>NC_133875.1:8067544-8181602 GCF_044706935.1 Curcuma longa
TTGCCTAGAGTTTCGAGTTTGACCAAGGGTTGACCCAAACAGATCTGATATTTGGATGTGTGGAAGTGAGTGAAGTCGAGTCAGATGACTAGCGAGAAGACCTAGTCGGTTAGACTAGGCAGTGGAAGTCCTAATCTAGAAGATTGGGCAAGGGAAGTCCTGGTGAGTGAAGCTGGGCAAGGAAAAGTCCTAGTTGTAGGCTAGGCAAAAGAAAGTCCTGGTTTGGAGGATCAGGCGGAAGTCTTGGCAGAGTCGAAACAAGTGCACCAGGTCGCAGCAGAAGTCTGGGCTGGTCTAGGTGATCGAGTCGCAGCAGAAGTCTGGGCTGGTCTGGGTGACCGAGTCACAGTAGAAGTCTGGGTTGGTTAGAGAGAACCGAACCGCAGCAAAAATCCTGGGGGGGCTGAGGACAGAGCCGAGCAAAAGTCCAACAAGTCTGGAGGACTTGGTTGGCATAAATTCTCCTGAGTGGAGTGGGTAAGGGCGCGTTTCTCGGAGTGGAACAGGAGGCGTCAGACTAACCCAGGATTTCGGTAGAAATCCGAAGTTAGACCCACAAGGTAAGAGCTAGGTTGGCTTGGTTGTTCTAATGCTTGTTTTGCAGGAACCATAATGCAGGGTCAACTTCAACGGGTCATAACTTTTGACTCGGGACTCGAAACGAGGCACGGTCGGATGCGTTGCGAAGCTCTTTCAGAGATCTACAAAAAAGGTTTCTGGAGTCGACTCAGATCCGGGCTGGAGTCGACTCAAGGAGCTGGAGTCGACTCAGAAGTGCATTTGAGTCGACTCGGACAGCAGATAACGAGCAGAATCGAGCAGGATAAAGTTTTATCTGCCATGTCAGCTGGAGTCGACCCAGATGGGCATCTGAGTCGACTCAGGAGCAGTATATAAGGCCGTGAACGTGCAGAAGCAAAGGCATTCAAGCCAGAAACCTCCCTGCTCAACCTGTGGTGCTACTAAACGCGAACGAGGCCAGACGCTTGGAACCGGGGAAGATCCAGGAGGGGTGCGCGGCGCTCAGGACTTCCGGATCGGCAACAAGTGTTTGCATTTTATTTTTCTTGTCTTTACATTCTGTTCTTTATTATATTGATTCTTTACGGACTGTAAGACGGGTTTCTCCGCCTCCGAACGACGTTCGGAAAGGAGACCACTAGTGGACGGGCGCCTCCCGTGATTAGGCCTTGGATGTACTAACCCTGGAACGGTTAGGAACCAAGTAAATCCCGCGTGTCCCTTGCATTTACTTCTAATCCGCTGCTTAGTGTTTTCATAGTAAAATGAACGAACGAATTTTAAATGCTATACGCGCTATTCACCCCCCCTCTAGCGTGTACATCGATCCTACAATTGGTATCAGAGCGGGAGTTTCTTGAAAACAGTGCAACCACTGATTCAAGATTGTTTTTTGATTTTTTTTATTTTATTTTTCATCGCTTCTCCCACACTACTAATCCAAGACCAATTCTTGGAACATCTCTTCTCTGCTTTCTTGTGTGCTAGATCAATGGCCCACCAAGAAGGCTTCAGCACCGCAATACCACCACTCTTCTTAGGTGATGACTTTTCATACTGGAAAACCAGAATGGAGTGTCACCTGAAGACTCAGGTGGAAATATGGATTATCATCTAGACGGGATTCACAATCCCAACTGGTAGTGATAATCAACCATAATCTTGCGAGCTCTGGGATGCCGCCACAAGGAAGAAGATCGAGGCGGATGCAAAAGCAACCCAGACACTACAGTGCGGCTTAATCAAGGAAGAACTGAACCGAGTCGGACCCTTCAGCAGCGCCAAGGACCTTTGGACGAAACTAATCGAACTACACGAAGGGACCTCCGACACCAAGGTAAGCAAAAGAGATTTACTAATTAATAAATTGTATAACATTAAAATGTTAGAAGGAGAAACGGCAAGTGGACTACACGCGAGAATCAAGGACATTCTCAACGGCCTGTACGCAATAGGACAAAGCGTCGACAACCGCGATGTAATAAGGTACGCCTCTCAAAGCTTTTTCCCGGAATACCCTGTGGGCATCAATGGT
The DNA here is from genome assembly GCF_044706935.1 of Curcuma longa. NCBI lineage: Eukaryota > Viridiplantae > Streptophyta > Magnoliopsida > Zingiberales > Zingiberaceae > Curcuma > Curcuma longa. The sequence continues at coordinate 8,069,601 of NC_133875.1, forward strand.
AGATGCCTACAAAGTTTCTAGGGATCTAAATAAAATTAAATTAGATGAACCTATTCATTGTGTTTCTACAAAGTTTCTCTACTTTCCGATGATCTTTATCTTCTCTAGCTACCATTCACTGTGTTTCCGAAAACCTCTCCTCAGTCTGAACCCATTCTCGAAATATTTTCCAACAAATGACACCTAGGTGATGAGTTCTCCTTTTTGTTCTCATTAAGGTTCAAAAATTCTGGTAAACCTATTTCAATTGTTGTTGCATTCATGCATTTTATCATGGGCATTCATTTTAGATAAAAACATCACATAATTGAGTTCGACGAGGGTTCATCTAGAAATAGGGCTTCATCAGATCTTCGCTTTCCTAACCAGACATCTCACTATAATTTTTAGACCCATACATTTCAAATAGTTCCAACATAATTTTTAGACCCATAGTCACTGGCTGTTACTCCAAGTTTCACGGTCCTTGACCGTTTACGATGGACAATCCACTAAAGAACTCTTTCTCTTTCGAGAAAGAGTTTCGCCTTTTATAGAGTTTAGGATCGGTAAGCTTTTACTGTCCTAATAAATTAAGTACAAAATTAAAGGCAAAAAGTAAATGTTTTACCAACAATGTAAATGAGAAGTTTACTTCGTTGTCGGTGCAGCTTTTCGGCATTATGGCAGCGTCTCAGGTGTTTCAATCAAGCGTAAAATGGATGTCGATCTAGCGTTATTGTGTGTTTTAGGGTTTCTCCTTGCAATTGCTTATATAGCCTGATCTGGGTGCCTAGAGCTCCTTCTGCCCCTCCATGTTAATCCGATCTCGATGCTGACTTGGCATCTCTGGGCGCCTGTATCCCTTCTGGGTGCTTGGAATGCTGACGTGGAGGTTGTCGAATCAGGGTTGACTCCGTTGTGCCTTATCCATCTCCGGGATCTTGGAGCCTTTTTGGGCATCTGGAAGCTGAGGAGCCTCAACCACTAGAAACTCGCCACCTCATCCGCCTCGCTGGCTCGATTGGCTGATATCTGAGCGCTTGGATCCCTTGTGGGTGCCTAGATAATGCAGTCGCCCAGATCTAATAGGGGCGCTCAAAATTTGAAGTTTCGGTCCCTTAATTCCTACATCACAGAGTTAGTGCAAAACAGATATTACAGGAATTTAGAATTTAACAGTTTACTAATTGTCTCGTCTTGACTTTTAAGTTTCCAGTGAAATCCTAAGTTAGACCAACGCCTAATGTTTCCTTCTAGGGAATGCGTCCTCACCTACTCCTCTTAAGAAAAATTACCTCTGCCAACCATCCGGTCCTCTAGACCTGATTAGACTTTTGTTCAACATCCGATCCTAGGCCCCTAGGACTTTCCTCCGATGTTCGATCCTTGCTGACCTATCGTTGTACTAAATGTCTGATCCACAACCCGCCTAGACTTCCCGCCTGTACTTTGATCTGCCAAGTCTTCTTTCCCAGTCCTCCTGACTAGAACTTTCTTGTCAAGTCCTTCAAACTATAACTTCCTTGCCCAGTCCTCCAGACTAGGACTTTCCTGTACTACCTGTACACTCATTTTAGCTCGTTAGTAAACGTTACAAGCTTAACTTGAACCTTTTATCATGATCAAAACTATGGTTCGATTATCTAATGCTCCCTAGACCAACAGTATCAAATAGAAAATTTGATACATTATTAGAAATAAATAATTATTAACTTGATTGACATACTACATACCTATCATGCTCATTCATATTATCATGTTAATTATGCATATATATGTCATGTCATGCATGCTAGCCTTTTATTACCTGCTTAATCATAGAATGGTTAGATAGAAAAAAGGATTATCTTATCTTCACAATATAGTATCAACACGTGGTGAGATGATAGTACGTTGGGGACACTTAGTCTAAGTGTATCCAGATTAGGTAAGGAGCATCATACTTGGTGTACTCAGCTAAGAAGAACTAACTGAAGCTACCTCATCACATCATAAATTAGTTAGATCATGATTTACACTAAGTTTATTAAGTGTATAATTTCTTGAACTGACTTTATCTAAGGAAGTGGTCATTGATCTGATTAAGAACACTCTTATACCTCACCACGACCTATAAGCCAAGTCTAGAAATGTTCGCTTAGTTGATTGAAGGATGAACTTGAATCTAATCCAAGATCAAACAATCTTCCTAATTCAAACTTAAATTTTAAATCAAGTAAAAGATAAATCGCCTTACATAAACATATAAGTTACCGTGTAATATGTGTACTGAGGCACATAGAACGGGTGAGATGATAAGAACAATTAAATTAAAAATACTTTTAAAAAAGTTTTCAATGTTTATAAATTTATAAATATATTTTTCTAAAATTATTTTTTAAAAATTGATATTTAATTAAAATTCATGATTGATTGAGTGTATTATATATATAATTTTAAAAACTTATATACCTTTGAAAATCATGTTTGTTGACCAACACTTAAAAGTCTATATCCTTCAGTCAACCTTGAACTCCTGGATCCCTAGACACCTAGATATGTCTTCCTTGTAGTTAATAAAGATGTCCTAAGAGTGTGTCGGATTTAGGGGAGGTCCTTATTGAAATATCAATATTTTAAAATGAGTTTTTCAAAATATATTTGATTAAAATATTATTCTTTGAAAAAGATTTTTAAACAAAAAAATTTTAATATTACTTTCAAAATTATTCTTTAAAAATTATCTTACAAAAAATACTTCAAAATTAAATTTTATAAAAATATTTAAAAAGATTTTTTTTAAATCTTTGAAAATTCCTTTTTTAAAAATCCTTGAAAATTTCTTTGTAAAATTAATGAAAATATGTTGAAAGTTTTTAAAGGTATCTTGAATTTTTTTTTAAAAATGATCTTTTAAAAAAGGTATGAACGGTAGATAGTGACTAAGGAGTTAAATGTGTAACTCGATCTGCGCACTAGAGAGGGATAAATAGCGCTCGTCATTCGTTCATTCTATTATAGAGACTAGCAACGGATATTAGATAAACAAACAGGAAACTCGCAGATTTATTTGATTTCTAACCCCCCAGGGTTAGTACGTCCAAGGTCTATGCATGGGAAAGCGTCTACCTACTAATGGTCTCCTTTTCGGACCTTTGTCCGGAGGCGGAGAGATATGTCTTACAGTCAAAATTGACAACAATCAAATACAAGAGTAAGACTTAAGAAAGATTAACCAAACGTTCATGGAGCCCAGCGCACCCTTCGTAGAGCTTTCTAGATCGGACGAGCTTGGCTCCGTTCACATTCAGCAGCACCGCAGGATGAAGATGTATGAGAATTAATATTATGCCTTGGTATTGATCATATCGGTCATATAAAGACCTTTTTGGGTGCCTAGATCCCTTTCCAAGCGCCTGAAATCAATCTGATCCGATCTGGTTCCGTCGGTCTTTATCGGGGCCAATTCCACCTAATCCAGGCGCCTATAACATATAAGGGCACCTAGACCATCTAGCACCTAGAGTAACATCCGGGCACCTGAATATAGTCAACTCAGGTTTGACCTGAGTTAACTCGGGGCTTGGTTCGGTTACTTCTATTTGATTCTCTTATGCTTCCTCCATCTTGCTTCCAACTCCTAGTCCCTGCAAGATCAGCATACAAACAAACAAGCAACCTAAGCTTACCTGTAGTCCGTCTGACCTACTAAACTTACCTAAGTCTTACCCTGTAGATCTAACCTACTGACTTACCCATGCCTAACTTCCAGTTAGGACTAATCACTTACATAGGTAAACTTCCCACCTGCCAAATATCCTATTTGAACTTTCCCTTGGCTAACCTCCAGTTAGGACTAGTCACTTCTATAGGTAGACTTCTCACCTGCCAAACATCTGATCGCTCTTGACCTGCTTAGACTTTCCCTTGCCTAACCTTCATTCAGAACTTCCTTGCCTAACTTCACTCACCAGAACTTCCTGCCCAGCCTCCAACCAGGACTTCCTGCCTAGCTTTACTCACCAGGTCTTCCTTGCTCAGTCCTTCAAATCAGGTCTTCCTTGCCTAATCTTCCAGATTAGGACTTTCTTTGCCTAGCCGCAATTAGGACTTTCCCTACCTAGCCTCAACTAGGACTTCCTCTTGCTCAGTCTAATCGACTAGGACTTCTTGCCCGGTCCAACTAACCAGGACTTCGCACTAGTCTTCTGGTCAAACTGACCTGATTAGACTTCACTCACATCCAAACATTAAATCCTATTTAGATCAACCCTTAGTCAAACTAACGAGACCTAGATGTATTGTCAAACATCGAAACTCTGAGGACAGACTAATACTCCTTACACCAACAATATGATCTTTCAAGATTATTGGTATAAAACCTATGGAGAACCTTAAGTAAAAGTCTTTTTGATATATGTCCAAAGGGGGAGAGGAAGTTTAAGTTAGAAAAAATATAAACTCTTTCAGTTTGGCATAAGACCTAAGTCTAACTTAAAAATATTATCAAATATCAAAAGAAAAAGATTATTGGTGCAATCAATTACTTTTAAGGTTTTGATGTTTGATAATATACCTATTGTAAGATCGTTGAGAGTGCTAGAAGGGGTGAATAGCATTATCGTAGTATTTTTGATTTTCATAAAAACTGCTCCGAAATGCTTACGATCAGAGTTGTGTAAAGATGCAGCAAAAAATAACAAACACAAGAATACAAGAACAGAGCACACTGGTATTTACTTGGTTCACAGCCATAGGCTGCTACTCCAAGGCTCACGATCAAATAACCATTTCCAACGAAAATCAACTATATAACTCCCCTCTTACGAGAAGGAGTTAGCAAATACAAAAAGGTAGGAACAGCAACAATGATATCGTCCTTTAAAAATTAAGTGCAAAGCTTAAAGTTACCGAAGGAATGAAGATCTCGACTTCTTGTGCAGCACTTCAGCATAATCACGATGTTCCTGATTGATGCTTAGCGTGCAGACGGTCGTCGCTTGTCTAAAGATTGGTGCTCTGAGGGGTCTCCCTCGATGCTCTTTTATTAGGCTTTCCGAGCGCCTGGATGCCTTTCCAAGCACCTCTATGTTGTCCATTGATTCACCATTGGCGTTGCTGACTTGGCACTTCTAGGCACCTGTATTCCTTTTCAGGCACCTGTATGCTGACATGGAAGTTCCGGATGAACCTTTGACTTTGTAACGCCTATCCAAATCCGGGGTGCCTGGAACCATTCCGAGCGCCTAGAAGTTGAGGTGTCTCGACCAATGGAACTCTACCACATCACTACTTCGCTTGCCCCGTTCAACTGATGTCCAGTCGCCTAAAACCCTATCCGAGCACCTGGAGTCCGATCGCCTAGATCCAGATAAGTGCGCCCGGAATAAAAGTTTCAGCCCCTCCTTTCTTGTATTACTAGTTAGCATAAAATCAAAAACTAACAAGAAAAGATAACAGTTTCACAACTGTTTTGGTCTTGACTTCATATTTTCAGTGAAATCCTGGGTCAGACCGACGCCTACTGTTCCCACACTAGGAACGCGCTCTTACCCACTCCACTCAAAAGAATTTACCTGTTTGTCAACCAAGTCCTCCAAACTTGTTAGACTTCTGCTTAGCCTTGATCCTCGACCCCCAGGATTTTCAACTAGACATCTGGTCCACTGACTTGCCTAGACTTCTATTGCTAGACATTTAGTTCACCAAACTTGCCTAAACTTCCACTGCTAGACATCTGATCGACCTGACCTACCTAGACTTCCACCTGGTGCACTTGATCTGCCAAGTCTTCCTGCCTAGTCCTCCAGACCAGGACTGCCACTGCCTAGCCTCCAGCCAGGACATCCACTACCTAGTTTCCACTAGGGCTTGTCTGTGCCTAGCCTCAACTAGGATTTTCCTGTGCTACCTACACACTTGGATCAGCTCATTAGTAATCACCACATACTTAACTTGAACCTCTTACCATTATCAAAACTAATGTTCGATTATCTAGTGCTCCATACACCAACACCTATATATGATCAAGTTTGACCAATGATTGCTCCAAACAAGACCAGATGTTTGAAAGTGGCATAAATGTGAAGTCTAGTTAGATCAAGATTGATCAGATGACTAGCAAAGAGAAGTCTAATCATGTCTAAGTTGACCAGATGACTAGCAAAAATCCAAGCTAGTAAAGGATAACCGAATACTTGGTAAGAAAAAATTTATGCAAGTTAAGGATGACTAGATGTCTAGCAAGTGACAAGTCCAAGTAGGTCAAGGTGATCAAATGCTTAGCAAGGGAAAGTCCAAGTATGTCAAGTATGATTGGATGTTTGGCAGGTCAATGGATGATCGGATGTTTGACAAAGAAAAATTCTGAGGAAGTGAATCCTAGGTGGTAAGAAGTCTTGAAGGAGTGGACTTTAAGCAAAATGTGAGCTTAATAGGTCAAGTATACTTATAGGATAAGATTTGTTATATGTGTTTGAGTGTGTTTGTTTGTCCTTACATGTTATCCTGCAGGAACCTAGAGCTGGAAGCAAGACAGAGAGCAGATGAAGGCAAACAAACGTAGTTGAACCAAGTTTGGAGTAAACTAGACTTGACCCAAGTTGAACCAGACCCAAACCAATCCAGCCGGTCCGGTCAACCAGATGGGTTTTGTTGACCAGGTGTGGGTCGGAACCCGGGTTGGTGACATGGTTTGGTTCAGCTGACCAGAAAAGTTCTAGTCGATTGAAAAACTTGATAAAGATAAGATCACAAGGCTCAATCCAGATCGCAAAGGGCTCGATCTTTTGGATCAAGTTTGACTAGGTTCAGTCGACCAGATAAGGTTTGTCGGTAGACTGAACGAAGCCTATAAAAAGAACCTTGAGCATGACATTCAGAACACAACTCTAATCTTCCAATGTTCTATACTTGAAAAGGATTCAATAGTGTCGCTTGTGAGAACGAGGAAGCGTTAAGAGAAGTGCTTGATTGATAAACATTAATCGACTGTTGGTATGCTTCAATCCATTGATTGGGCATTTCGAAGAGAACATAGATTTTGTCCAAGAAAGGGGAAAATATTAATGATGGTAGAGCGCTAGATTGAGTCTTGAAATAGTAATTTTAAGAGACTGTGAACCAAATAAAAATCTTAGTGTTATGATTTTGATTTCACTTCAAATTTTACTGTGCAACCAAATTAATGAATATCAAAATTATTCACTCCCTCTAGCATTACACTTGCCCTAATAACTTATACGAAAAATAGTTAGATATATGAAAATCTAACAACACTAAAAATAGATATAACTATGTCTTCCTATAGTATTTTAAATGTGATAATTAAGAAAAATGATTAAAAAAATAATTTTTTTCTCACAATATCATCTCCTGCAAAAGGCGAAATCCGCTATTTTAGCAATCCCACGACCACATATGAGGAGATAAATCGAGAAAATGCAGTTGGTCATGATGCAAGAAGGTATTTGGCGAAGCCAGGATTCGAACCCTTGTCCTCTTTTATAACTCTACTGCATCGTAACCAACTCAGCTATGCCCCAGAAACTTTCTGGCAATATCATCGCACAAACTTTTCTGCAAAAGGTTCATATCTCATATACGTTATTCTTACCATCATCATCGATTAAAGGATATTTGGTCACGCTTACATCAATGGAACTGTCAACATCAAAGGGGCAAAAGATCTTCCATGTCCATGCCCTACACAACCTGAAAAATGCGATTTTAAGTGACGTTGACCCTGGACGCCCGCCATCCCGGAAACCACACCACTCCACGCAGCAACGGAACTCTGCCTGTAAAGGTCAAATACAAAAAATAATAAAATGTGAAAAAGAAACGATCGATGTCCGATCGGTGAGGGTCAAATGAATCTCCCCATCCCTCTCAGCCAAAGCACCAGCTCACGCCTAGCTAGCGGAACCCCCAAACCGCGTACTCCCTCCTCACCCACACTCACTCCCCGCGGCGCCAACCCCCCACGAACCATCGCCCCCGACACCCTTCCAACAACTGATACCTAAATTATATATATATTTACATTTACTAGATCTCCCCCCCACGATTAAATTCACCCTTTTCCTCTCCTTTCCTCTCTCCGATGTCCTCGCGGGACGTTAATTCCAGTATTGCATGCGATCGCTTCGTGGTGGGCATGGCCGCGGCGGCGGCGGCGGAGGGGGCGGGGCGCTACCGAGGGGTGCGACGGCGGGGCGGCAAGTGGGTTTCGGAGATCCGCGAGCCGGGGAAGGCCAACCGCATATGGCTCGGCACGTTCTCCTCAGCGGAGATGGCAGCCGTCGCGTACGACGTGGCGGCGCACGCGCTGCGAGGCGCCGACGCGGTGCTCAACTTCCCTCGCGAGATCGCCGGGCGGCCCTCGCCGGCGTCGGGGTCCCCGACGGCCATCCGCGCGGCCGCGGCGGAGGCAGCCGCCGCGCTGGGGAGGAATACTAATAAGGTCGGAGGAGGCGAGGAATGGTCGGCAGGCGGGTTCCTGGACGAGGAGGAGGTATTTGAGATGCCGCAGCTGTTGGCGAGCATGGCGGAGGGGATGCTGATGAGCCCGCCGAGGATGAGCTCTGTCGCTCTCGACGAGTTGCCGGAGGCGGTCTTCGGTGTCGAGAGCCTGTGGAGCTATCCATGAGCTATATATATATATATATATACACACATGCAGATTCCTAGCTAGTATAAAATAACGACGACGCCATATATGCGACCGTTGCATGAGCTTGGTCGCACATGGTATTTGCATATTCCGTGGTTACGTACGTGGTCTAGGTTACACTATTCGTGTTTATCATAGTACAAATGGATTATACATATATTTATATATAGAGGGATATATATACATATACATTTTTCCGGTCTTAATTTGATAATAAAGGAGATAACAAGGGCCCACTCACAATATCCCGTTATACTCATGAGGGGGCATATCTTGGAATAGTGGGGATCAAAAAGGAAAGTTCCTGCACTAATTAATTAGTTGACTAATTTTGTTGGACAGAAATTATTTGCGTAGCTCCATCTTAATTGGAAGGCCGATCTCTTTAAGATAGGGGGAAATAAATAGCTTTGTGTTTGATTCATGATCGCCATTTTGTGTTAATAAGTGGATTAGCATTCATTTTATAATAAATATTAAATTTCTATGCATGTGATGTCGCTGGTGTGGCCTGGTTCTAATAGGTAGAGCATCTCTTTTTTTTTATTCGGCTTGCTTTAGTGCCTGCACGTTAATAGAAATTAGTGGGCGCCGACCATTTTAGTGCGCCACCATGATGATCGGTGTGATCGATCTGACATTCAAGTTAGTCCTAGACTGAGAGAAGAAACGAGAGTATGCATGCGAGAGAAACACACTTAATTTTCATCTTCATCTATCTTTCTGTACCTAGGTGTGCAGTTGTCCACGTGAGATGCCATCTCAATCGTGGTCGACCCAATCAACAGAGTTATGCCAAGTAGCAGAGGTGACAACGTCAGTGTTGTTCGCCTGTTACCATCTGGATGCCCACTGTGAGTCATATCAACTGCCCTTTAGCATGTCAGTGACGAGTATTGACAATTTAGATGTCGATCGTTGTTAAGAACGATCGGATCGGAGTTTTGATTCGAAGGGATATGACTTGCGGGGATGTTCCTAGTCAGGGATCAGCGTTCAATGTGAGCTACTACAAGGATGTTTGCAAAGTGCGTGAATTATTCTAAGGATGTTCCCGATAGAGAATGTCCTCAATGTACTACAAGGATGTTCCTAGTCGGGGGATGTTTTCAAAGTGTGAATTATTACGGGGATGTTCTTGATCAAGGATATTCTCAAAGTGTGTAAACTGCTACGAGGATATTCTCAAAGTATGATAACTACTACGTGGATGTGTTTTAAAGTGTGAGCTACTATGATGATGTTCATAGTTAGAAATGTTCCCAATGTGTGAATTGTTGCGGGAATGTTAACGGTCGAGAATGTTTTCAAAGTGTGCTTGAACGGAGATGTTTCCAAAGTGTAATTTGCTACAAGCATATTCTCAGTGGGAATGTTCCCAAATAAGCTTACTTGGCAGGATCCTTCGCGTATATCACAAAATAATGTTGTTGTTGTGACCTGGGTTTCTAACCGGTTGAGCATTTTCTCTTTCTGTTTGTCCTACTTTAGTGCATGCACATCAATGTGGATTAGCAAGAGCTGACAATAATTGACTTGACCCCTCCGACGATCAAGTTAGTCTTGGACTAAGAGAAGAAATAATAAGAAAAAGAGAATATATGTGCATAAGAGACGCACCTAGTTTTCGCCTTCACTTACCTTTTTATACTCGAGTGTGTGGATTTCCACATGAGATGTCACCTTAATTTGCGGTCGGTCTGATCGACGAAGCTACGCTAGGTAACAGAGGCGACAATGTTAGTGTCGTACACCTACTATCATCCTGATGCCCACCATGAGTCCTGTCCACTGCCCTCTCCACTACCCTCTAGTTTGTTAGTAGCGGTTATTGGCAGTCTGGCTATCGACCACTATGGTCAAGAACAATCAAAGATCTGGTTTGGAGGGTCTAGCTTGATGGGGATATTCCTCGTCGAGAATGTTCTCTAAGTGTGACCTGCTACAAAGATGTTCACAAAGTGTGTGTTGTTGCGATTGGAAATGTTTCTAATGTGTTAACTACTACGGGGATGTTCTGAGTTAAGGATGTTCCCAAAGTAAGAAATCCTATAGGGATATTTTTGATGAGACTGTTCTCAAAATATGAACTGTTACAGGGATATTCCTAATTGGGGATGTTCCCAAAGTGTGTGAGCTTTTAGAAGGATGTTCCCAAAGTATGATAATAGCTACAAGAATGTTCTCGATTGGGGATGTTCTCAAAATATGAACTGCTTTGTGTTGGGATTGTCTCGGTACAATATGCATGTTTACACGGTTCAGAAACATGTGCAGCGGAAATAAACAAATAATTACAGCTAATTATTATAACAACACACACATTCAAAGCAGGAAATAACATGTACAAGACATGGTAGAAAATTAAAATTTTCTGAATAATAAATTATTCTACATGCATATCTCGCGGATGATAACGTTAAGCGGTGTTGGTATCAATCGAGCGGTTCTCGTCAAAGTCCCGCCTCTACTGGTGATCCACGCCAAGCTCTCATCTGAACAGCTTCGGAAGCCACGAGTCGCATCATCGTCTTCGGTACTAGCCGATAATCGATGATGATCGAATCGAGAGAAGCCTTATTTCGGAAACCAAGCAACAACGATTATTACGATTTTTTCGGGACTTTCTAACTATCACCGTGAATCATATTTTCGGTGTAGTTATCAATGGTCAATCATTGGCCGCCGATTTAGGATAAATTGGTCGGAACCTTTCTGACATTGATGGAATAATTTCCGGAAGCTTCGTAAGTTTTCGTGAAATTTACAGATAGTCGTTAGACGACTCGAATTGATCAATCGCATCCTGACAACTCTTTACAAGAAAAACATCAACAATGTTTTCTCCGGTATTAAAACACAGTGAACACTTCACAGCGTGTTTACTCTGGCAGTGACTCCTCTCTGGTGACAGGGAGCAAAGGCAGCAGCTCTTCTCCGGCGAAGCAATCTTTTTCGGCAGCAGCAATCTCTCCGGCGAAGCAGAGAGGTCACGCTGCGGGCAGAAGGAGCCCTAATCGGGCTTTCCGGTGGCGGACCGAGAAGAGAAGGGATGAGATCGCGGCTTGGGTTTCACCGATCATGAGCCACAATCGCAAGCTGCTGTTGCGAGCACCGCTGGTCAGCGGTGAGCTTTGATCCCTCTGATTTCACACGTGAAGGCGGCAAACAGAGAATCGAGGAGCACGGCGACAGAACTGGGTGGAGCACATTGGCGCGCCCTAGCCTAGGGCTTTCTTCCTCGCTTGCGACCGGCACACACTCATGAGGAGGAAGCTCAGACGACATCTTTCTTCTCCCCGCAATCAGTGGCAATTGTGCGGACAGCAGAGCAGGGACCGCACCGAGAAGAAGATGAACAACGGCGGTCGCACGCAACTTCTCAGGGTTCTTGGTCGCCTCTTCTGGTGTTGCGGTGAGCGGATAACGAAGAAGAACACGGCACCGATTTAGGGTTTCGGCCGGGAGCAAGGAAGAAGGCACGGCGAAGATCACAAAACAGGGTTATCGCGATCCTGTTTTTATTGAGGAGCTACAGTGCTTTTCCTAAACTAGGTTTCGCGCGGCAGCCAACAAAAACCAAAAGAAAAGAAAACCTTAAACCGAAAAGGCTTAAAGCGGACAACTAAAACAAACGGGACCAAACCCTAATGGGTTTGGGCTTAGACCGAGTTTGTTTTGGTTCGCTTGATTTACTAATCAAATAAATTCTGATTTGATCTAAATCAGTTTTGTTCATTTCATCTACCCAAGATAAAGCTTCTCATCGCATCCGTTCTGCCAAAATATCTTCCATCATGAATCAAACCAAGTTGGTTGAACTTTGGTTCTAAATCGAATCGTTTGGTTCACTAACCAAACGACCTCTGATTTGAATGAAATCAGTTTCATTTATTTCGTCTTCGTAGGACGAGTTTCATCATTTTGTCCATCATCTGGTCCAACTAGATTTTATTTCTTTCATTTTAAGAATCTAATTCTCAAACTCGTTTTAAGTCCTTCGGAGAACTTGTAGTGCGTGTGACCCAATAGGTTCCCGGTTATGTTGGTCGTCTGTAATTAACCATTAATTATGAAACGATCATGAGTGGCACCTAGTAGTACATCATGATCCCCAATTAATCGAAAAATCAATGATTGATTTCAGAACAGTTCTAAACCTTTCAACAGCTATACTGAATCGTGTCTCGTTCCTTTCACCGTCTTATACCCGCTTAGTTCAGGACATGGTCTATGTGTCGGTCCCTACTAGGCTAACTATGTCACACCTAGTCCAAGCTGCTTTTTTGTCCTGTGGATTCAAGTTATTTATACATGCGTCCAAGAGTACTGTACTCTTGACATGTAATGCTTTGGCCAAAAACTTTTAGTAACAATCCTGACAAGCAGCTACAAGGTATACGTCTCCTTTTCTAAGGAGCGGTGAATCCTTTGTGGGCTATTTAAACACCTTCGGACACTTTGACTTATACCCAATCATCTCAGATCCACACCTCCTCAGAGATGCTTGCTTAAGATGTCAAAGTATAAGCCTCCATGACCAAGGTGACTTGAATACCGTAAGTCAAAGGAAACTCGCACTTAAGCTGCACTGAGATCTTCATTGACATATATATATCGAACCATATGAAGTCTCAAGGCAGGTCACTCCAATGAACTGGTTACCTTTAACCAGCATCCACGTTTAACTCTCAACATCCAATGTCTCCAGCAGTGAGATTAGTTGCTTGGCTTACCAAGGAGTCTAAGCGTGCTAGTCTCGACAGAATTGATGACGTCTGTGCTCATCAATTCCTCGACTAGGGATAATTTTAATACATTCATAGTTGCACATGTAGAGATGTTCACGAGTTGTGATCCAATTACAAATTCTCTCATGCTATGAATCGTATTACGAACATTCAGTATTTGAGTTTAAGATTCAATCAAACACATATGGAATGTGCACTCAAACAGTGAATTACTTTTTATCCAATAGATAGTATAACCGTAAGGCGATTGCCTTAGGACACCTCTCAAATCTAACACTTTGGAGATATTCTAGGTTAGAGATGTTCTTAATGTGCGAGTTGTTGCTGAGATATTTGTAGGATCGTTTAGAATGCTAGAAGGGGTGAATAGCATGCTTCACTTTTTTATTTATTTTTGAAAAGTTATTTTAAAATACTTTAAAGTACACAGTAAAAAATAAGAAAAATCAAAACACAAAGTAAATGATACGTTTATTTTTACTTGGTTTACAATCTCTGGCTATTACTCTAAGGCCCACAATCCTTGACTGCTTCTGATGGACATTCACTAATAGACTCTTTCTCACAATGAGAAAGAGTCTCGTCTTTTACAAAAATGAAGAACGGTAACACATTTATCATTCCTAGAGAATGAATGCACAAAGACGATAAGAAATGATGCTACTAGTTACCGACTTAGTATCAGTGTAGCATCTTGGCGTTGCAGCAATGTTTCGGAAGCGTAGAATACATGAACAGCGGTTGCAGAATTATCATGATATTGTCTTGAGGGTTATATTCGCGGGTGATTTTATAGAGTAATCTGGCCGCCTAGATCCCCTTTTGGACACCCTCACCGTGGGCTATCCGATCTGCTGTAGTTGTTGACTTAGCCATCTTCGGGCGCCTGGATCTTTTTCGGGCGCCTAGAGGCTGACGTGGCAATTGCTGGGTTAGACTTAGCTCTACTGCGTCTTATCCTTCTCCAGGCGCCTGGATCCCTTTCGGGCACCTAGTGTTTGTGCAAGGAGTACTAGTCGGTCCTTAGAGTTTCGATGTTTGACAATACACCTAGGTCTGATCAGTTTGACAAAAGGTTGATCCAAATAGGATCTAATATTTGGATGTGAGTGAAGTCTAGTTAGGTCAGTTTGACTAGAAGACTAGCGAGAAGTCCTAGTCAGTTGGACCGAGCAAGAAAGTCCTAGTCAGGTTGATTAGGCAGAGAAAGTCCTAGTTAGAGGCTAGGCAAAGGAAGTCCTAGTTGGAGGCTGAGTAAGGAAGATCTGGTGAGTGAAGCTGGGGAAGTAAGTCTTAGTTGGAGGTTGGGCAGGAAGTCCTGGTGAGTGAAGCTCGGCAAGAAAGTCCTAATTGGAGGTTAGGCAAGGGAAAGTCCAAGCAAGTTAAGGATAACTGAATGTTTGATAAGTGAGAAGTCTACCTATGGAAGTGACTAGTCCTAACTGGAGGTTAGTCGAAGAAAAGTCCAAACAAGTCAAGGATGATTGGATATTTGATAGGTGGAAAGTCTATCTATGTAAATGACTAGTCCTAACTAGAAATTAGGCACAGGTAAGCCTAGTAGGTTAGACCTATAGGGTAAGACTTAGGTAGGCCTAGTAGGTCAGATGGACTACAAGTAGGCTTAGGTTGCTTTGTTTGTGTGTATGCTTATCTTGCAAGAACCAGGAGCTAGAAGCAAGATTGAAGAAGCATAGAAGGAGCAAACAGAAGCAGCCGAACCAAGTCCAGGGTCAACTCAAGTCAAACCCGAGTTGATTGGAGTTGGGTGCCCAAATGTTACTCCAGGCGCCCGGACAGTCCAAGCGCTCCTGGATGGTTTAGGTGCCCAGATCAAGAAGAATGGGCCCTGATAAAGACCGTAGAGATTAGATCGGATCTAGATGCCTGAATAATAATCCAGGCACCCGGAAGAGTCTATATAAGAGCCTCTGCACCACAAGGAAACATATCTAATACTTCTCATTCTTCATCCTGCAATGTTGTTGAACGCGAACGAAGCCAAGCTCGTGCGATTAGGGAAGCTCCAAGAAGGTGCGCTGTGCTTAGGACTTCCGGATCGACCTACTCGAGATTTGGTTAATAATTTTAAGTCTTATTGTCTTGCACTTTATCTTTGTTATTATTGGACTGTAAGATGAGTTTCTTTAAATCTAAAAATTTAAGTTTCTGATTATTTGGACCTTATCTTTGTTATTATTGTCTTGCACTTTATCTTTGTTATAAATTCAATTGTTAAATCTAAATTAAATTATAATTTAACAAATTCAAATTTAATAAATTCAATTATTAATAATTTAAATTTAATTTATTTATTTTTAATTAAATAAATAAAAAATTAATTAATTCTTTAACAAATTCAACCAAGATAACTCATAATTGAATAATTCAATTTTAACTAATTTATTAAATCTAAAAATTAATAATAATTTAATCAAATAGGATAAAATTAATAATCATCAAGATAAATTAGATAATTTAATTTAATTAATAATTCGAAATTAAAAATTAAGATAATTCTAATAATAAGATAAATTTAAACCCCATCCAGATAAATAATAAAATTAAATAATTTAATAAATAAAAATTTAAAATTAAATCTTAAAAATTCTTATAATAAATTTTCAAACTTTAAAAATAATTTTTCAAATTTAAATATTAAAAATCTAAAATTAAATAATAAAATAAATTATAACCATGTACCATTAACTATGAAATAATTAATAATTCTAAAAATTTAAAATTAAATCCAAAAAATATGAAATTAATTATTAAAATTGAAGAAAATAATTTTATAAATTTTAACAAGTCAAATTTAAATCTTAAAAACTTAAATTTAAATAATAAAATTAATTATCATCAAGTTCCATTTAATTATAGAATATAACTTAATTTAAATCTAAAATTAAACCCCCAACCTTAAAAATTCAAATAAACACAATTAAAATCTATAAACTTAATTATAATAAAATACTTATAATTATAAAATTAATTTAAAATATTATCAAATGAAATAAAAATGTAATAAAAGTTAAAATGTGTCAAAGTAGGTTGACACATTCGCGGATCTACACAAAATGTATTAAATCAAAATTTTGATACATTATTAGAAATTAAAAATTACTTGCCTTGATTAACTCAAGTATACTTGTCATGTACATGCATATACTTTACTTTATATGCACATAAAATGTCATCATGTTTACTTATTGCTTAAGCTAAAAAGGTTATTTAAGGACAAATGACTGGTTGACACTTGCCAACATAGTATTAGGGTGGAGCGAGATGATAGTACGTTAGGGAAGCTTAATCTAGGTAGTTAAGTAAGGTGAGAAGTATTTTGCTTAGTCTTCTTAGCTAAGTTAACCTAACTGAAGCTTCCTTACCACATCCTAAACTAGTTAGACTAAGGTTTCTCAAGAAGTTGATTAAGGTCATAATTTTTTAAAAAGGTTTTGTTTAAGAAAGTGATTGTTGTTCCGATAACCAAGAAGGCTCTTGCCTCACCATGACCTAGAAGTCGATTTTGGAAATGTGAACTTAACTAACTGACGGTTAAACCTAAATCTAACACAAAGTCAAATATTCAATAAAACTTAACTTAAATTAATAAAGATAAAATTGACGCAACATCTCACAAACCCTATAAGGTAACCCCTGTATATCATGTACTGAGGCACTTAGAATGGGTGAGATGATATGAACAAGTAAAAGTACAAAGATTTGAAAAACTTTTTCAAAAATTATTCAAACTATTTTCTAAAACTAATTTTGAAAATTTGATAATTACTTGAGATTCATGTTTGTTGTGTGTACTTATATTAGAGTTCTTAAAAAAATATATTTTTGAAAATTGATTGACCAACACTTAGGCACAAAATCTCTAGGTTAACAAGGATGTCCTAAGGAAGTATCTAGTTAAGGGAGAGGTACTTCTTGAAAGATCTTATCTTTAAAAGACCTCTTAAAAATTAAGTTCACAACTTCTAACATTGTCAAAATATCTTTTTGAAAACTCATGTTTGGAAAATATTTTAAAAAGTGAGCTTTTGACTTGGAACAACCCTTAAGACATATAGAAAGATTGTCTTGTAGTCAACAAGAAGCCCTAAGAAAGTGTTAGATTTAGAAGGAAGTCCAAATTGAAAGTTTAATTAAAATTTATTTTTTAAAAATATTTTTTAAAAATCATAAACTATTTATTTTGTTGACTTGGAGTAACCTCTTAGACACATAGAGAGTTTTCCTTGTGGGTAACAAAGAGCTCAAGGAAGTGTCAAATCAAGGGGGAGGTTCAAAATCAATAGAGCAAAACTATTTCAAAATTATTTTTTATAAATCCTTAAAAAAATTTTGAGAAATCTTTGAAAACCATTTTAAATTCATATTCAAAATTATTTTAAAATTATTTTTTTAATTTGGGTCTAACCCTAAGACACATCGGAAGGTTATTTTGTGGTTAATAGAGAGCCCTAAGAATGTATCAAGTTAAGGAAGAGATCCTAGTTGAAAGAGTAATAAATATTTTTTCAAAAACCATCTACTTTATATCTCAAAAATACATTTCAAAACTTGATTCAAAAATCTTTTAAAAACTTATATTTGATTTTTTTTTAGAAAAACTCTTTTGAAAATTTATTTAAAATTATTTTTGAAATCTACTATGATCTTTAAAGAACTGCCAAAACTAAGTTGTGACCATAGGGACATACCATAATTATTGGTGCAATATAATAAGTTTTTTGATATATGAAAAAGGGTAAAAGGGACTTAAGTTAAAAATCTAGATTTCTCTCAGATTATTAAATCCTGATCGAGATTTAACTTAAAAAATTATCAAACATCAAAAAAGGGAAGATTGTTGGTGCAACGAGCACTAGTTTGTCCCCAGAGTTTCGATGTTTAACAATATACCTAGGTCTAGTAAGTTTGACCATGGGTTGATCCAAACATGATCTAATAGTTGGATGTGAGTGAAGTCTATTCAGGTGAGTTTGATCAGAAGGCTAGCGAGAAGTACTAGTCTGTTGGACTGGGAAAGGAAGTTCTAGTCAGGTTGGCTAGGTAGGGAAAGTTCCAGTTGGAGGCTAGGCAAAGGAAATATTGGTTGGAGGCTAGGCAAGGAAGTCCTGGTTGGAGGCTGGGTAGGAAGTCTTGATGAGTAAAATAGGGCAAGGAAGTCCTAACTGGAGGTTAGGCAAGGAAAAGTTCAAGCAGGTCTAGGGTGATCGGATATTTGACAGGTGAGAAGTCTATCTATGGAAGTAACTAGTCCTAACTGGAGGTTAGGCAAAGAAAAATCCAAACAGGTCAAGGATGATTGGATGTTTAGCATGTGGGAAGTCTACCTTTGAAAGTGAATAGAATCTGAGGTGAAATGTTCCAATGATCCTTTATATCCAAGTATAATTTAAATCATATCTTAGCCTTATATCCAAGTTCGGATTGATTGTATAGGACCCTTTGAATTTCAAGTATCATATCAAGGTAATTAGAATTCGAGGTGAACCGTTTCAATGATCTTTTAAGGTTTTCAACTTGAATTTTCAAATTGAAATTTTCTTCCTCAACTTGTTGGACTTGAGTTAAAGTTCCAATTTGAACTTGCTAGTTAAAATCCTTAGGTCAGTCTTCTCCTTAAGGCCTTTGACCTCCTTTTGGAGAGACTTAACCTAGATATTTAATTTGGCTAGTTCACGAGTTAAACCATAGATTAATGAATATAACTTATTAACTAGGGTGAGTTTACCTCGTTATTAGAACCATCAAAAATGGATATAGATTCGTGGCTTCTTTCGAACTTTGCTTCGAATTTGGATGTGGACTCGGGCTCAGACTCGATTTTGGTCACTTGATCTTCCACCAATAGTGCTAGAAGGTTCGCTTGATTGAGTTCCTCCATGTCCGATTCCTCCGTAGATGATTCCTAATCTTGCATTTTATTATTAGATAAAATATTCACATGGGGATTTCTTTTTGTTAACTTGGAATCATTAGTTTCCTTGTGGAGTTTGGTTAGAGTATCCTCAAGCTCCTTAGCATTGTTAAAGCCTCTAATTTGATCAAGTTCTTCATTGGTTAGTCCACACTGGATAATGTATGTGTCTAGAACGTCAACTTGGGCCTTCTTCTTGATATCAGAAGTCCACATTTCCATTTCTAGCATTTCTTGACGATGATCCATGTATTACTTTCCTGTTGGCAGTTATGTAACTGCCTGCCCACGCCTGCCCACAACGCACACCACGGAGTGCACGTTCTGCACTCTGTGGAGAACGCAGCCTCTCCCTATTAAAGGTAGAGGAGAGCCCTGAACAAGAGATGGGGAAACCTGCGGAGAGAATCAAGCGCTCAGTGTGTGCTCGGTGTGTGTTTGCGTCCAAGATCAGAGGCGAGGAGGACAGACTGCCGGAGGGTAAGGAGGAACGCCAAATCGAAGGATTTAGTTTGTGGAACATAAGGAGCCTTACCGATTTTGGTGATCATTCCTTCGACAGAAGCAATCCTAGCTGTCGGAATCACACTACAACAGGTATACAAATCTACATTGGTATCAGAGCAGTAATTGTATGTACCTGTTAAGTTTCTGTTCTGTTGAGTTTCCCACGATGGAAGCTCAAGAACAGAGAAATCACAGCGATTTCTCTGTTCTGACTGCCCGTCACAGTTTCGGCCAGCAGAGTGTCCAGTGCAGGCTAACGCCGGAGAGGCTGGCTTGGAGCCGACCGACTGGCTGGCGTCGACGGCAAGCAAGGCCCTGGCACAATCTTCGCACGAATGAACCTCGATCCATTTGAGGCTCTGACATGGGAGGCTCCGTCTTCGGCAACTCGACAGGTCTGGCGCTGGCAAGGAGCTGGTGCTGGCGGGGCTGGTGCCGGCAAGGGGCTAGCGCTGGAGGGGATGACAGAGGCCACATATTTGGGATCGAACAGAAAAAAGGTTCGACAGTGTTTTTTAGGGCACACGAAGTTTTTTTTATAAAACACGCTGTGTGTTTTTAATAAAAATGTTGCATATTAAAAAAAAAAGCAAATCTGTCCAACATTATGGGCCAAGAATTCATTGGAAGCCCATAAAAAAAAGGGCCGGATGTGGTTGTTGGTGGGAATTTAACCCATGATTTCCACAATCACAACAAGAGGAGCTAGCCACAAAACCATTGACACATGTCAAATATGTAATAATGACTAAATAATATGAAATAAGTCCACTACCAATAAGTATAACATGCGCCACAATCTAGAACCATATATGACAAATCCATACAACATAAAACAGGTCCTGACATAATAGACTCCGAAAATATAAGCCAAAAGCGAAATAAGCAAATGCAACTCTACGAGGGACTAGCAGCACGGCTCTCCAGACAGACGTCAACCTGAAAAGACATAAAATCAACGGGGTGAGTTCAAAGAACTCAGCGGATATCTAACAGATATGTACAATAAGCTATCTAGCAGTAATAACCATGCCTGTACAGTAAGAAATACAGAATGAAATACTGTAAAAGCTGTACATACCAGAATCATCTACCTCGATACAACAGCACAAACCAAATACATAAAGCCTCCTGTATGTGCATGTCAAACATATGCAGCAACCAAATGCAGCAAGCAATAATAAATGCAATCCATGCAGTATGCACATGATGCAATGTCCTGTCGGAGTACACCTATCCTCCTACCCCAAGGCCTATGGGGGAGCAACGCTCTCATCTCCTCGTCATAATGCGAAGGAGGGATCCCTGTAATGCTACCACGCTATGGCACTGCTACCTCTGGTGCGGCCGAGCGGAGCCCTGACAGAGCAACTGCACACACCCTCCTGATGTACCACTATCTCATGAGTGGTTGTGTGTGCACCCGGCCACACTCCATACATGACAAATACATAACAAGTACTAGAATCATGTGAACAAGGACCCCATGGCCACAACCAGAAAGCTATAATGTGCACACCAAAAATCGAACATGTATAAGAAAGTTCATATGACATATAACAAAATCTGAAACATATCAGATAACATAATAAAACCAAAACCGACAGAGACGATGTCATCTCGACAGGGGACTAGCAGCGCAGCTCTCCAAACAGACATCAACCTGAAAAGAATAAAGTCAACGGGATGAGTTCAATGAACTCAGCGGATATCTAGTAGACATGTAAAGTAAGCTATAAAGCAGTAATAATCATGCATGTATACATCAGAATCATCCATACCAACACAACGACACAAACCCTGCAATATGATGCAAGGTCGCCAAACTAATGCATAAGTCCTCCTGATGTACCACTAACCCATGAGTGGCTATGTGTGCAGATCCTGTAACTAGCGACGGGCTCAGACTACAAAGGAGCCGATGATCGCTAGTATGCAATCCTGTAGCGATGGGCTCAGACTATAAAGGAGCCGGTGATCGCTAGTATGCAATCCTAGAGCGACGGGCTCAAACTATAAAGGAGCCGATGATTGCTCGTATGAAATCCTGTAGTGACGGGCTCAGACTATAAAGGAGCCGATGATCACTAGTATGCAATCATGTATGGTGCATGATACTAATGCGTATAATAACTACCAGTCTATGCTCAGTAAGGAACAGTATATCAAAATAAAGAAATTACTACATATCTATCATAAGGCAAGTAAACAAGTAGCAGGTAAAAAGACATACCACCTGATATACACATGAAATAAGCATTAATATACCAGGGCATATATAAAAGCATACAATTATTACTAGCTATAGCAATACTATACATATCAAACGACATATCTAAAGAGATGAGTCGACATACCCGCCTTCAGAAGTAGTCGGTGTCCGAAAAGAAAACCTACGTCCAGAAGTCCGGTAGCAAGTTAATGACCTCTAGCAATTTCTGTTCACTGTTAGAGTGCAAGTAATGTGCAACCCTGTCCTTCTCACACTTTAAGCATTCCTCTGTCTTTAACATGTAATCCGAGCATGAATCTCCTTGAATTCCTAGAATAATAGGCGGCAGTGTCTTTAAGCAAATATGCTTCAAAGTCATTTTCATAACACTCCTTCAATTCCTAGAATAATAGGCAACAAAAATGTCCAAGACATTCTTCAATAAAAGCCCTATCAGTTTGCTCCCCTTCACGCTCTCAATCAATCAAGGAGATGACAGCATCTTTGACTTTACCCTTGACTTCCTCCTTGTGATAAAGTAGCGGTCAAGGTAATGAAAGAACGTGAAAGCCACCTGGCCATTACTTAATGATTTAGCCATCTCTTAACTAGCTCCCTCAACCTAATTCGTCATGCTTCACTCTCAAGGAAGCCAATACCATCGACGTGATGTAATCCTCAAATGAATCACGGTACTTGTCAATACAGCTGGTGTAGAGCATCATGTAGTCCTCCGAGCTGAACTACGACTCCGGGAGCCCCTTCAATATGTTCTTCAACTTGGTAATGCCCTTCTGCGTGAACTCCCATCCCTGCTCCAGATCGATCATTTTCCTCTCATGCATAGACATCCTAAAGCAGAATCAATATCCCACCCAAATCCAGCAGGAATCAAGATCGTCTACTTCGCTGGTAACAGAGTGGGAGCGAGATGGAGATCGAAGCCCCAAAACCGAGTGCAGAGATAATTGGGGCATCAGCGACGGATAGAAGGCTCCGACGTTCCTGCAGAGCGGCGGCGATGTGTGGCATCGGAGGAAGGAGGGTCGCCGAAAGGGGAAGGAGAATCGCGACGCAGGCAATCGGGGGAGAAAAACCACGATTTCTTTTAAAGAGAAGCTGCAGTAGGCTAAACCAGGTTTAATCCAAATCGGCGAAATTAAACTAGGTTTACTGAGCTAAACCAACTTATAAACCTAGGATTTATAATAACGATTGAATCGGTTACTGTAGCAAATCAAATTTAATCTTGGTTCGCTTGGTTTACTAACCAAACGACCTTGGATTCGACTCAAACCAATTTTGTTGGATTCGTCTTCGCAAGATAAATTTTTTTTCATCCATTTTATTTTATCAAAATCTCTTCCATAACGAACCTAACCAAGTTGGTTCGATTTGGTTCAATACTAACCCACTAAACTTAATGAGTTTAACAAAATTCTAGCTTCGAGCTCATTAATCTAAATGGCTTGACTAATTTTAGGGTTGATTAATTCTAACCTTAAAATTTCTAGGAGATTACAATGGAGTTGCTGAAAGAAGAAATAGAACTCTTCTTGAAATTGTTAGGTCTATGATGGCCCAAGCTAATTTACCTATTTCTTATTGGGGAGATGCATTATTAGCAGCAGCTTATATACTTAACAGAGTACCTTCAAAATCAGTTCCATCTACTCCATATGAACGTTGGACCGGTAGAAAATCAGGTTTGAGTAATCTGAGACCCTGGGGGTCAGCTACCTATGTTCATGAGAGTTCTTACAGATTTGGAAAACTAGGACCTAGGGGTAAGAAATGTATCTTTATTAGATATTCTGATACCTCCAAAGGTTATATTTTTATTGGTGAGTATCTAGATGGAACCTTTTCCGAAATAGAGTCGAGAGATATTACTTTTCTCGAAGCTGAGTTCCCAATGAAAGGTGTTGTTAATAAAATAGTTCCTCTATTTGTAGAGGATGATACTTTATCAACAATAGAGGTGTCACAAAGGATACCTGAACTTAGATGATAGAGTTTATAGAAGGTTTTGAAATATGTGTTTTAAGGTTTGAAAACAATTAAACATTTTGTACGAATGTTTGAAAAGAAAATTTTTGAGATGCAACACTTGTAATAATGAGTCAAAATGATGTGAAAAATAAAACTATCAATAATGAATTAAAATAATATTGATAATTAAGAAATTTAAAGAGCCTAGAGTTCAATCATGATGACTAATTTTTGAAAATAAAATATATAAAAATATAATATCTAGGAATTGTCTTGATTAGCATGTCTAATTTTTATTTTTAATTGACTATCAAAAGATAGCAGTTTTCATTTAGTTAAGTTAAGTGTAGGTTTTCAGCTAGTCAATTACTATGAAGGATCACTTAATTTGATCTATGTGAATTTGTATTTTTAGCTCAGATTTATAATAATGCACTGATATAAGCATCTAAAATCCAAGCTTAACTTTAAATATCTCACACTATTCTAAATGACTCTGTACACAAGCAATTAATCCTAAGGTGCTTGTTAGATGCTGACGGCCTAAATCTATAAGTTTATGCTTTTTATGAGAAAACCTAGGCTAAGTCCAGATTTTAATTAATTTTGAAAAATATAAGTTTTGAAAAATATAAGTTTTGAAAAATATAAGTTTAAAAAATAGGTTTTTAATAAATAGGTTTGAAAAATATAAGTTTTGAAAAAATAGATTTGAAAAATATAAGTTTTTGAAAAATAAAAATAAAAATTACTAGTTCAGAAAGATTATTTTAAAAATCAATTCTAGTCTACTGATCACATTCCTACTTGTCCTATTTAGTTAAGCCCAGAAAATTCAATTAGATTAGTTAAATTAGGTTAAGTTAATCAATTTAAGTTTAAATTGAGGTTTAGTTTATTATTAAATTATTAAGTATTGTAATTATGATTTTACTAAGTTTGAATTATTAAGTTGTAGTTAATAAATTTTAATTAAGTTAGTTTGTTAAATCAATTATGTTTGAGTTAAAATCTTTAATAATTAAGTTAAGTTAGTTAATTAGGATTAATTTAATAATTATGTTTAAAATTATTAGGATTAAATTAATAATTAAGTTTAAGATTAGAATTATTTAATGAAGGTTTATTTATTAATTAATTTGGGGTGGGTTGTGTGAGTTTGTTAATCTTATTTTTCATTAAAATTGAGTTAGATTAATTGGATATTAGGTTAGATTAACTTAATTGGATTAATTAAATTTTAGTTTGGATTTATTTTAAGTTAAACGTATTTAAGGTAAGAAGTAATTATGTTTAATTATTACACTAAATTTAATTAAATTTTAAGTTTTTGTGTTATTTGATTAAGGTTTAATTATTTAACTTTATTTTTTGAATTAATTAATTTAAATTTATTAAGTTAAGTTTTAATTAATTTAAGTTAAGATTATTTAAGTTTTTAGTTTAGTTATAATTTTAGTTAAGTTTAATTGAATTTTAAATTTAGTTGAAATAAGTTAATTAAATTTATTTAAAATTAATTAAGGTAAATTAATTTGTTTAGGGTTAATTGATTAAGTTGAATTAATTGTATTACTTAGATCAATTATGAATTTTTAGTAGATTTATGTTTTAGTTAATTAGATTAATTAATTTCAAATTATGCCCTAAATCCATCTCGTCCATTTCTAGATTTTCAATCAGTTAATCCTATGGGTTGTGTGAGATGGTTGTTTAATTTTATTCTTGATTAATTCAATTTTGAATTCTAAGACTTGATTGACCTTGAGTTAGATTCAAGTTTGCCCGTTGATTAATTAAGTATATATTTTAAGTTTTAGCATTCAGGCCGTGGCGAGACATAGATGTATTATTGGGTATCGAAGTAATGACTACTTTTTAAGGTAAAGTTGTAAAATTATATACTTAGTTAATCTAATGAAAAATTTTGGTCTAATTAGTCTAGATTTAACGAGGTAGCTTCAGTTAGTTTCACTTAGTTAAGCAAACCAAGTAGGATACTCCTTACCTCACTTGGCGACCTCGCCCAAGATTTTTTAACGTACTATTATCTCGTCCCACCCTGATACTAGTTTGGGCAAGTGTCAGTTAAGCCTTTGTCCTTATATAGTCTAGGTTCAGTCTAAGTTTAGAAATAAAAAGAAAATAAAAAATAACAATCAATTTATTTAGCTATAATGGTTTTTTCTATTGGCTCACCTGATATCATGACCCTTATAACATCTGATCAGATAGTGAATCTGATCCTTGGCGATCCAATGTTAGTTCAGTCCGACTTGATTAGTCAAGCTAGACTTGGAAAACTATGCTTTGACTCATTGTCTATTGGTTCGATTTACTAATAATAAGTATGATTTAATCATGCTTTAGCCTTATATCTGATCCCGGATCAATTGTATACGACCCTTTGAGTTCTAAATATCATATTGAGGTACTTAGAACCTCAAGTGAACCATTCCAATAATCCTTTAAGGTTTTCAACTTCAGTTTTCAAATTGAAATTTTCTTCCTCAAGTTGTTGGACTTGAGTTAAAGTTCCAATTTGAACTTTCTCAGTTAAAACCCTTAGGTCATTCTTCTCCTTAAGAGCTTTGACCTCCTTTTGGAGAGACTTGACTAGGATATTTGATTTGGCTAGCTCATGAGTCAAATCATAGATTAAGAAATACAACTTATTTATTGGAGGAGAGTTTATCTCATTATTAGAACCATCTGAAAAAGATACGGATCAGTGGCTTCTCTCAGACTTGGCTTCATATTCGGATCCAGACTCAGGCTCAGACTCAGTTTTAGTCACTTGATCTTGCACCAGTAGTGCTAGAAAGCTTGCTTGAGCTTGTTCTTCTTCATCGGAATCTTCTGAAGATGACTTGTCTCACGTAGCTTTTAGTGCTTTCCTTCTCTGTTGCTTCTTGTCGTTCTTCCCATTTGGGCATTCTAACTTGTAATGACCCATTTTGTTACAGATGTAGCAGGTTACTTGGGTCTTCATTTTATTACTTTGATTTGATCTAGATGACTTGTTCATTATTTGGGTCATTTTTCTAATCTCGTGCTTTATGAACCCTTTCTTCCTTTTGAACAGTTTTCGAACTAGGTTGACTAGTTCGGTGTTGAGTTCTCCATCATCTTTTGAATTTGATTTGTCTTCAGATTTGAGTTCCACTCGAGATTTGGACTTTGACTCCTTTTTCTTGAGTTGACCTGCAATTAAGGCAATACCTTTCTCGACCAGAGTAGCATTAGTTTGCTCATGTAATTCAAATTCAATAAATAATTCATCTAATTTAATTTTTGAAAGATCTCGAGAGATCTTGTAAGCATCGACCATCGATGTCCACAAGGTATTTCTTGGAAATGCTTTTAGTGCATACCTTATCACATCTGATTTTTGATGAGTTGTCCAATTGCATGGAGGTCATTGAGGAGGTCTTGGATTTAGGCGTGAAGTTGGATTGTGGATTCTCCTTTCCTACATCTTGATATTATATAGCTTATTTAAAAGTAAGTCAGAAATTGCTCCATCTGCCTTTTCCAAGAGTTAAAGTTTGTTCCATCGAAAAGTGGTGGACAAGAAGTGTTGTGCCCTTCTTGTTGAGCCATAAAAATCTCTTGCACACAAAAAATGAAAAAAGTGCACTAAGACTTGGTCATGGATTAGTAGTGCAGAAAAAAATAATAAAAATTACTCAAGTGGTGTTTGCACCAATTTAAGCAATTATGAAAAAATTGAACAAGTTGTTAGAAGAGGTGATTGCACCAATTTAGACTACTTGATCAACAAACGAAAAAATATGTAAAAAACTTCTTGCTCGAATGGTGGTTTCACCAGTTCAAAGCACCCCAACTCTGATACTAATTCTAGGATTGTTTAGAGCGCAAGAAGGGGGGGGGGGGTGAATAGCATGCTTTACTTTTTCACTTATTTTTGAAAATTTATTTTAAAGTATTTTAGAGTACGCAGCAGAAAATAAGAAAAATCAAAACACAAAGTAAAGGACATGTTTTGTTTTTACTTGGTTCATAGTCTCTGTCTGCTACTCTAAGGCCAGCAGTCCTTAATTATTTCCGATGGATAATTCACTAATAGACTCTTTTTCATAATGAGAAAGAGTCACATCTTTTATAAAATGAAAAACGGTAACACGTTTACCATCCCTAGAGAATAAATGTACAAAGATGATAAGAAACGATCCTACTAGTTACTGACTTTACTTGAGAACTTGAGCACAATGTCAGTGTAGTAGCTTGGCATCAAAGTAGCATTTCGAGAGCGTAGAGAGTTATAGAATTGTTGTGAATATTGTCTTGAGGGTTCTATTCTATGGAGCTTTTGGGCCTTTAGATCCCTTTTGAGCACCCCCGTGGGCTATCCGATCTGATGTAGTCACTGACTTAGCTATCTCCGAGCACTTGGATCCCTTCCGGGGCATTTGGAGGTTAATGTGGCGATTACTAGGTTAGACTTGGCTTCGTTGCATCTTATCCTTCTCCAAGGCGCTTGAAAGCTGAGATGTCCCAACCAATCGAGACTTGTCATCTCATTCGCGTCACTAGTCGAAGAAATCTTGTTTGGGCACCTGGAATTGATAGGGGTGCCTAGACCATCTAGGCACTCGGATCCAATAGGGGTGCCCAGAATCTATTTTTTAAAATTTCCTTTAAGCTCACTTTCCTACATCACAGAGTTAGAATAATACAAGTATAATGCAGAAATTTAAGTCTAGACAGTTCTACTACTATCTGATCAGTTCTACTACTATCTGATCTTGACTTTGGGTTTTAAGTGAAATTCTAGGTCAAATCAACGTCTACTATTCCCTTCAAGGAAACACATCCTCATTTACTCCTCTTAGGAGAGTTTACCTATTTGCCAAATATCTAGTCCTCCGGACCTATTTGGACTTCTTACTCATCATTCAATCCTCTAACCCCCGTACTATCCTTTCAATGTCCATTTCTCGCTGACCCATCGACCTACTAGACATTCGGTCTATTGACCCACCGAAACTTTCGACCTAGTGTCCTTGATCTGCAAAGACTTCTGTGCATAGTCCCACTCACTAGGACTTCCTTGTCTAGCCTCCAACTAGGATTTGTCTTGTTTAGCCTCCAACTAGGACTTGTCTTGCCTAGCCTCCAGTTAGGATTTTCTTATGCTACCTACACACTCATATTACCTCATCAGTACACAACATAATCTTAACTTAAACCCTTTACCATTATCAAAATATAGGTTCGATTATCTAGTGCTTCCTGCACTAACAATATTCTCAATGTGTGATAAGTTACTACAAGGATATTCCTGAAGTGTGAGCTAGTGCAGGGATATTTTCGATTGGAGATATTATCAAATAAGCTTATTCGGATGGAACCCTTGGGTATATCACATGCCCTCCTAAACCTGATCCCAGGCCATGTTTGAACTAAACTTGACGAATCAGTAACTAGGTTAACGGGCTAGTTTCAGTTCAAGGCATAAATTAACTGTTGAACTGATAATTAACCTGTGGTTCAAACCGTCGGTTCAACGGTATTTTTTTAACCTTTGTATCTGATGATTGAGGTTTTTAAAATGGTTGAGATTATTATACTGTGTTTTGATCAATGACTAAGATTTAGTATCCGTTATTCTTCAAACTAATACATACGCAACTCATGTCATTATTTCCACATCATTTTCTCTACTATTATCATTAAATTTCGAAATCATGATCGCTTTCAACTTTAATTTTCCAACTCTAATGAAATGAGCTTCATCATCTCGATCTCAAAAGGGTAAGAAAATAGTCAATCTGAATGTGGATCTCGATGACATTCAATTTACTGATGACGAGCTAGAATAAGTTCTGATACCCAAGATAGAAGGAAGTACTGATACTTCTAAGGTTCATAATACTCCTTTAAAATCATTTATTTTTATTAAATATTTTGAGAAAATTACTCTTTCATTCGAAGAAATATGTTCAAAATGTAAATATTGTCAAGCCTCCTATAAATTCCAATTGGCCAATGGCTATGGGTCATTGAAATGACACGTCAAAATGAAACACCCGACGAAATTTGCAATCAAACATTCTCAAACATAATTGTCCATATTTTCCTCAACTAATGGAGGTACCGATTCAAACTTATTTAAATATTCTGATAATAAATTAAGAGAATCATTAGCTGGATTTGTTTCTATATATATATTTTTTAATGTTGGGTCTAAATGTACATTTATATTTTTTTTTATCAAGAATCACTTAATCCATCTCCCAAATATGTTTCCCGAAGAACATTTACTTATACAATTAAAAGATTAGTAAGACAAGAAAAAAGATTTAATTAAAGAATTTAATAAATTAAATAATAAAGTTTTTTTTATGTTCTGATATTTAGAGTGATTATTGGTAAACTCATTCATATATAAGTGTGACTTGCTATTAAATCGACAAGTCCTGTGTAATTCAAAAACATTTATTAGCCTATGGAATTTTGGATGAAGCATATAATACTCACAATATCTCTTAATTATTATGTATAATTTTAAAAGAATATGAATTCATTTTTAAAATATTTTTAATATCATTTGATAATGTTAGTTCTAATACTATATAAATATTGAAAAACTTAAATTTATATGTCAACCTACTTTTGATAGTTTATTTTTTTTATATTTATTGTATATGTCATGCTTTAAATTTATATGTTAAAGATGGATTAAAAATTTAAAAAAATCAAATTAAGTTGATTAAAATTATTATTTATTGCATCCTACTATAATAAAATAATAGGATAGATTTTATAAAATTAATACAATAAAATCTAAAAAAAAATTCATGTGATACCAATATGTTGAAATTCAACATATTAATTATTATAAAATGTATTTCAATATAGAGAATTATTATGCTTATTTTTTACATAAAATATTAATAATACTAATATATATTTATTTTCATACCATGGAATATATATAATAATATTTGTGAAATTTTAAAAGTATTTAATGATGCAAATAAATATTTTTTTAATATTTATTATTTACTTTTTATTTAATTATGATGAATTTTTTATTATAATTTTAGTTTTAAATGAATATAGTACAGTTGGATTTTATCTTTGCGTATTAATAATGAAAACAAAATAAAAAAATATTTTTTATTATATTTCTAATATTTATTTAGTTGTATTTATTTTGAATTCTAAACTTAAATTCAGTGAGATTCTTGTCACAACAAATTTCTGTTACAAATTTGTGACAGAAACCGTTAGATTTTAAAATAGAAGATTAAATTCAAGTCATCACAATCACTCATTCAATCTACGGCCTGGATTTAATCTTAACTTTAAAATCGAAGTCATAAATTTGTGACAGAAATTTATTGTGACAAAAAGCTTTATTTACTTAAATTAGATATTTTATATAAAATATTATTTTATTCTTTAATTTCATTTAAAATTTTTCATCTCTTAATCCAATTAATATTATACAAAATATTAAAAATAAATTATAATAAATTTGTACAGATTATAATTTAAAATATGAATTAGAAATTAATATATCTGAAATATTAAAAAATGCATCAGTAGTAATTTAAAATTTATAAAAGTATAATTTTTATTAAGAAAACGAATAAAACATCCTCGAGGATCCTTAAGTTACAAAAGGTTCAAAGTTTTCTCATCCTCTCCATCATCGCAAAAGAAATGCTAACTTATCGAGATCAATCATTGTTGTAGAATAGATAATTTTAGATGTAATATATTGTATGAACAACGATATACTTTGTCTCCCAACTCTTTGTAAGTACAAATATTACTTGATTATTTGACGAGAACTAAAAAAAGAATACAAGGAATGCAACTTTTATATGATGAAGTAGAAAACTTTGATATCGAAAGAACATACACTAGAAGAACAAAAATGGAAGTGAGTAATAATACTATTTCCTAAAATTAAATTAAAATGGTAAAAAGGTAATCAAACTATGTGAGCTTTGATTCTCCTATATTTTAAAGGGATACATATGCAACTTAAATAAGTACAAGCCCTTATTTATTTTTATATTTTTATAAATTTTATTTTTTTAAAAAATAATAATAATCTTGAACCGTCGTGAATTATTAATCGAACCGTAACCGATAGTTTCGAATTATAAATTATAATTGTCTTATACAGTTAAGATTAAAGATAGACATTTCAAGAATCGTCGAATTAGCAATTTTGAACCGTTAATTTCAAATCTTGATCGAATCTAGTCTCCCCTCCACCTAGTCGGGGCCATGAAGGAAATGACAATACCCTATTAGGGTTAGCTTTATTTCTCACCTATCATCGGCAGGCATGTGCCCCGTCCCCCCTCTCTCCAACAATTATACTGCACATCCACCTCCTCACGTTGCTTTACCTCCTTAGTCGATTATTGGTCGAATGATACTTCATATGACGGTTGAAGTATCACCAATTGGTGTCTATTAGGGGATATTTTCGATTGGGAATGCTCCAAAGTGAGTTACCATGATTATATTCTTAATAGAAAATATTTTCTACAATAAAAGATAAAATCATCATTCTATGGATTTATATAATTAATTTTATAATATCTATAAAAAAAATAAATCGGGAAGCTATAACGCGATGCAGACATTTTCTAAGATTGCCCGATAGGAACGGGTATATCACTCTGTTAATATTATTAATAATATTAGAAAATTTTCATCTATTTACTCCGGCCCACACACAAAGCGCGATCTTGGCCGGAGTATCCCTGTAATCTCAGGCGCCACCGGACCTCCGTCCTTCCCCTTGCCGTTGCAACTTGTCTACTTTCTCGCTCTCCAGGTGCATCTCGGTGCTCTCCGTGGTGTATTGAGATCGCGGTAAGGTGCAGCGAAGATGACTACCCGAATCACCCCGGGGGTCGGAGCCAATCTACTCGGTCAGCACTCCGCAGAGAGGAACCAGGACGCTACCACATATGTCGGCAACCTTGACCCTCAGGTGCTCTACTATTTTGCTATCTTCTTCCGTCCTTAGGCTTCTTCTAATCAGAGTTTGATTCCAGCACCTAGGGTTTATGTCTTCCTGCCTCTGGTGCTAGGTTTTTGGTTGGCTACATCAATTCGAGCTCCAACCCTTATTCTTTCCATTATACGTGGACCTGTACTTACTCTGATGTCTGCTGTCAACTTTGTAGGTTGGCGAGGAGTTACTGTGGGAGTTGTTTGTCCAAGCAGGCCCAGTTGGTAAGTTAAAATCCTAATCAGTTTTGCTGTCAGTATGTTGATTCATTATTTTGCTGAATTCAACTCGGTAACCTTAATCTGGTTTGTAATTTTATTTTTGCAGTTAATGTCTATGTTCCAAAAGATAGAGTTACAAATCTTCATCAAGGTTATGGATTTATTGAGTTTCGCAGTGAAGAAGATGCAGATTATGTAAGTTCATTAGTTCTCATTCACGTTTGATTTTTTTCCTTTCGCAATTTTCTGTGAAATAATTTGGTTGTTAATTGCCTTTTTATATCTGGAAAATTTCACCCTTTTTTGGTCCTTTTTTTTGCAGGCTATAAAGATTTTGAACATGATTAAACTTTATGGAAAGCCAATACGTGTGAACAAGGTGCACGCTCATTTAATCTATTTCACATTAGAAAAAACCTTTATGTTCTGTTTTTGGAACATTGTTCCACCCTATTAGAATTAATGGATCAACTTTCCCATAGTTTTTCCTATTGCATCCTGAAAAAGTCTTACTTCTGTAGTTCCCTTGGCCTTGATTCCTATTTGCCACATAGATTATTAAAGAAATTGGCCACTGTCACAGAGTTGAATGCTAGACTACATATTGTTGAGAATGATAGAAAGAACTTACTAGTTGCATTGACTGATGATATATATGCATTATAGAATTCAACCAAAGTGCTGCAAACCATAAAACTGGGTAGTTATTTGAATTTTCTAATCTACCAATCTTTCATGAAATTACTCTATACTTAAATGTGTGAGTAATGATCTTTCTTAAATGAACATCTAAAGTGCAGGTGTTAGATTCTGATGTTCAGTATCTCCTCCATGGATCAATGAATTTATCCCATACCCTCTAATTTATAGCATCTGTCTTTTCTTTGTGTATCCATTTCTTTGCCAAAATATGAGATTTTGTCAATTTAATGATGCAGATCTAGTCTTTACTACTAGCATAGATTGGTGTTGTTTTTTTATTTTTCTAACCTCAATTAGTAATCTAGTTTATTAACCCACAATTTCTACTAGTTACTTGGCTTATTTTTCATTTTAGTATTTCAATCAAATGTTTTCTCCATTTTGAAGCATGGAAATTGCTAGTTGACTTGTCGTTAGCAATACAAGACCATTCTAATTTGAAGGCTACAATACATTTTAGTTGTGATAAGTCATGTATATTCCACCCTGATTGCCAAACAAGGCTTTTATATCAGAATTTGAAGGTTTCAAGACATTTCAATTGCAAGATGTCATGTGTATTCTATTCTGATTTCATGTTATTATTCTATGTATGTTTTTGATTACTGCAAAATAATTGTCGGTGTGATTGTTATAAATTTCATGTAAAAATGATTGCTTGTTTATAAATTCTTTAGTATACTGATTATAATAAGATGCAAGTTACATGGTGGCGTTACTGATTTCATGTAGCTCTTTATAGCCATATATTGGCGGACTTAGGTTACATATTGGATGTCCTTGTTAATCCCAAGTATATTTGTACAGAGCCAGAGCCAAAACCAGTTAAGATCATGGCCATTCGGAAAGATCTGTTAAAGAAGTTCCAAATATCATATTGTTCAGTTAAGATCATGGCCATTCGGAAAGATCTGTTAAAGAAGTTCCAAATATCATATGAACAATATTTCTGTTTATAACCAAGATTTGTTTTGGAAGTTTCAAATGTCAATGTTGATCATATATTCATTTGTAACCATGTGATTTTGTTGATGTAATTGTTTTCAATGGTTTGTTATACAAACAGTAGGATGAAGACATCCTAAGGGGGTAAGGTTTAATGAGAGAATTTCTATAGTTAAAAATGCACACAAGGGATAATGACTTTGCACTAGGCCTAAAGATGGAGTTACTTTGAAGTTCATCTTAAAAGTTTGGAAGGCATGTGCTACTTGGTTGTGGGATTTTTTGGAAACAATGTTTGCTTTATAGACCTTAAAAAATTAACATACTAGAGGCAACTTCAAAATGTTTTGTTTGTCATGTTGATTTCTTTTTTTCCTATCTTTCTTTTAAAAAAATCATCAAACAAGAAATTCATGTAATGCCAAGTCAATAGATTGAGTTTGACATAGTAATTTTAAATTTCATGTTTTTTTTTGTTATCTTTCCTTATTTTATTTTCTCAAGTTTTTTTATTCCATCATATATATTTTGAATAAGATTACATCGAGGATTATCTCTAAGTCCCTCTCATTTTACACTAATCATGGACGAATTCATGGGACACATCTAAGATACGGTATCATGATAATTATTGTTTGCAGATAATATTGTTTTGGTAGATGAGACACGTGAAGGACAACAACAATAACAACCAAGCCTTATCCCACTAGGTGAGGTTGGCTAATGAGACACGCGAAGGAGTATATGCTAAATTCGAATCATGGTGGGAAATGTCAGAAGTGAAAAGTTTTAGACTTAGTAGTGTAAAGATAGAATATATAAAATTTAAGTTTAATAATATTAGACGTAATGAGACAATTGTTAAGATAAGAGATGACGAGTTGTTTATAATTGAGAGCTTTAAACATTTAGGATCATTTTTGCAAAAGGATAGAGGGATTGAAAGAGATGTCTATATATAATACAAGCAGGATGATTGAAATGTAGGAGAGTGTCAGATGTTCTTTGTGATCATAAAGTACGTCTAAGGTTAAAAGAAAATTTTTACAAAATGGCAGTTATACTTGTTATGTTATATGGAGCTGAATATAAGCGATGATTCGAGCACATAAGCAGAAGATGAGAGTTACAGAGATGAGGATGTTAAGGTGAATGTGCAGACATACAAGGATGAACTAGATAAGAAATCAAAATATTAGAGAGAAAGTCGAGGTTGCATCTATCGAGCGAAAACTCTAGGAGACACGTTTAATATGATATGAACATATATATAAACGATCAATAAATGCTCCTGTCAGGCAATGAGAAACTATGATAAATGTGCACATCAAACAAGGAAGAGGAAGACTAAAGAAGACTTGGTTAGTAACAATAAAACAAGAAAAAAATGTATTCAAATATAAATGATAATATAGTAGGGGATAGAGCTCAATAATGTAAAAAGATCCATATAGCCGACCCTACCTAATGGGATAAGGCTTGGTGGTTGTTGTTGTTCATCAGATATATTATTTCAATTTAGAGCCATAGCATTCTCTAATGAACAAATAATGTTCATGTTACTTTAAACATTATGAATAAGATTTACATTGCAGCTCCCAAATGTATCTCATGTTTCTTAGCTACTTGTGTGATATTGTGTAGGACTTCCACAACGACCTGTACCTGACTGTTCATCTTGCCATGTGTCCATTCAACATTCAAATATTAGTGCACCTTTAGCATTTGATAATGTTGATAATTTTAGTGGCCATCCTCTATCATCAAGATACAAGTTTATTTGTTATCTGTACCACTTTTTC
This sequence comes from Curcuma longa, assembly GCF_044706935.1. Taxonomy (NCBI): domain Eukaryota; kingdom Viridiplantae; phylum Streptophyta; class Magnoliopsida; order Zingiberales; family Zingiberaceae; genus Curcuma; species Curcuma longa. The sequence goes on from NC_133875.1 coordinate 8,106,313, forward strand.
TCTTTCCTATCAGTCAGTTAAATGAAAGTCGAATTGGTTCTGTTATCTACCATTTTTTATTTTTTTTCTACTTATTGTAGGCATCCCAAGACAAGAAGAGTTTGGATGTAGGGGCAAACCTTTTCGTTGGTAATCTTGATCCGGTAAAGTAATTTCCTTTCTATCAATTCTATTTGCCAATTGGTAGATAAAATATGTAACTTTCAGAGTTTTTATTACAGGATGTAGATGAAAAGCTTCTTTATGATACATTTAGTGCATTCGGAGTTATTGTAACAAATCCCAAGGTAATGCCTTACATCTCTTTTGTATCAGCTATATTCTATGGAAAATAATAGTATGCCTGACTATTCTGACATGTAACAGCAGTCACACATCTATCTGGTCCATGCCATTAGTTTCTAACCTTTGGAGCATAAAATTATAAATTTTGTAGATAAATATTGTGCTGATCTAGGAGAGTCTAGTAAGAATAAAATTTCAAATTCATCGCGGGGACAATTTCTTGCAGGTATAAGTTAACACTAAATGTGTTAAATGTAGATTGCTTAAGAAATATTCAGCAAGTGAAAGTCGAGTGGTTAAAAATGGAGGAGCTTTTAGTGTCTTGTGCAATCATCCTACACTTCTAGGTTAAAAGGTTATTTGATGACTAACCATTATTTATGAATCAAAACAACAAATAGTTATGAAATAACATACACAAATTGATATTGTAGAGATAGGAAAGTTGAGAGAGGGGTGTATTAATTAGTAGGAGTGGGTATAAAAATATTAGCATTTGCTAGCAGTCAAGTGTAAAGCCACATGAATGTAACGTGAGAAAATATAAATTATGTTGGTGTTAACATATTCACAGAGTTGGATATGTTTCATAGTTGAATCAACTTGGGTTGAATGAGTTATTTAGAGAGACCAAATAAACTTTTGCTTATCATAATTAAAAAGATTTAAATTTTTTGATAAGTTAAGAAAAAATAGAGAAACATAGTCTTGATATGTTATCATGTTTAAAGATGATTGATAGATTCGGAGGTAGGGAGATTGTTTCAATCAGTGTTTTATGGTGTAATGATAAAAAGAGAAAAAAATGCACAATGTAAAATTCTTAAGTGATTAACAAGGCCTAGACATTAGTTGCCTTGTATAAAATTCAATGGTGATAATGTTCATGTAATCAACCTCAACTAGTGGAGACTCATGGTTTCTTTATTGTATTAAGGCACATAGAGCCCATTGGTAGGATATGATCCATGCCATCAATTTCAAAAGTTGAGACATGTATGTGTTTGTGTAAAAATGAAAGTTATGTCATGAAGAAGCTTGTCTTATATGTATACACAATATACATGTACATATATTATTCAATCCAATATGCCATGGAAGATTACGTGAATATAACTGTTTATGAAATATCTAATGTTTGATTTCTAGTCTTGTTAATGATTCTTATCTATTACCTAAATTTTAGGTTGTGGCTTGATGTTAAACTAGTAGAGACTAATAATTTTTTGTATTGCATGGACTGAAGTATATTGCCACGTGGATTACACTAGAAAGCATCAATAGAAATACTAATATTTGTCAACAAATATGCACAACCCTAATAGATTATAAAGTGAGAGAAAATAGGTTGAGATTGCATACACATAGTTAATGGCACCTACTAATTTCTTTTATGGAAGAATTTAATCTATGAGTATTGTAAAGTGCCAAAAAAGTGATTTATTAATTTGAATACTATTAGTGATAGAGTCTTGCGTAGAGTTCAATAGAGGGGTAATAGGTGTATAGGTGACCCAAATAGTTGGGATGAAGGTATTTGATATTGAGTTTTTTTCCTCGATTGGAATGGTTGGATTTTGTTATTATTCCATGTCTACACTTCATACGCTTTAAAATATGTTAAGATGAATTAAAATGAAGTTACTCTTGTAGACCCTTCTACTTGGCTTGGTTACTTTCAAAATAGTATAGCTAGAGTAATTAGGTAGACGATCAACTAAAATTTTGATTAAATGTGTTAGAACACGCTCTATAATAACAAACATCTCAATTGTTGTGCAAGAACCAAGTTAGATTTTTTTATGGTCAATTGCTTATCTAGACGTTATGATACATGAGGTAATTAATTATAATGATATTTGTAAATATTCCTTTTTAACATTAAATATAGAACCAAATAACAATAATAATTAAGCATTATCCCACTACGTGGGGTCGGGTATATGAATCCTCTTATGCCATTGGGTTCTTTCCCCTTCTATATTATCATTTATATTTAAATTAATTTTATCTTGTTTTATCGTTGCTAATCAAGTCTTTTTTGATCTTCCTTTTTCTCGTTTAATATGAGTATTTATTATAGATTCATATCGCTTAATTGAAACATTTATTGATTGTCTAAGTACATGCCCGTACTAACTTAAACACGTCTCTCAATGTTTTCCTTCAGTAAGCGCGATCCTGATTTTCTTTAATGTTTTTATTTTTTATCTGTCCATCCTTGTATATCCACACATCCATCTTAATATTCTCATCTATGCGACTCTCATCTTTTGCTTGTGTGCTTGAGTTATAGCTCAACATTTAATTCTATATAACATTGCATGTTTAACTGTCATTTTGTAGAACTTCCTTTTAAGTTTTAGAGGTACCTAATGATCACAAAAAAACATGATGCATTCCTCCATTTCAACTATCCTGCTTGCATTTTATGTAAGACATCTCTCTCAACCTCTCTGCCTTTTATAAAAATGATTTTAAATACTTAAAACTCTCAGTTATAGGTAACTTATTATTTTTTATCTTAATAATTATTTTACTATGTCTAATATTGATAAACTCTCAGTTATAGATAACTCATTATCTCCTTTAATAGGCGCAATCCTGATGTTCTCTAATGTTTTCATTTTTTATCCATCCATCCTTGTATGTTCATACATCCACCTTAACATTCTCATCTTTGCGACTCTCATCTTTTGCTTGTGTGCTCGAGTTATTACTCAACATTTAATTCCATATAACATTGCATGTTTAACTGTCATTTTGTAGAACTTCCTTTTAAGTTTTAGAGGTACCTAACGATCACAAAAAACACATGATGCTTCTCTCCATTTCAACTATTCTGTTTGTATTTTATGTAAGACATCTCTCTCAACCCTTCTGATTTTTGTAAAAACGATTTTAAATACTTAAAGTTCTCAGTTATAGGTAACTCATTATCTTCTATCTTAATAATTATCTTACTACGTCTAATATTGATAAACTTAAATTTAATATATTATCTTTAATTTGGTCATTACATTTTCTTGCATATCCTTAAATGTTTCAATATATGATATGCTAATATTTTTTTCTAGAATTCTCCACATAATTTTCCTTGGGACTATCATAAGAATTTTTTAGGTTGACAAATACCATGACTAAGCATTGTTTTTTTTTCTGATACTTTTTAATTAATTGTCTAAGAAGATGTATAACTTTTATTATCAACTTTCCACGCATGAATCTAAATTGATTTTCAATCACCGCATTCTCCTTTCTTAGTTTTTTTTATTACTCTTTTTCAAAGTTTCATGGTATGACTCATTAGCTTAATGCCCTTATAATTCGTCTAATTTTGTCTATCTCCTGTATTTTTATATAGGAGACTAGAGTACTTAGTCTCCACATATATTTTATCGGATAGTTTTTTCGTTTTCAATATTAGGTTGAATAACTTTATAAGTCATTCCATACTTCTATTGGAATATCATTTGGTCTAACCACTTTTTCATTTTGTATTCCATTTAAATCTTGTTCTACTTTTGTAGTTTGAATTATCCACTAAAAATTGGTCACCTAAACCTTCATTAAAAGGTTGATGAAAATACCTCTACTATAGTTTTTTTATTTCATCATTCATTAGTACTATACTGTATTCATCTTTAATACATCTTATTTGAATAAGATCTCTTATTTTGCTTTCTCTCTCTTTAGCTATTTTATAGATATTTCTTTTCCTTTCTTTTGTATCCAACTATCGATATAAATGTTGAAACGTTTCCTTCTGAGCTTCACTTATCGCTTTCTTAACCTCTTTCTTGGCTATTTCATGCTTTTAAAGTTTTCTTCGTTTTTACAAGCGTACAATAACTTGTAGGTTATTCGTTTTTTTATGTTTTCTTTATACTTCACTTTTATTTTCTCGTTTCACCACTAAGATTCTTTATTTGGTGGTGCACACCCTTTTAACTCACCAAGTATGCTCTTAACCATTATTTTCAAATTTAATGTTATCTTATCTCATGTCGTATTCGAGTCGCCATGTATTTCTCTTAATATTTATGTTCTTACTCTCCTATAAGATATTTTACTTTTTGTCTTTTAATTTCTACCACTTGATTTTAAGAGTTGTGCATATTTTTATTTTAATGATACTATACTTGAGGTGCCTATCTAACTCTACAAACCTATGTTGGGTTGTTACATTTTCTTTAAGGATGACCTTACAATTTTACAAATATTTTTATCCTTCTTCTTGACTATTAGAAAGTCAATTTGAGACTTATTGTTCCCACTTTTGAACATAACTAAGTGCCCTCTTTTCTTGAAAAACGTATTAGTTATTATAAGTTTATATGTTATTGTAAAATTCAATATAATTTTTTCTTCTTCATTTCTTATTTTAAAACTATAATCCTATGCACCCTATCATATTCCTTATGTTTTATTCCTACATGTCCATTTATATCTCCTAATAAAATCATCTCTTGAAAAATTTTTTGTACTACTTCATCTAAGTCTCTCTAAAATTTATATTTGGTGTCTTCATAATCCTACTCAAGGTGCTTATATGTTAATTATATAGCCATTATTATTTTGAGAGTTATAATCCTATTTCCCTTTTTAACTACTACTACTTCAGTCTTCAATGAACTATTTATAGTAATATTTACTTCATTTTTTATTTTTCTCTTTTTTTGTGTATCATAACGTTAAATTTGAGTTCTTTATCATCTTTGCTTCTCTTCTATCTATTTTGTCTCTTATAAATATAAAATATTAATTTTTCTCCTAATCCTTGTATCTACTACCTCCATTATTTTTCCAATGAGCGCTCCTATGTTCTATGTTCTAAATATAAGATAATCGGTATTCTTATCATGTATGTTTTTATCCAACTTATGATGTGAAAATTCTTGTATATTTAAGACTACATCTAAGTTTTCATGGAGATATAGTAGTCCTTATCGATAGGTTGCGGTCTTAACCTTAACCTTAACGCAACCCTTAACCCTTTTGCATCCGGGTTTGGGACTAGCATTGGCGGTTTTATATAACACTAAATAACTAATTATATTTTATATTATAATCAGTAATAATATACAATGAATAATTTAATATATTCATTATTTAATTGATATAAATTTATAACTTATCACAATGTAACTTACTGATATATTCTTATAAATGTTAGTAATAACTTGGAAATAATTATCAATAGCGATATAAATGTTGATAAAACTACAAATATTAATTAATATCTTATCGATAACATTTCATTTATTAATATTAAAATATGTAATTTCATTCTCTTGATGTAAGTGTAATGTAAGTTAATATAAAAATTAATATAAATTAATTAATGACTTATATCACTATTAATCTGTTGAAGTAATTTGAAGTTAATAAATCTGCATAATTAAAAAATCCTTTCTTATAACCACATAGTTTAATTAAAAAAGAGACATAAGGATCACACTCCTTCCCACCCACCCACCCCACTCTTGATCTTTGTTCGTCCTTTTGCATGGAAACCATACAATAGAAAAATAATTGAGTGGAACAATCGATGCTTCCTCCTCCAAGTTCTCTAAGCTGTGGTCTTGCACCTACCTTCTGCTGCAGAAAGTTCGCATGTTCTTTCAAAGTCTCATCCTTTGCACTCTCCTTCACGAGCCAAAGTGGCTGGCTTGATCAGTCCTGGGCAAGACAAGATTGGTATTGCTTGATGTAAGTGTAGCTTTCTCTAGTGTACTTGATATCTTAGTGCTGAGTTTGTGTTGCTTTCAGTTGAAGGGTAGAATGATCAGTTTCTCCCTTATAGAATGGTTTTGGTCAAATTGTTGAATATTAGTTTATATTCATGTTTGGGACAAAGATTGCATGATGATGACAATGATGATTGTGTGGGATTGAATTGTTGACAAACTTCTTTTATGCAGAAAGTGCATTATTTTTATGGATGTGTGGTTTTTAAGACTTCAGAATTTACCAAATAGTAGTGGACATATGAAGGGGAGCCTGGGTGCAACGGTAAAGTTGTTGCCGTGTGACCTAGAGGTCACGGGTTCGAGTCTCGAAAATAGCCACTTGCAAAGCAGGATACGACTACGTACAATAAATCTTTCCCCGACCCCACATTGGACTGTCATTTTTTTTAGTGGACATATAAAATGTTGTTTCAGTAATATGAAAATAATTGATGATATAGATTAAGATGGATGGACATTAAATTAAGAATTTTAGATACTGTGGAGCTATCATTTAACAATAAGGATATTGATAAGCATTAATAGGATGAAGGATGAGATGTCGAAATAAAATTTTTGACGTCTGAGATTGTTGTGTGCCCTTTAGACTAATGCATGACTTGTCCTGCTTTTATGGTTTGGAGATGTCAATGTTAAAATGGATGTATAAACTATTAGAAAGAATAAAATAAAAAATGTTAAATATTCCATGGCCATGTGCAATTGTAATAGATGATAAAATAAGAAAAAAAAAATAAGGGGAGATTGTAAAAGGTAACTTATATTTTGTAGTTAGAAGGGTTGAATCTATTGGTGGAAGGGTGATGGCGAAAGGAAGACCAATCAATGTAATAAAAAATAATTTAATTAATTGTAATATTTCTACTGAAGAGTTCAATGTAGGTGTAATGGATGGAGGGAGATCAAATGAAAAATTAGTCAATGCTATAAAAAAAATTTAATATTAAAAATGTCACTAGTGATATGGCCTTGGATAGGGTTCAATGGCAGCTCAAAATTCATGTAGCCAATCCGAAATAGTTGGAACAAATACAGAAGATCATGTTGATGTTGATGATGAATTATTGAGTAGCAGTCACTGAAAGCTATCAGGATATCTGTAAATTCAGTGGCTGCCTGGGATTCTTAGATATGATTTTCTAAGGATTATGATTGAAGGTTCTCAGTATCTTAGCTTTCTATTCATTTCACCCAGAATCTTTGTCAAGCATTAGTAGTATGGGAAACTAAATAATCCCATTACAAACAAAGAGGCTAACAATGCAATAATTGGTTCTCTTAGTCTTTTAGCAATTTTAGAGCAGGTGTTTCTAAGCATTAAATGATAGATTAATGCAACACATTGTAATTTTAGATTAGGTTGAAATACAAGGGTACATTCTACCATAACATCATTGTGTCCATTTACTATGTTCATATTATTCTATTCAATTTCTTTGTCTCAGTATAGTATTTATGATTTGGCCTTGCAAATTGTTTATTTTCAGATAATGCGTGACCCCGAGACTGGAAACTCGCGAGGATTTGGTTTTGTTAGCTATGATTCTTTTGAGGCATCTGATGCAGCTATAGAGGTACTCCTGGAATATTTAGTTAAACTTGTAATTACTTTATGAAATTTTCTTACCGCTCTTTTCTCATTTTATTCATTTGTTGGGTGTATGCTGCAATCAGTCAATGAATGGGCAGTATCTTTGTAATCGTCAAATCACTGTTTCATATGCTTACAAGAAAGATACTAAAGGAGAACGACATGGCACCCCAGCAGGTATTTTTTCTTTCTCAAATTATCGTGCTAACAGCACTGAGACCGTGCCTGCTTTAATAGACATTGTTTCATATAGAAGCATTACATTAACAATCTTCCAGCTATGAATTTCTTATTGTTTGAGGTCCGACTATTATGGATTGTTTTTCCATAGAAAGTTCACTAGTTGAACCGAAACATTAAATCCTTTGATTCATTAAGTTACAGAGTGTATCTTTACCTCTTATTATTACTATCTTGGATTTGGGTATGAATATTCGACACGTGTGGATCCAAATGGCTAACATGACTTTTTTAAAAAAAAATTGCAGTCATTTAATAGGGATCATGGGGGTCCACTTAGATTAGCCATGTTTGATAATTGATATCCAACATCACAAAGAGGATGTCAATAATTAGTTGAAGTATTAGAGGATATTAATGTTTTTGTTATGATACTCATGCCTACCAACTGTTGGATCCATTAAGAACTAGGCTAGACAAAATATTTCTTAACGCACAATCTAAAGGTACACTGTGCCCACACAAAATTATTAGTCCTCTCTTCACCTACATATGCAACATTATCTCTTGAGCTGTTGTCCCCAAGGTGTAGCTAAGTTGGTACCCGTATGGTAGGGTTGTATCAATTATCTCTTGAGCTGAGTTTTGGTCATTTCCTCTTATGTATGACTGAAATTGGTCACTTCAACCTTTTTAATGTTTATAAGGTCACATTCCGTTTATTTAATAATAAATTATAACTATTAAGTTGTTTTCATAGATGCATAAAAATATGGTCCATAAATGAGAAGATGACCATCAAATCCCTTGAGACATTTTTAGGAGAAGGTAAATTATGAGGATTCATACCCTTTGTACAAGAAAGGTTGATGACTATATAAGCTTAAGCCATGATAAAAGATTAAGATATATGTTGTAAATATTTGAGGTTGGCTATATGTATACTATTAATTTTTTTTTATTAGGCCAATTTGTTGTCAATACTAAATCATTTTGATGAAGGGGAGCCTTGGCGCAACGGTAAGGTTGCTGCCATGTGACCTAGAGGTCACGGGTTCAAATCCTGGAAACAGCCTCTTGCCAAAGGCAAGGTAAGGCTGCGTACAATGGATCCTTTCCCCGGACCCCGCATGGCGGGAGCTTCGTGCACCGGGCTGCCTTTTTTTTTTACTAAATCATTTTGATCCCTTTTAATTATATTAAATTTTCTTTCATCTCCTACTTAATGTCTCACATCTCACATTATTGAATTCTAATTGATTCAAGTAACTAACTATTGAACTTGTGGAATTTTTCACTAGTTGACATAGGTAGAATTTTTTTGTTTCGCTCACTGATGGCACTGACATTGGTTCGGAGCCGTGAGGCCACTATGAGATCGCGACAACCTCGCGAGGTTATGGAGGAAGCCGCGGCCTTGTTGGGTCCTATGTGTGGTTGCGATCTACGAGGCCGCAGAGGACATTGCGAGGTTGCGGCTTCCTACATTTTTTATTTTTATTTCATTTTTTATTTTTATTTCATTTTTTATTTTTTAGTCATTTAATTTAAATTCTTTTCTCTTTCTTAATTCTTTTTCCTCTTTCATCATTAATTTTTTTTTCCTTCATTCATCCATCCACAAGGATAAACAGAGGAAAAAAACTTTTTGACCTTTTTAACGTGGTAAATTTTTTTCTTCCATCCGTCCACAAGATAAATAGAAAAAAAAAATCCCTCTTAAAGAATGGTTAATTTCCGCCCTCCATATGTCTATGAGATAAACAAAGGAAAATAAATCTCTTTAAGATGGAGGGAATAGATTGTTGGGAAAAATAAAAATGAAATGAAATATAATATTATTTCTAACCTTATAAAATATAGTACTATAGATTAAATTATTGTATATATAAATATTAATTTTAAATTGATCAAAATAAATTCAAATTAAATTAGTTTAAATCTACTTGATCTTGCTATGTCTATTGGGTGGACTTCAACCGATCCTAAATTAACTTTTATTCAATAAGTATTAAATATTTTATGAGATAATATCAAAACTTAAATTCAACATTTAACATCTCAAATATAACTCAATAGTAAATATTTATAACAATGAAATTTTAATAAAATTTTTTTAAATTAATATATTATATTTAAAAAGTAATAAAATCATTTCAGCACAATACAATACGGTATCGAAATCGTATCACTTTAGATTGAAACTTCGGCACGTCGTTAAAGTCGGTCCCAAGTCCGATTGAAAAAGGGTGAGAGTTGCGCATTAAGTTGTCAGCCAGCGTAGACTTTCAGGCAATGTTCAATGAATAAATCCATCAAATTATTTTGCTAATACTAGGATATTCCCCGTAAGGAACACGTAGGATCCGACTGTAATGTATTGGCAAGCACTGCTACATTTCCATGAGGATTCGGGTGTAGTGTTAAATGCTAGAGTTCTCACACCATAGGTCGGGTAAGAACAAATATTATAGGAAATTTAATTGTCTAAGATTTAGAATATAGAATCTAGGAACAATTATTGGTAAAACAATGGAGGTAGTAGATGTGATAATTAGGAGAAAAATTAATATTTTATGTGTACAAGAGACAATGGATAGGAGAGAAAGCAAAAGATGATAGAGAATTCGAATTTTAAGTTATGGTACATAGAAATGAGTAAAACAAGAAATGACTATTAATGTAATTAGCAGATATGCATCTCAAATTGGGTTAGATAAACACACAAAATCTAGATTTTGGGATGACCTAGATGAAGTATTACAAAATATTCCGCCAACCGAAATAATTTTAATAAGAGAAGATCTAAATGAACATGTAGGAGTAAAAATTGAAGACTATTGTTCCTGTTGAGATCCGCTCCTGGATGCGCAAACTCTTCTCAGCACCACACTTGGGCGAGCTTGAATTAAGAGGAGAACGCGGAGCTTCTAGGACCTGCACTCACAAACATCGTGAGAAGGAAGGCCAGGGGTTGCCCTAACGCGACCACTCCGATGCTTAATTCATGGAGAGGGAGGAAGAAAACGAAAAGGAGAAGTGAGAGTTGTGAGATTGCATACGTCACTCCAGTACAGAATCAACCTTATATATAAGTCTGGAGCGTCATGTCACATCATGAATATGATTGAGGTTCCATCATCGTCATGAATGTGTCAGAAAACATAGTATATTCAGAGTATATGTTCCATCATTGACTTGTATCTGATAGGTCATGTCAAGTACATTTGTCATAGCAATATCATAATTAGTTGCAGAGGTAGCAGGGGGGACATTCATAGCCGCATGATGGTGGAGTGGTCTTTCGAGGGACAGGGCAAAGAGAGTCGATTTGGCTCAGGTGGATAAACATTGACACAGAGCCGTATCGGTTCGGCTTAAGGTGGGTCCGAATCGAGGATCCGAATCAGTCCTCGGGAGGTGAGTTAATAGAGGGCCGAGTCGATTCGGGAGATCCGCTCCCTGCCGAGGCGGTTTGGCTCGAGAGGGTGATTCCGCGTAGAGGACTCGAATCGGCTCGGTTGATTCGAGAATAGGAGAACCTTCCTCGGGGGATCCGGACTGGCTCGGCAGGTGATATCTATGTGAGGCTGAATTGGCTTGAGGTCTGTTTCCGGTTCGTTCCTCGAATCGACTCAATTGATTCGGCGCGGAAACCCGAGGGGATTCACTTTCGAGAGCATGAGGCAATCGCCGATTCGACTTGAGGATCCGGGGAAGTTAGACTTGGCTCGATGTCGGGTGTGTTGAAGAGTCGGCTCGATTCGGACACTATGAATCACGCTGGATTGAACCCGATAGGCTGCTCCCGAGCTTGACGAACCGTGACCCCACTTATCACGACCATAACAACTATGATAGGGTGCATGAGGGCTATAAGTTTGGAACAAGAAATGAAGGAAAAATTATATTGGATTTTGCGATGCATGTGACCTTATACTAGCTAATACGTTTTTTAATAAAAGAAAAGAACACTCGATCACGTTCAAAAGTGAGAATACTAAATTGCAAATTGACTTTCTTATGGTTAGGAAGAAAAATAGAAAGATTTGTAATTATTGCAAAGTCATCCTTGGAGGAAACTTAACGACCCAACATAGGTTAGTAGTATTGGATATATATCTCAAGTATAGTATCAATAAAAGAAAAATATACGACTCCTAAAATTAAATGGTGGAAGCAAAAACAAAACATATTTAAGGAGAAGGTAGGAATACAAGTATTAGTAGAAATATATGTCGGCTCGAATATGACTTGAAATAAAATGATATCAAAGTTAAAAATAATAGCCAAGAGTGTACTCGATAAGTCAAAGGGACATGCGCCACCAAACAAAGAATCTTAGTGGTGGAATTAGAAAGTGCAAGAGAAAGTAAAGAAAAACGAACAACCTATAAAATATTATATACTTGTGAAAATAAGAAAAACTTAAAAAAAATATACAATAGCTAAAAAAGAGTTTAAGAAAGTAATGAGTGAAGCTAAGAATGAATTTTTTTGAACACTTATATCGAAAATTAGATACAAAAGCAGGGGAAAGAGATATTTACATAATAGCTAAGGTGAAAGAGAGGAAGACAAGAGATCTTATTCAAATAGGATATATTAAAGATGAATACAATAGAGTACTCATAAATGATGAGGAAATAAACTAGTGATGAAAAGAGATATTTTCATCAACTTTTTAATGAAGATTTAGGTGACCAATTTAACTTAAGTAATTTGAGTAGGTCAAATGAGTTTAGAAATTTAAATTTTAATTATAAAATTTAAATTTTAAAAATAGAACAAGTTTTAAATGAGATGCAAAATGGAAAAACAATTAGACCAGATGACATTTCGATAGAGGTGTAGAAGTGTCTAGGGAAATAAAATATTGAATGATTTACAAACTTATTTAATATAATATTGAAACTAAAAAAAATACCCGATCAGTGGAGGGTAAGCATTCTAATTCCCTTATATAAGAATAAAGGAGGTGTATAAAATTGTGTAAACTATAGAGGTATTAAACTAATAAATCATACCATGAAACTTTAGGAAAGTAATAATAGAAAAAAAATAAGGAAGGAGGCTACGATGATTGAAAATCAATTTGGATTTATACCTGCAAGGTTGACAATAGAAGCTATATATATTTTCAGACAACTAATTGAAAAATATCGAGAACAGAAACAAGACTTACATAAGATATTTGTCGATCTAGAAAAATTTATGATAGAGTTCCAAGGAAAATTATATGGAGAATTCTAGAAAAGAGAGGTGTTAACATAATATATATTGAACTAATTAAGGATATGTACGAGGATATAATGATAATAGTGAAGATTTCAGGCGTATTAACTAAAGTGTTTCCCATAAAGATAGGGTTATATCAAGGATTAATGTTAAGTTCCTATCTTTTTATATTAATCATGAACGAACTCACTAGACACATTCAAGATATGGTATTGCGGTGCATGTTGTTTGCAGATGATATTGTTTTGGTAGATAAAACACATGAAGGATTAAATACTAAATTTAAATTTTGACAGGAAACACTAGAAGTAAAAGGTTTTAGGTTTAGTAGAGTATGAAATTTAAGTTTAGTAATATTAGACGCAATGAGACAACTGGTAAGATAGGAGATGACAAGTTGTCTGTAACTGAGAATTTTAAGTGCTTAGGATCATTTTTGCAAAAGAATGGAGGGATTGAGAGATGTCTTACATATAATACAAGCGTAATGATTGAAATGGGGAGAGCATCAGGTGTTCTGTGTAATCGTAAAGTATCTCTAAAATTTAAACGAAAATTTTACAAAATGGTGGTTAGACTCGCTATCTTATATGTAGCTGAATGTTGAGCTGACTCAAGCATATGAACAGAAGATGAGAGTTGTAGAGATGAGGATATTAAGACACACAAGGATAAACATAATAAGAAATGAAAATATTAGAAAGAAAATTGAAAATATTAGAAAGAAAGTTGGAGTTGTACTTATTGAGAGAAAACTCCGGGAGACAAATTTAAGATGGTACGGACATGCACTTAGACGATCAATAAATGTTCTAGTTAGACGATGTGAAACTACGATAATTATGTACATTAAACGAGGAAGAAGAAGACAAAAAAAGGCTTGGTTAGTAACAATAAAATAAGATAAATTTATTTAAATATAAATGATGATATAATAGGGGATAGAGTCTAATAGCGTAGAAGGATCTATATAGTCAATCTCATCTAGTGGGATAAAACTTAATTGTTGTTATGGTGGTTCTTATCTTTAAACACTGACCAATAAAATAAGCATATTAATGTCTATATATGTTTTATTCATTTAATCTTAGTTTTACTTGAAATCATTTATATATCTAAAGCTTGTCTTCACTAAGTATCTTGATTGTCATTGCTTGCAAGAGAGTACCAGATCCAAATATCGACCATCACTGATGCACTGTCAATTTAAATTAATAAACAATATTAGTTGAATTTTATAATTTATTAAAAATGATTACCAAAGTATACGTGGGCTAAAATCTTCATCATTTTGATCTTTGCCTTGTAGCCAATTGTCTTTCAAGAGAGTTCAGATGCTTCTTTATATGCCTTTAATTTCATACTCAAGACACGTGAGTATATCTATGTTAATACTACTAGACTCTTCATTCGTGAAGTTTCTATAATAATTAGCCACATAAAGAACACTAATTTTTCCTTCATATTTGTCGATAGGATTTACATGCTGTTTGTAAGGAAACATTACATTTTAAAAAAAGTCATTATGTCTCTTATAGCATTCTTTAACCCCCGAACATAAATCCCATGGCTGATCTTTTATCTGCATCAACAACCCTTAACAACTTTATTAAAAGCAAAAACATTTTGAGTGTGAAATTTACACTGGACGAAAATTATGTGCTCTTTAGAGTAGTGTTTTTTCTCTTGCCTTTAACCCTTTTGATCATTTGCACTAAAGCCACTCATTTGAAGAAAGCATCATCCTTAACTTTTCCCTGCATCCATAAAATTTTGTTGCAAGAAAAGAAGTTGCATGCCTTGTGATGCATCATGCTCGAAGTGACTGTTTATAAAAACAGCAAAGTGTTCGCCTTGTATCTTTAGTTCTCTTTTCCCAATCAATTTCTTCAAGTATCAATAAAAAATGTGGGCACATGATGACCAAAATATGTATGAGTACCTCTTTTGTTAATGGCATGGTTCCAGGATGTTTATTTGCCGCGTTATTGAGGTGGTTTGTTCACCTTTCTGTTTAATATTGTTTTTCTTAATGTTTGTAAAATTCCTTGTGCATGAACCACCTTTATTGGTGCTTGCAGAACGAGTTTTGGCAGCTAGCAACCCAGGAACTCAGAGGATCAGACCACACACCCTGTTTGCTAGCGGACCACCAACCCTTCCCAATGGGGCTCCAGCGAATGGACCAGTTCCTGCAGCAATCCCTCCCAGGTCATTCATCAATGGCCCCATTCCTGCTGTTCCAGTCCCAGTAGTTCGCCCTCCGCCACCGCCAGTTGGGCAATTTCCTCCTCCCATGCAGTGGCCTGTGCAACCCCAACCTGGTCAAGCCTTTCCTCAACCCGTTATGCCGCTGCCACCATTCCAACAATTCAGACCTCCAGCAAACATGCCCCCTCAACCTACAGGTCTGATGAGACCACCACCGCCCTCCGGTGCGGGTGTTCCATCTACTCTATGGAGGCCTCCCCCGCCCCTGCAGCAGATGGCAGGAGGCCCTATGCCTCCAATGCCAATGTCCATGCTACCTCCTCCACTGCCCAATGGATCTGCTCAATGAGACCCAGTGAGCTCCTTCCTGCGGCATTTTAAGTGACTGGGGACCTTGTTTTGCCTCGACTAACTATGACAAATTTCTGATCCGCTGAGTTGCAGGCAAGCTGAAGCAACAGTTCACTGTAGACTAAGAAATCGTAGGCAACCCGTTGTATAAATTTGAATCTCTGGCGAACTTGTTAAAATGATTCTAGATTTATACGAAATGTGTTTGAATTTGAACATTCATCAATATGGCATTACATTTCCTTTTGATATTCTTTCAATGTCCATGAAGGAAAACTTGGGTAGCACTAGCCCCGACCATGGTAGAAGTAGAAATCCATTGTTAATTTGTGTAAGGGACCAGCACCATTTAGATATTATTGATTTGTCAAGAAAAAAAAATCAATAATGTGCAAATCTGTCAATCAGTGGTCTTTAAACTTTGCTCCAACTGATAAGGTGAGGTGATTTGATGGTTTCCTTCCTCGTGCTTGAACCACTCCTCTCCCTTCTTTCTTAGAAGTGTGGAAGAAAAATATACTTTCATCTTACTTTCGCTGAGTCTTATATAGTCACAGAGGTGGATGCCCATGTAGGTTGCCACATGAGCCTAGGCGAGCTATATAGGCAACCACACGAGCGAAGCATTACTCATTGGTTGGCCACACGTGTGGGGATAGTGAGTTAAGGATGGCATCCGTTGGGCCATACTTCTGACACTGTCGAGCCATTAGCCAGGTGTTGTCTTCAATGTAAGTTGCCTCTCTAGTTTGGTTTTGCATCAAGGGATGTCAAAGGTTGAGGTTGAAGAGAACACGCTAACACGGATCCTTCGTAGTTTGGGAATTGCCGTGGTCATGCGAGTATAAGAAGATGGGGCTTGGTGATTTAGAGGGTGTCGACCAACATATGAGATAGAGATGGGCCGATCGAGTTTACTAAGACTGCATGATAGACCGTATTATCGCAATATGATTACAATTCAAATTCAAATTACTGAATTCCTCTACACTATTATATTATAGGGATGACTTGGGTCGTCTCTCTCAAGAATGTAACGGTAGAATAAGAATCTCAGGATCACATGTTATTTTAGAATGATTTTGGGGTTTGGGTTTTTCGATGTTGTAAATGGGGGTTTGTTGTTGAGACAATGGTAATATAAATTCTAACATAATCTAACCTAACCATTGAAACAACATAAGCATTGCAAATCTGAATTGAATGAAACACAAAGTAAAACCTCCCACATCTAATCATAACGAGAATATAATGAAAAACATTTAACGAAATAAGACAAAATAGGAATTAAATAAAGTAAAATGCATTAACGAGAGTAGCATAAGTGTATGGGGAATTAAATCAAACATTTGCAATCAAAGAAGTTAAATGAAGACCAAGTAAAGATAATCTATCCAAAACTATTGACCACTAACATAGAACTCTTAAAAACAATCAATCAGTCTCCGGGGCAATGGTGCAACGGTAGGACATCCGGGTTGTGATCTAGGGACCTGCGATTCGATCCCCAACTACGGCGTATTTGCAAGAATTTTCTTCCAAATGAGGAACGTAATCAAAGGATGTTGGGCATCTGGATTGACCGCCGTATGCGCTTCCCAATTTACCCTGGTGGTCGGTGGAAAACTTCCGTGGGACCGAGCCGACCACCCGCAGGGATTGAGTCCACGAGACTGATTTATCATTTTTTTTTTTAAACAATCAATCAAACACATCCAAGGAAACTTGCGGATGGAGGAGAGGTTGTGAGTTGTGGATGGCTGGTGGAGATCTATGATGGTGCTATCCGAGGTGGAATGCAGTGATGGAGGGCTGCCTCTCGGATCTTGGAATCCCAAGGCTTCGATTGAGGATGGTGGTGGAGATGGATGGTCTCATGAGGAAGGAAATCCTCTTTCCTCTTCATGAGGTAGATGGCGGTGGATGACCTGTTGGCGACAGGATGAGGATGGAGATAACGATGGGAATCCCTTTTTGTTTCTTCTCCTCTATGGATGGAGGAAGATGGTGTGGAAGATGGCTGGAGTTTGCTGTGGGTTGCAAAATGGAGATGGAGGTGGATGAGGAAGGGAATCCCCTTTACCTCGGTGGTTGCGTGAGGAAGATGGAGCTCCGGTGGTGGTGGCGTGCCGATGAAGAGGTAGATGGCGTTCGATCTTTAGGAAAGGAATCCAGATTTAGCGGTTGCGTTGCTTCCTTGAGATGAACTGGATTTGCTTCCAAGTGAACCGCCTTTGGATGATGAACCAGACCACGATGAACTGGATCTATTCCTTGATGAACCACTTCAACACTTGAATCAACTCCAATTGAACCGGATGATGCTTGAATCATTGATGGCTTGGGGAGGTGAACCGACCTTTGTTCCTTGACGAACCAACCCTCCAATCGAACAAACTCTAACGCGAACCACTCTCAATTGAACCGAACCCCTTTCAATCTTAAACCAACTCTCGGTAACCCTAGCCTTAGGCTAAGATTGGTTTGTCTTGACTCGAGTCCATGACTCATCTTGATTTTTTATAAAACCTAGTTCACGTTTTAAGAAAAATGTCTTAAATGTAGATAAATTGAAACAAAGCTCCAAATTAACCATTGCACATACATAAAATATAAAATGAATGCGACCATAAGCACACGAGAAGAGTAAAGTGTCAAGTATGAGCACAAAATAATATGATAAAATATTAATTATCACTACATCACATGCCTTCCATCAAAGTCAGATTGCGGAGCGAGGTCGAATGAAGTCTGATTGAATAAGTATGAGGCTGTTAGTAGCGATTAGGTGGAATTACCTCTTCCTTGGAGATTCCATTAGATGAACGAGTCCATCATGCTATAAGGATTGAAGAAGGTTGATCCCATTCCGATAGAAAAGAAGAGCTCGATCTCATAATCATAAGGATAACAATAAGAATACTAAGAATGGCAGGAGACCAATCTTACCGTGATTGGGGAGAGAAGCTCGATACCTCAATCGTGAAAATAATAATAATAATGTCAAGAATACCAAAAGACCAATCCTAATCCGGTCGGGGAGAGGAGCTCAATCTCTCGATCGTGAAAACAATAATAAGAATGTTAAGAGTGCCAGAAGATCAATCCTACCCCGACGGGGGAGAGAAGCTCAATCCCTCGGTCATGAGGATGATAATAAGAATACCAGAAGACCAATCCTACCCTGATTGGGAAGAGGAGCTCGATCCCTTGATAACCAACTATCTTGATGTGAGATTTTGATTCTTTTATATGTGTTTTTAATCCTCTCGTTGGTTTAAATTTGTATACATGACTTGATTTACGAGATGTATTCATTTTGTCCTTAAATTCAAATTTAATTATATTTGTGGTATAAATTCTAAGGATATGAATGTGAATTTGTAGGAGATGAAGCTAGGCCATGGACTCCAGTTAGATCGAACCAACTTAAGCTTATTGTTAGTGTGTTAAAAGAAGGAAATTAAGTTGAACGAGAGTCGATTGAATCTAGAGTAAGCTTGTCCCTTTATTCAGATATGATGCAATCTAATCAAGTGTCGAGATCTGATCGATCCTGACCATTCATCTAGATCTAGTTGATCGTGATCCATTCATTCAGATCGGGTTGATCCTCTCCACCCATCCAGATCTAGCCATTTAAATCTGAGATGGTTCAAGTGGGAGGCTACAGTGTTGAGGGCAGGATCGGTAAAAACAGAGACCAGGGACTGTGGAAGTAGGGAGGATCACCAACGTTAATTTCCTCAATGAGTTCACTTTGTTCAAATGGACCAATTCGAGAACAATTGGATGATGACAAAATTATCAAAAATTGGCATTCCTTATTTCGATTCAACAATGTACCAATAGTACCTTGATGTTGTGTAAGTAATTGAATACTAACCTTGCAGTAAAAAGGATTTATATTTGTACGATCAACCAAATAGGTCGGGTGGATCAAAGTGTGACACTAGGTAAATTCTCCTGAGTAGAGATGTACGACGCACTCTCTGAAAGAGAGTAGTAGATGTTGACCCAACCTAAGTTTCATAGGAGACCTGAAGTTGAGATCAAATAGCTTGGAAAGCTATCAATCATAATATAGTATGCTTGCTTCTGCTAACACTGCGGTGCAGGGACTTGAGATTGGAAGCTAATCAAAACAGTGAACTCGGTGCGACCGAAAGGGTTCCATGCGCCCGAATAAGGATAAGTCGCAGCCAGATAAAGCTTCGTCCAATTCTTGCCACGTCAATAGTCTAGGCGCCCAAAAGGGATTCAGGCACCCAGAGAAGGATAAGTCGCAGCAAAAGAGGGTGTTATCCTGCTCATGCTACGTTATCATTCTAAGCGCCCAGAAGGGATCTAGACGCTGGAGATAGATAAAGCACGATGATGTCAGTTCGGATCAGGTTAAGTTAGGGGCGCCCGGAAGGGATTTAGGCGCCCGGAATGACCTTTAAAAGAAGCTTCGCCCACCAACTTTAGATAATCAATCACTACTGCTTCATACTCTCGTTCTGCTTTGAAATTCTGATACAACGTTGACGTACTACTCTAACACCTATACATACCTCCGGATCTTCAATGTCAGTAGTTTTTGCTTCAGTTTTCATCTTTAATACTTGCTTTTTTTAAAAGTATCGATAAACTTATTACCGATCCCTATTTTATAAAAGACAAACCTCTTTCTTCTTTGAGATAGATGAAATTAGTAGATTGACCATCAGATATGGTCAACGATCGTGGGCCTTGAAATAGCAGCCAGAGACTGTGAACCAAATAAAAATAAAAGTGTACTTTTGTATTCTTTCTATTTCCGCTGTCATCTCTATAACGAGTTTTTAAAAAATGAGTGAAAAAGTGAAACACGCTATTCACCTCCTCTAGTGCACTCTTTGATTCTACAATTGATATCAGAGTGGAGGAGCTCTGAATTGGTGCAATCACTATTCGAGCAAAATTATTTTATCATTTTTTCTATTTTTGTTTCATCTCTTATCCCGCACTACTAACCCAAGGCCAAACCTTGATACATTCTCTTTTGTTGTTTTTTTATGTGTGCAAGTATTCTTCTAAATGACCCATCAAGAAGGGTATAACAACACCCATCCTCCTCTCTTCTTAGGCGAAGATTTTGACTATTGGAAGGGCCGAATGGAATATCACCTGAAGACCCAGGTGGAAATATGGATCGTGGTGCAAATTGGATTCACACTTCCCACCAATGGACTACCACTCAAGTGCGACAAATGTGACAACACAACCAAAAAGCAGATCGAGGTTGATGCTAAAGCCACACAGACCCTCCAATGCAGTCTATCTAAGGAAGAGCTTAACCGTGTTAGCCTGTTCATTAGTGCGAAGGACGTATGGGATAAGCTAGTTGAATTGTACAAAGGGATGTCCGGCACAAAAGTATGCAAAAGAGATTTACTATTCAATAAATTAAACAATCTAACCATGCAGGATGGAAAAACTGCAAGCCAGATGAACACAAGAATCCAAGACATCCTCAATGACTTACATGCGATCAGACAACGTGTGAAAAATCGAGACATAATCAGGTATACTTTGAAAGCATTTTTGAGAAACACTTTGTGGGTATCTATGGTATATGTTTATAAAGTTTCAAGGGATCTTTCAAAAGTAAAATTAGATGAATTATTTTCTGAATTTGAACTTCATGAGCAATTTAATACTACTGAATCCGAGAAAGGTATAGCTTTATTTACAGGTAAATTAAAAAAAGAAACCAAGACTGAACCACAATTAGACAAATTGAAATTAGAAGACAATGGTGAAATCGCTTCTGAATTAGTCAATCGAGTCTGAAAACTATTCAAGAAGAAGGGACTCATAAAAGGAGGTATAAAAAAGGTGGTCTGATCCAAGAAATCCGAATCAAATCAAATCATGACTTCCAAATTTGAAGCGACCTGCTATGAGTGCAATCAAAAGGGTCACTTCAAAGTTGAATATCCAAGACTGAAAATGGTAAGAAACAAAGGACAAAGAAAGCTCTGAAGGCAACATGGGATGAATCCTCATCTTCGAAAGAAGAAGAAGAGCGAGTCACTTGCCAATGATGGCAATAACCGAGTCCGAGATTGAGTCCGAGCCCGAGTCTGAGCTTGAGTTTGAAGCTAAGTTAAATACAAGCCACGGATCCGTATCCATTTTTGAAAGTTTGAACCCCAATGTAAGTACTAATTTAGTAGATAAATTATAGGATATAATTAGATATGTGACTCGTAAATTAGCCAAATCTAATGTCTAGGTCAAGTCGCTCTAAAAGGAGGTAACATCCCTTAAGGAGAAGACCAGTCCAAGTTTCTCAACTACAAATGTTCAAAATGGAACCTCAACTCAAGTCCAACAACTTGAGGAAGAAAATTTCACTTTGAAAGCTCAAGTTGAGGATCTTAAAAGTTCATTAGAATGGTTCAATTCGGGCAATAAGTACCTTGATATGATACTTAGTATGTCTAAGGCGTCCCTGGGGCAATGGTGCAACGGTAGGACATCCGGATTGTAACTCAGGGACCCGCGGTTCGATCCCTAGCTACGACGTATTTTCAGGAATTTTTCTCCAAATGGGGAACGCAATCAAAGGATGCTGGGCATCTGGATTGACCGCCGTATGCGCTTCCTGATTTACCCTGGTGGTCGGTGGGAAACTTCCGTGGGACCGGGCCGACCACCCCCAGAGATGTGGCTACTGGGATTATCATTTTTTTTAGTACGTCTAAGGCCTATGTACAGGAAGACGTCTATCCACTAATGATCTCTTTTTTGAAACTTTTTTGAAGGCAGAGAAACTCATCTTACAGTCCAATAATGGTATAAAGATGAACATACAAAAGAAGGTGAGACTAAAATAAATAAATACTCTCGAGTCGGTCGATCCGAAAGTCCTAAGCGTAGTGCACCCTTCCTGGAGCTTCCTCGGTAGCATGATAGGATGTTCACGTCAACAACACCGCAGAATGAAGAGTTGTAGTGATTGGAGTTGTTCTCTTGTGTTGGACGTAGGGGCCTTATAAAGACATTTTCGAGAGCCCTAATCGATCTGATCCGATTCATCTGTCTTTATCGAGACCAATTCCACTTTATTCGGGTGCCTAGACCATCCAAGGGCACCTGGACCATTCCGAGTGCTTGGAGTATGACCCGAGCCCCCAAAACCAGTCAACCATGCTTGACCTGAGTTGACGTCCGAGCTTGGTTTGGCTGCTTGTGTTTGTTTCTCTTATGCTTTCTCAATCTTGCTTTCTGCTCCTGGTTCCTGCAAGATTAGCATACACACAAACAAACAACATAAGTCTATCTATAGTCTGTTTGACCTACTAAGTTTACCTAAGTCTTACCCTGTACGTCTAACCTACTAGGCTTACCCATGCCTAACTTCCACTTAGGACTAGTCACTAGGTAGACTTCCCACTTGCCAAGCATCCAGTTACCCTTGACCTGCTTAGATTTTTTCTTGCCTAACCTTCAATTAGGACTAATCACTCAGTAGACTTCTCACCTGCTAAACATCTGGTCACTCTTGACTTGCTTAGACTTTTTCTTACCTAACTCCGATTAGAACTTTCTTGCCTAACTTCACTCATTAAGTCTTCTTGCCTAGCTTCACTCACCAGAACTTTCTTTGCCTAGTCTCCAACTAGGACTTCTCCTACCTAGCATCCAACTAGAACTTCTCCTATCTAGTCTCCAATTAGGACTTTTTGCCCGATCAAACTGACTAAGACTTCTTGTTAGTATTCTAGTCAAACTGACTTAACTAGACTTCACTCACATCCAAATATTAGATCCTGTTTGGATCAACCCTTAGTCAAACTGATCAGACCTAGGTATATTATCAAACATCAAAACCCTAGAGGCAGATTGGTGCTCCCTGCCTCCATTTGTCGAATAGCCTCGATTTTCTCTGAGTTAGCTTCAATACCTCGCTAAGTCACCATGCATCCAAGAAACTACCCTTTCTAACCCCAAAGGTGCACTTCTCCAAGTTTAGCTTCATCTGATACTTCCATAAAGTGGTGAAAGTCTCTTCTAGGTTGGGCAATAAGTTGTTAGCCAGCAAAGACTTGACCAAGATATAGTCTATGAACACCTTCACTTTACGTCCTAACTACTCAGTAAAGACACGATCCATGGGCCTTCGATAGGTTGCTCCAACATTCTTGAATTCAAACGACATGATAGTATAACAAAAAGTGATGTCCGCAGTAACAAAGCTAATCTTACTCTGATTGGTTTTGGCCAAAGAAATTTGATGATACCCTTGGTAAGCGTCTATCATTGATATGAACTGGTGGCCTTCAGTGGAGTCTACCATTGGTCGATGTACGACAAAGGGTAACAATCCTTAGGATAGACCTTGTTCAGATCTCAAAAGTCCACACACATGCACTTCCTGGATAACTTAGGCATCAACACCACATTTGATAATCAGGTTGTGTATTATACCTCCTATGTGTGCCTGGCTTTCAATGTAGGATCGTTTAGGAGTGCTAGAGGGGGGGGGGGGGGGGGGGGGGGTGAATAGCGCTTCTTTATATTTTCACTCTTTTACGAAAAACTTACGTAACTTGTGTAAATCAGAACGTGTAGTGGAAAAGAGCACAAGTGAACACAGTTGGTTTTACTTGGTTCACAACTACAAGCTGCTACTTCAAGACCCATGATCAGTGATCATTTTTGACGGGCAATCCTCTAAATAACTTCCCTCTTACGAAAGGGAGTTTGTCACTTTTACAAATTATTTAGGAACGGTAATACGTAAACCATCCTAAAAACTTTAAGTACAAGAAGTGAAAAAGTATTTTACCGATCGAGTAGAAATGGACTTGCAGTAGTTGGTGCAGCTCCTCGGCGTGATGATAGTGTTCCAGATTGAAGATTCGCACGCAGAAGTTCGTCGCAGAGGCGTATTCTGATTTTTCTAGGGTTCCCCCTCGAGGCTGCTTATATGGACTGATCCGGGTGCTTGGAAGTCCTTCCGGGAGCCTCTACGTCATCCCATCGATCCACTTTTGACATTGACTCGACATCTTTCGGACGCCTGAATATTGACGTAGAGGTTGCCGGATCAACTTTGACTCCACAATGCCTTATCCAGATGCAATCGCCTGGAACCTCTCCAAGCGCCTAGAGGCTGAGGTGTCCCAACCACTGGGACTTTGCCACCTCACTTGCCTTGCTGGCCAATTCGGCTGATGTCCAATCGTCTGGAATCAATCCAGGCACCTAGACCCTTCGGTCACCTGGATCTAAATAAGGACGTCTGAGATACAAAGTTTCAGCCCCTCCTTTCCTGTATTACAAGTTAGTCCAAAATCCAAGATATAACAGGAAAGTAAACAATTTTACAAATTATTTAGTCTTGACTTTAGGTTTCTAGTGAAATCCTAGGTCAGATCGACGCCTACTGTTCCCCTTACCGGGAATGTGTCCTCACCCACTCCACTCAGGAAAATTTATCTTGTGCCACTTAGGTCCTCCAAACTTGTTGGACTTTTGCTTAGCTTTGATCCTCGATCTCCAGGTCTTCCACTACTAGACGTCCGTTCCTCCAAACCCCAGACTTTCGCCTGGTGCTCTTGATCTGCCAAAACTTCCTGCCTAGTCCTGATCAAGACTTCCTTTCCTAGTCCTCCAAACTAGGTCTTCTGCCTAATCCTCCAGATTATGACTTTTTTTGCCTAGCCGCAACTAGGACTTCCTTTGCCTAGTCGCAACTTGAGTTTTTTTGTGCTACTTGTACACTTAATTAAGCTCATTAGATCACTTCACAAACTTTACTTGAATCCTTTGCCATTATCAAAACTTAGGTTCAATCATCTGGTGCTCCTCACACGAACATCCAGTAGCTTGTGTACCTCTTCCCAAATAACCTTTTCCTTCTTGGAGCCAAAGTGGCACCACTTTTGTTTTATCGAGCAAGCACTTGGTGAGATATGGAACTGGTGCTCAATCACTTTAGGTTTCTCACTAGTCAAGTCATTTGGTGTCAAGATAAAAATATTCCATTTTTTTACCAAACAATTGACCAAGGATTCTTTAGCTCAGCTAGGAGATCTTTGGAGATGAGAGTAGTCCATTTCGGAGAGGAGGGAGCCACTTTGATTACTTCAGTGTCTTGCTCAACTTCCAGGGAGGACTCTCCCTCCGTTATGGTACATACTTCCTCCATGCACTGCCCTTGTTGACCTTACCTTGTCTTACCATTTGCTTTCTTCTAGTCCGCTCAGATCATTTCTACGTAGCATTTCTAAGTGGCCTGTTGATCGCCTCAGACTTCACCAACCTTGTTTTCCACTGGAAACTTGATTTTCAGGTGATAAGGGGAGGCTACGACTTGGAGGACACTAAGGCCCAATCAGCCTAAGATGATGTTATAATATGAAGGGACGTCCACATCGGTAAAAGTGGCCAGAATGGTACGCTACCTAGGCTCCATGCCCAAGGAAAGTGACAATTTAATTTGACCGAATGATTTTATTGCATGTCCCAAAAATCCGAACAGAGGTGTGGTAACTAGTTGCAAGTTGTCTATACTTACCCTCATTTGTTCCATGACTTACTAGAAAAGAACATTGACTAAGCTACCTGCATCCACAAATACTCGAGTAACATCAAAATTAGTGATGGTAGCCTGAATGACTAAAGCATCATTGTGAGGAATGGTGGTTGGGTTTAAACCCTATTACAGGTCTTGACTCCAGTGCTAGCATGGCGATGGCCATGCATTCTATTCGATTGTGTCGCTTTTGAGCTCAATTGGAGTCACCATCCATGGCTTCTCTATAGATTATGTTAATGATCCCTCGGACGAGTGGATTATCCTAAGTTGGTGCCCCATCCTACTGCCCGACTGTTGAATTGTTCTATCATGACTCAACGGATAACACGGAGGCTATAATTGTTGATACGAGGTTGGCCCATTAGTAGGGCCCACATTTGAGGATATTCCCGATGAGTTATTCTAACTCGGTCCAGCCTCTGACAGTCACGCGTGTCATGCCCATACTCTTGATGAAAAGAATAAAATGTGGGAGCCTATGGTCGATGAGGTCCCTGCCCCCACTTGCCTTCTTAAGAGTTGATGTTCTTCACGAATTTGTATTGCTCTTTCTTTGGAAACCCACAAAGGAGCGAAGGTTGGTAGCGAGGCAAAGCAAGTTGTTGACGGAGTTATGGTTCTGATGGTGCTCTCGGACCTTAGGGACTCAGGCTCCTCTCTGCTCTTGCCGAGCCTTCTGAGCTTCTTTCATATTGATGCACTTCTCATCCCAAACGAGAAGCTCATCGTAGTCATGTGGGACCTTCTTTGCTAAAAAGTGAAAGAAGTCACCTTCTCATAATCCTTGGGTGAAATAGTCTCAGAATCTCGGGCACAACTCAGAGAATCTCTAGCACGACTTTAGTGAACCATTGTATGCACTTGCGCCAGGATTCCTATGATTTCTACTTGAAATTAAAGAGCCTAAGAGGGGTGGGTGGGCATCTCTTAGAAATGGAGAAATGATGTAAAAATAGTGCGACAATGTCATCGAAAGACTGTATGGACCTAGGTCGCAGTGCGTTGAACCATTGTTGTCCGAGTTCAATCAACGAAGTGAAGAAGATGCGACATTTGACTACCTTCGAGTACTGATGCAACAAGGCTGTGTTTTCGAAATGACACAAATGATCTTCTAGATCAACGGTGTCGTTGTATTCATTGATATGCAATGGATGAAAGCACCTAGGGAGTTCTTCTCTCAAGATGTCTTCCAAGAAGGGTATTTGCTATGTGACTACCATTTTTGCAAGTTGTAGCCTGGTCGAACTAGGACTCATCGATCGCTTGTTCATGCTATAGGTAGAAGTGACCCCTGTGGAGCTCTAGGCAATGGGCTCAATTACTGGTGCTTCTTATACCAGAGCCGCAACTTCTTCTTCTATAGTAGGGGGGAATTAGCCCTGCCGTAAGGCCTCTTCAATAGCCATAGCGACCATGTGTGAGAGTTGCTCCCACAAAACTGGTCTACACTACCCTTCGGATTCTTCAGAATGTGGCTTCACTATCTTTCTCCAAGTACTCACAATCGTGAATTTTTGACTTATTTCCCACATATGGCGTCAATTTAATGGTGCTCCTTTTATACGCTCGGATCACTTTTCTTCTCTCTTCGGAGCCGCAATTGTTTGGTCCCTCTAGTTAGTCAGACCTATTCTTCCTGTGAGATAGCAAGTGTCAATGGACACTGGCATGACCCCCTCTGATGATCAAGTCGGTACAGAACTGAAAGGCAGAGCTCTCACTGTTGTGTGAAAGAGAAAGTAATACGAGAGATGATGAAAAAAACACCCGTCTCTAGTCTCTACACATGAGAAGAAGACCATACATTCACCTACCATCGCCAAGTTTTATATAGCCGATGGAAAGAAATTATATCCATGTACACTCCCACATGAGCCCTAGGCGAGTCACATAGACGACTGCACAAGTAAAATGTCGCCCATCGACTGACTGCGCAAAGGAAGATAAGGAACTAGAGGCGATAGTAGTTGGGACATACCTCTGGCACAATCTAACTGTTAGTTGGGTGTCACTTTCGATGTAGGCTACCTCGCTAGGGGCGGTACCACATTAAGAAATATCGAAGGTTGAGGTCAAAGAAGATATACTTGTCATAGTTTTCTTTGCATAAGGAAGTCGATATACCCGAATGGAATGGAATGGAGAGGATGGGACCAAGTGTGAGCCTTAGTCGGCCTGTGTGGAAAAAATAAAAGACGGTGTCAGTCCGGTTCATCCGGGATGTATTTAATCATGAAGTGGAAATATTTTTTTTAGTGGATTATGCAATCGTCAGTTTATTTTTTCAAGAGTTGCCTTTGTATTTAATTTATTAATTGGCCAATTACCTTTCCTACTACGATACCATCCGCTTATAGATAATATGTCATTTAAGCAAGTTCAATCACATTAATGTAACTTTAAGTGATGACATTATTTCAAGCATGGCCTCGTTACATTGCAAGTGTTCTTGTCCATCTCTGGAGCTCAATCAACTAGGCGATGATAAATAGAATTGAAGCATGGGCATGGTACGAGATTAATATAATTGTTGAATGACAAGCTGTCAGAATGCTTTAATGGCCGCTGCCACGTATTTCCCCGGGCAGGTTGACCAGATGCGGTTATTTTCATGCCCACATTTTTGACTTAGTGCCATCCTGATCCGCCATGCCAAGCTCAAGCACAAGCTCAAGGACACCGCCATCGTTCTGCTCGGGGAGTTCAACCACCAACTACCGACTTTCACTGTCCGACCATCGGTTTTAATCATCAGTCCCAACCCCTCGCTTCCCTCGCTTCCCTCGCTCCCCTCTTAAATCTCTCTCTCTCTCTCTCTTGGTCTCGCCTACAAGCCGCTGCACGCGACGTTGGGGCCATACGGGACATGGGCACCGTGCGCCAGGCGGCGGCCATCGCAGGCCGCGCGGCCAATGACCTCCTCGGATTTCTCGTCTTCACTCTCTTGGACCTGCTGGACCTCCTCCTCTGCTTCTCCTACAAGCTGGCGGACTACGCGGCGGAGGCGCAGTGGAAGCCGTGCTACTGCAGCTTCGCCGGCCCGGGGCGCAGCGGCGCCGGAGGCAGCGGCGGGGTCTTCGTCCTCTCGGTTTTGTCCTCGACCAAGCTGCAGCTCGAGGACATATCCGACACGCTCTTTTGCCGCCCTTCCGTGGTCTCCGACGTGGCCAGGGGCGCGCTGCGGAAGCTGAATGTGCTACGCAGTCCGCCTTCGGCGGCGGTGCCGGTGCGCGTGCGGCCTACGAGGACGAGGGACGGCTTCACCGTTAATAACTCGACCGTAGTGCGGATGCCGCGGGGGAAGGTGGGCGGCGACAAGCCGAGCACGGCGCCGTTCTGGTCGGATTGCCTCTGCGACAGCTGCTGCCCGCGCGGGTCGCCCGACGAGCTCTACGTCCACGCCGAATGCCCCAAAGGTGCAAGCTTATTCCTAATCTCAACATGTAATTTAGTTTTTAGTTTCCTTTAATTAGCAAAATAATCAGATGGGAAGGTGGCCGAGGAGGACGTGCTGTTCATCCACGGATTCATCTCCTCGTCGGCATTTTGGACGGAGACGGTGTTCCGGCACCTGAGCACCGACGCGCGGTCGCGCTACCGCCTCTTGGCAGTTGACCTTCTGGGGTTCGGCAAGAGCCCCAAGCCGGCGGACTCCCTCTACACGCTCCGGGAGCACGTCGACACCATCGACCGCTCCGTCCTCCGCCGCTACGGCGTCAAGTCCTTCCACCTCGTCGCACACTCCCTTGGCTCCCTTCTCGCCCTCGCCCTCGCCGCCAAGCACCCCGCCTCCGTCAAGTCCATCACCATCCTCGCGCCGGTGACCGTCGATTAGCACGCACATCAATAAGTAAACATATCAATCAATCCATTTCTGGTTAATTATTGACATAACTTATTCCCGCAGCCGTATTTCCCGGTGCCTAAGGGCGTCCAGCGGACGCAGTACTTGCTCCGGCGGGTGGCGCCCCGCCGTGTGTGGCCGCTGATCACCTTCGGCGCGTCGGTGATTTGCTGGTATGAACACATCAGCCGGACTGTGTGCCTCGTTCTCTGCAAGCACCACCGCTTGTGGGAGAAGGCCTTCAAGTTGGCGACAAGGAACAGGTTCCCCCTAAACACTTTGTATCAATCAATTCGGTTTTGCTACAAATTTGCTGTGCATTAACAGAGTGCGAAGAAGAGGAGGACCGTTGGGGCGGTGAACCACCTCCATTTTTCCTACTGCTCAATAAATTGACGTCGTGAATAGGACGAGAATTGTATTAGAATTGGAGAGAAATTATCTCACGTGGTCTCTAATATTGAGGTTGACGATGGCATGTGCATGTTGCAGAGTCAGGACGTACTTGATGGACGGCTTCTTCTGCCACGCTCACCACGCTTCATGGCACACGATGCACAACATCCTCTGCGGAAGCTCCGGCAGGGTGGAGGAGTGCATGGACGTGGTGAGGGAGCGGCTGAGCTGCGACGTGGTGGTGTTCCACGGGAAGGGCGACGAGCTCCTGCCGGTGGAGTGCAGCTACGCCGTCAAGGCCAGGATCCCGCGAGCTCGCGTCGAGGTCGTCGACGGCGTGGATCATATCACCGTCGTCGTCGGCCGGCAGAAGGCCTTCGCGGGAGAGCTCGAGAGGATTTGGAGGAACGCTAAGGCCGAGAGCACTGTGGTTGTTGATTAGTGAGAGACTACTTCTGTAATTTTAACAGTTTGAAGCCATGGAACATGAGCAGTATAGTAAGAAGGCGAAGATGATCGGAAATTGAATTGAAGGATGATAATTACAAAAAAAAAAAAGTGTACAGATCAGGGGAAGGTATTCGATCGATCCGTGTGCGTGTTGTTCTTCAAAAAATAATCTATAAATTTAGATTATTGTTGTCTTTGTTTCCTTTGCCAGGCTATTTGCAAGTGAGTTCTTCCTCCAATTTCCTTTGGGGATGAGAATTCAAGAGGGTTCTGTTTCCATGCTTTAGTTTTTTTAGTGCAAGGCAAATTCCATAAAAAATCAGATCCTAAAACAGATCACGGTTTTAACCCTAATGCTGATCTTGTTAAAAGCCTTACAACCAGTAAAACACTGGACGGTTCTTCAATATTGGATTCTTCCAATCTAAATTTTGTTCATCATTAGGATCAACCTAATCACCTACTTGTTCCAATGAAACTGAATGGCTCCAATTATTCATCGAGGAGTAAATCTATAATTCATGTCTTTACAGCCAAGAACAAAATTGATTTCATTGATTGATCCATTAAGCCACCTTTTGAAATAGAGCAACGAAGAGAATATGCTCTTTGGAACCAATGCAACAACCTGATCATCATGGTTTACCCACTCGGTGGAACCAATGACATGTTAAGTGTGGGAAATTTTCAAAGACCAATTCTTACAAAAAAAAAAAAGGGAAAGAAAAGAAAACTACACCAGAAATTTATCAGATTCAATAATCGTCTCTTTTTCACAATGCACGATGATAATCTCTGCTAATTTCACAAAACTTAAGAATCTTTGGTGATGTAGCCCAGTAAATCTGGCTGGGTCGTCGCCCCCATCTCAGTCTAATATGCCGACGACCAATGTCTTCTAAATTACCGGGCCCCATCAAGCCCTGGCCTCTTCTATTCGCACGGCCACGACGAGATCCAAGACTACAAAAGATCCTGCCAAGCGAATTTTCTTTGGTCTCAACCTCCAACATTCCCTAATGCTAGATTGACCCTAACGAAGCAGCCTACACTTAAGGCAACACTTGACTAACAGTTTGATAGTGAAAGAGGTAAGACCCAACGGCTATCGCCCTTAACACACTATCCCCGTGCATGTAGTCAGCCGACAGGTGACGCCTCGCTTGTATGGTCACCTACATGGCTCGTCTAAGGCTCAAGTGGTAGCCTACATGGGCATTCCCTCTCCACGGCTATATAAGGCTTAACGAAGGTAAGCAAAGGTATGCTTTTCTTCTCGTGCGTAGTGGCAACTCTTCTTCCTTGATAGTTGTCTCTTATCTCTTCTTCATATTGTGCTTCCACGAGCTCTATTCTTAAGCTCCAAGCTGACTTGACTATTGGAGGGGGTGGGTCACGTTAGCCAGTCTGGCGCCCATTGACATGCTTTGAATCATAGATGATCAAGATTCGACTTGCTGAAGGAAGGATGTACTAAGGGGCCAAGGAGAAAGGGAGAGGAGGAGCCCGAGTGTACAGAAGGACTCCATTAAATTGGTGTCGTTTATGGAAAATATTTTCTAGGTGACCCCTCACTGTATTTTAGTTATTGAAGAAACACTCGAATCATGATACTCATTTGAAAAAAAATAAAAATCCTATAATAGAAATAAAGTGTGTGATAGAGAAAACAATATTTGATGTGTGAAATCCACAAGTACGTGGTTGTCGTCAAAAAATAAAATATTTATCCTACAAGGACGGTAAATCAAGTATCAGTCAAATCACAAAGTAAGCTATCTAGAATAATCAAAATCGCGAGAATCATGAGAAAAATAAAATGAATTAAGAAAGCAAGAGGAGTCTTAGGGGAAAATCAATTTTGAGCAATTTTAAAATTTTGATTTCACTGTAATGATTGTTAATGCTCTAAATATTGTTCGCTTCCTTATCTCAATATTAATACGCATGTAGGTGGTCTATCCCGAAGTAATCAATATAGACCTTTGAAATTATACTAGTGTGCCACCCAAATGCGACGTACGTCTACTTTCAAGGTAGTCTTTCTAAAGCAATTGTTTTCTCAGGGAGGCTCCTATTACGATATCCCACAATCCTCTAAATGTTATCCCCTACTTTGTGACACCGAATTAGAGTAAACTCATTAAGCTCTGTGATAGCTAATGGTGCCCTCGTGATATTTTAGACTGTTGGTGTAGAGAGCACCAGTGTACCTCCAGGGTTTCGATGTTTGATAATATACCTAGGTCTAGTCAGTTTAATCAAGGGTTGATCCAAACAGGACCTAATATTTAGATGTAAGTCTAGTCAGGTCAGTTTGATCAGAAGTCTAGTAAGAATCCTAGTCAGTTGGATCAGACAAGAAAGTCCTATTCGGTTTGACTAGGCAATGAGAAGTCCTAGTTGGAGACTAGGTAGGAGAAGTTCTAGTTAGAGACTAGGAAGGAGAAGTCCTAGTTGGAAGGTAGGTAGGAGAAGTTTTAGTTGGAGGCTAAGGCAGGGAAAGTCTTGGTTGAAGGCTGGATAGGAAGTCCTAATGAATGAAGCTAAACAAGGAAGCTCTGATCTATGAGATTAGGCAGGTGGAAAGTCTACTAAATGACTAGACCTAACTAGAGAATAGACAAGGAAAAGTCCAAACAGATTAAGAGTGACCAGATATTTGCCAGGTGGGAAGTCTACTAAGTGACTAGTCCTAACTAGAGGTTAGGCAAGGAAAAGTCTAAACAAGTTAAGGGTGATTGGATGTTTGACAGGTGAAAAATCTACCGAGTGACTAGTCCTAACTGAAAGTTAGGCACGGATAAGCCTAGTAGGTTAGACCTACAGGGTAAGACTTAAGTAAGCCTAGTAGGTCAGATAAACTATAGGTAGGCTAAGGTTACTTGTTTGTTGTATGTTGAGCTTGTAGAAACCAAAAGCTGAAAGCAAGACTGAGGAACAATAAGAGGAGTAAATAGAAGCAACCGAATCAAGTCCGGAGTTAACTCAGGTCAAACTTGAGTTTGTTGGGATCGGTTGGTTCGCTAGAGGGGGGGGTGAATAGCGTTTTTCGAATCT
Source organism: Curcuma longa (assembly GCF_044706935.1). Taxonomy (NCBI): domain Eukaryota; kingdom Viridiplantae; phylum Streptophyta; class Magnoliopsida; order Zingiberales; family Zingiberaceae; genus Curcuma; species Curcuma longa. The sequence goes on from NC_133875.1 coordinate 8,140,251, forward strand.
TCTTTGATTGTTTCTCTGTAAGAGTGTTAGCGGAAGCAAAATATAATAGAGAAAATAATAAATCAACGCTAACCCGATTTGTTTACTTGGTATCCACCTCCGCAGAGGTGACTACTCCAAGGATCCACACGCACGCACATACCCGCTGCACTATGAATCGTCTCCTTCTCGAAAACCTCGAAGGCGGAGAAACCTTTACAACCTTTTAGTTCTCCTCAAAAATGATGTGAAATAATGTTTTGGAGGAGAAGAAGAAAAACAAAGAATCAGAGAACAATAAGTTCTCAAAAGAAGCGCAAATTAAAGAGACAAAAGAATGACTCAATCTTTTTTTTAATTAGATCTCGAGTAGGCTTCTTTTATAATTCTGCAACATCAGTCGACTGCTGGTAGGGCCAGTCGACTGATGGCTTCGATCGGCAACAAAATCTTGCATTAAAGCGCATTAAATGCTTGTCATCTTTTTTCAACGTTTAAATATCAGTCGACTGATCCAAGACCAGTCGACTGGCATCAGTCGACTCCAATACTCCAGTCGACTGCCCAGTCGACTTCTGTCTTCCTCTGGCTCGACTGATTTTTCTGTGTGAGTCTGATTTATGAGCAGTCGACTGCTGGCAAAGTCAGTCGACTTGTAAAGCTGAAAAATCCCATTTCAGCTTCTCTTGACCTTGACCTCGGCCTTCAAACACCTCCTATAGCCTCGTGCCTCCCCTGGATGCTCTATCATCCTCACACTAGCTTGAGATGCTTCCATCAGCTTCGTCATGTCAAGTCTTTGCCAAAACCAACCTTGGACTTCTCCTTGCCAAGACTACCCACTTGGACTTTTCTTTTGCCAAGACTTCCCCCTTGGACTTTTCTTTTGCCAAGACTTCCCACTTTGACTTTTCCTTTGCCAAGACTACCCACTTGGACTTTTCTTTTGCCAAGACTTCCCACTTGGACTTTTCTTTTGCCAAGACTTCCCACTTGGACTTTTCCTTGCCAAGTCTTCAACCTGGACTTTTCTGCAAACTTGCATTAAACATGTTAGATCACAAGTATTGCCTAACTTTAAACACGGTTTAGCCAAACATTGAAACTCAATGCTCTTGAGCAAAGATTGCACCAACAGAGTTGACTCGATCTAGGTGCCCAAAGCGTTCAAACACTTGGAGTTGGTCTAGGCGCAAGGTGGAATTAGCCTTAATAAAGACCAATGGAATTGATTCGAATCATATTGGTCCGAGGTGCCTGGAAAGGGATCCGGGTACCCGAAAGCGTCTTTATATAGCCTCTACGTCTAGCACCAAGGCACAACCCTAATCGCTACTACTTTTTCATCCTACGGTGCTGCTAAACATGAACAGAGCCTAGCTCGTGCTACCGGGAAAGCTCTAGAAAATGTGCGCTGCGCTCAAGACTTCTAAATTGTTCTACACAAGTATTTAATTATTTTAATATTATCTCACTTATTTGTACTTTCTTATTATATTAGTTGGACTGTAAGATATGTTTCTCCACCTCTGAAAAAGTTTCGAAAAGAAGACCATTAGTGGACGGACGCCTTCCCATACATAGGCCTTGGACGTACTAACCCTGGGGGGTTAGGAACCAAGTAAAATTTGTGAGTCCCTTGTGTTGTGTCTAATATCCACTGTTAGTGTTTTTAATAGAAAGAACGAACGAATGAGCACTATTCACCCCTTTAGCACACACGACACCGACCCTATATAGACTACTTTTATGAACAACCTCTCACATCTTGGTCTTTATCGGTCGGAAAGTTAGGTTCACCTTTTGATTCTTCCTAGCATCTCGCAAGATATGAAGATGCACGATCAATGTCATAATCATGTATACACAATAAAGTCGGATCATAAATCAACAAATCATGCAATAAAAGAAAGATGAATAGATATTGATATGGCGGAAGCTTGTAGCCCCCACGTGGCTGGTGGGGTTCAAAATCGTACTGAGTTGTCAGTCAAAGTCAAGGCAAGTTAGACACATCTCAAAGGGTAGCAGACTAGGCCTAGTAAAAATTCAGGTCTAATTGAACCAGCTCGGTGCACGTATCCCAAGGAGCTAGGTTGGCTTAGGGATAAGTTGGCTACCAAAACTTGGTCACATGCGCTGACCTTGTCTCCAACTCGGTCTTGGATGCTGACCTCTACTAGAACTTGGCTTAGGTTCTGACCTCATCTCCGACTTAGTCTTAGGAGCCGACTCTACCTCTGACTTGGCTACAGTCGCCAAGCTTAGACATCGACCTCATCTTCGACTCAACTATAGATGTCGACCTCATCTCTAGCTTGGTCTCAGGCGCCACATTAATCTAACCTCCAATCCATCCAGCATTGACCTCATCAAGTTCATGCCTATATGATCGCTTCATTCATGAGACTATTTCCTCTGAAAAATAGGGAGAATAGAAGCTCGTATCTTGGAACAAGTAATAAACAGAAGCATATATCTTGAAACATACGATAAACAGAAGAGGACATTTTAGAACATGCATGTTTAAATGAAGGCGCACGTTCTAAAGAACGAGTACATTAACAGCTCTTTAAAAGGTCGCTCACCCTTGTGGATATAGGTATGCGCACATGAAAATCCTAATTTTCGTTAACTAATTCTCTTGAGAAAAATTCTAACTTGAGCATCGGAGTAGCCTGTTGGAATCCCTCCCCAAGGCCATTCTAATTTTCTTTTGGAGTGCTTTTTAAGTCCCTTCCGGTGGCTATCTCTAGGGAGCGTTGATGGATAAGGAATTTGAGATTTATTTTATTTATTTACTTTTTATTCCCTTATTTTGTTTGTCATTCACACCCATCAAAATTAATTAATTATTTATTTTCAAACCCCTATTTATCGCTAAAGTAGCATAGAGAGGTCCGGGTCGTCTCTCTTGGACTCAATGACAGGAAGTTCTATCCTAGACTCATGGTGCGAGGGTTTTATTGTGTTTTATTCACTCCTAACTATTTACAGAATTCAATTATTCAAATTAAATCCTATAATTTACAATAACAATCAACAATCATAAGTACAGTAGTATACAACTTATAGAATTATTTATCACACTACAACAATACATAATGGCAAGATCCAACGGTTTATCCCATAAGTTCCATTTATTAACATGACCCAATAAACAATATGAATTGCATTCATTCAGCATACAACATTAAACAATACACACACTAACCATATACAACTAAAATATACATACAACTTGAACAACATGATAACAACAATGATCATATATGTACATACGGTAGCAATCCTAGTAAATGATCATATCAAGCAACTAATCAAGAACAACAACACACAATTATACAAGTCACGATAATATACACATTAAACAAATTAAACAACCTATACACGAATTGCTGTACAATTTATTACAAGTTCAATGGATTATGTAATCAATACAATTCATCATACAATATGAACTTTACAACCTATATACATAATGTCACAATACATCTAAGTCACAATGATTTACAACACTTATAATCTACACTCTAAGATACAATACAACATAATTCATACAAGATTCCCACTAAGTCTTACAAATGTTACACTAATCACATAATATCCTATACATGTATTTTACAAACTATGCATCCACAATTACGCCAAGCTTCACATAAGTTATTCACAAGCAATCTATTCTACACAACAATAGATCATCATAATGTACAAGTGATTCATCGACAGCAAAGTAAACATGTTTAAAACAACCACACCTAATTTACAACATTCTTCCAAATCCAACATGCCTTCTCAATAAACGACTATTTATTCAAAGTTAAATTCAATGTACAGTATTTATTGCTATTTACAAAGCACAGCATATGAAACCCTTCAAACAGAGCACACAAGTTTGAACACAAATTAAACACAGATTCATCAACCCATTGCACACAGATCTCATCCACTGATGCACACAGATTACCAACTTTCAATGCTCTGCCTAACAATAAAGCCAACCAGATCTGATCAAGCACAAGCAAGGGGAAATTTTTGATTCAAACAACTACAAATAGGAATTAAAGCTCAGGGAAACAGATTTGATTAAGGGAAGGAAAGTAGGGATAGTGTCCTTCAGATCGGCACAGAGCAACCATGCTCAGCACCATTCGGTTGATGCCACACCAAGATGGAAGCGAGTCGCACCAGGGCAAAGCACCCTAGGTGGAGCACGAACGGAGAACCACTGATCGGAATGCATCCTTCGCCCAATATCCAGCTGCAACCTGCAAATAGAACATCAGAAGAAGAAATCACAACCCCTTACCTTGGTTTTTCTGGTGAACGAGGATGATTGAAGCCGAGCACACGCGTTCCTAACGCCTCCGAACCACTTCGGCGTAGGGCACGGAGCTAGGGTTCAGCGAAAATGGAGCACCAGAGAAGGAGATGGAGAACCACCCACACCAGCTTCTCTGGGCTAGTTACCGTCGAGCACCGGTGGCTGGAGAACCACCCACAAGCCCCGTTCCGTGACGACGGGGAATCGGATCTCAGCGCCTTCGAACCACTTCGGCACTGATCCAGTGAAGGCGACGACGATAACCAACGGAGCTGAGGCTGATCTGTGTGACCGGAAGGATGAGGGATGGTGGCTGATGGTGGCGTGACGGAGCTCGACGAGAAGAGGAGCGTCGCTGGAGAAAATCGAAGAAAACCTAGAGAAACCGAGCTCCCTTCCTTCGCGTGCGCTGATGGTTTTTGCTACCGCCCATTCTGATCAGCCGAACCCGATCTAGAATCAAGCTTGAGCTTGAGTCTGATTCAACAGTTGATCGAATCCAATTAAATTGTTATTGAACCGGACTTGACCACACCCTAGCTGGATCTTGGCTCAGGCTTAAGCTTGACCCGAATCTGAGCTGACCAGATCCAATTGACCGGTCCTTCCTCGGCCGGTCTCCGGTCTTGATTTGGCCGGAAATCGACCGCGATTTGGCCCACAATGGCACGCGCGCTGATTTGGCAGTTTCTGGCCGAATTCGATTGGATTGTGGCCACAATCCGGCACCAGTCGGCGCGTCGGCGAGTGGCGCGTCGACCGGACTCGGTCCGGCGGTCGACGGTGATCGGACGGCGAGGCGGCAACGGCTAGAACAGTGGCGGGTCAGGCAAGAGAGCACTGTGCATTCCCACTTTTGGACGGCCGGATCTGCACGATCACGTGTGATGGACGGTGATCAGCCAGGCGCGCACGGGAGCGGCATGCAGAATATGAATTCTATATAGATTAAGCACCTAACCATTTGACTCCACTTCAAGTAGTTGATTAACTCGCTTGGCTCAACTAGTTCTAACCTATCTAATTCAACCGATCTACAAATTAATTAATGTGTTAGCCAATCAACCATTTAACTTGCCTAGGGTAGTACTAGAGAGTAAATAACTTATGGAGCTATGAGAAAAAATGATTTATATTTTTAAAAAAAAATATTTTCTTAAAAATATTTATTTCTATTCACTAAAAGTATATATATATATTTCATTCACGGTAACTTTCTATTGCGCCAAAGATTTTAAGGAAGAAAAAAAAACTTTTTTAAAAAATAATTTTGTCGAATGAATTCACAAAATCTAGAGCCTTATAATTAGATTCGCAGTCCAAATCTAATGCCGAAGTCTACCGCCAACGTGTTGGTTACTCTTTCCAAATTAGCATCAATACTATCCAACCACTTGTTTTCCATCCCCCCAATAACATTAACATATATCGCGTCCTCCGAGGCAAAAGCCCAGCCCGATATGGCCGCCTCCAGCGCCGCCGGCGGCGGCGGCGACGGCGACAGGAGAGGCGAATCTTGGACTGCCGTGGCGATCAACTGCTGCCTGCTGGCGGCGGGAGCGGCCGGCGGCGCGCTGCTGGCGTGGTGGGTGCAGTCATTCCGCCGTTCCAACCGGCAACTCTGGATGGTCCCCGCCGGCCTCGTCCTCGTCGGCACCCCCGTCTTCGCCTGGCTCTCCCTCCTCGCCTCCGCCGTCGGCCGCATGATCCGGCCGGTGGCGCCGGGGCCCCCCTCCTCGCCGCTCCCCATCGATCGCGACGATCCGGAGAGAGAATAAATTATCGATCAGATTGAAGATTATTTATGGATCATATTCATATATATAAATACATGTTCATCCTTCCTTTTGTTAAAATAACTGAAATTAAGAAAATAATAGTGGTAATGCTGTTTCATGAGGAGAGATCTAGTTGTGAATAAGTATGGGAACTTCACTGCGGTTGATGTGAATGAGAGGAGGCAGAGCCAATAATGCAGGTGATAGCGTTGTTTGTTGACCATCAGTGTGATTGCTAATTAAGCAGGCAAGTCACCTCGTGATCGTCGCAATCAATGGAGCCGCATACGTCAGCTCAAGTATCCATTATTCCGCCGCCTCGGCTCCGCCTCTATTAATTCGGCAATAGATCAAAGAAAATATCTAAAATTGTCAATTTTCGAAAAAGTATATTTCACTTTCAGAATTTCTAATGGACGCATCCGTTTTCTATAATACTCTTTCTAATAATTTTATATTTAGATATATGTAAATATTTCTCCTGTCTTTTCTTTGTTCTCATGTCTGTTTTTCGATGATAAAAATATAAAAACTTAATTATATTATTAAAGTTTTTCATATGAAAATTTTATTTTATTAATTTAATCATTAAACTTAGGATAATTTATTAAATTTATCTATTTTTTATTTTTATTTTTAAAATTTTAATAAAAATTAAAAAATATAAAAGAAGATTAATAAAAAGTAAAAAATTAAAATATTTTTTCCTATTTTTTAATATCTAATTACAAAAGAATAAAAATAAATAATAAAATAAAACCTTAATTAATTTATTAAAAAATCATTAATGATCTTAAAAATTTAAAAATTATATTAAATTAATATTATTCACACTAAATAATATTTTTAAAATAAATATTAAATCTATATTAACTAAACTATGTTGTTGATTTTTGAAAACCAACACCAGCACATGTGGTGCTGGTTTTGAAAATTAGTATCATTGTCGTGTTGGTTTTTGAAAACCAACACCATTATGGTGCAATTTCAGTGCAGTCCGATTTGATTGAGCATTTTAATTTATTTAGTTTGATTATAGAAGTTTTAAAATCGTACTAAACTAAATTATCTATAACAGTTAAATTTTTTAAAATAAAATTTTGAAATAATTGAATTAAATTTTAAAATTAAATCAATTCATTTGATTAATTCGATTTAACCAAACTTTTATTCACCTCTAACCTTAATCCTTCATATCAAAAACTACATTACATTTATATTTAATAACAACTTGGTTACAATCCTACATTATATATAAAAATATATAGTTAATATTTTATTTTTGAATGATATAAAAATAAAAAATTCTTAGTAACTTAGTAGAATACTGTATTACTGATTTTGAAAGAATAACATTATAGTGGTGTTGATCTTCTAAAAATAATAATAAATCTTAGTCAGTCTCATGGACTCAATCCCTGGGGGTGGTCAACTCAGTCTCACGGAAGTTTCCCATCGACCACCAGGGTAAATCGGGAAGTGCATACGGTGGCTAATCCAGATGCCCAGCATCCTTTGATTGCATTCTCCATTTGGAAGAAAATTCTTATAAATACGCCGTAGCTGGGGATCGAACCACGGGTCTCTGGGTCACAACCCTGATGTCCTACCGTTGCACCATTGCCCCAGGGACATTGATCTTCTAAAGAACAATACCACACTGGTATTAATTTTTAAAAATCAGCACTAGAGTATGTGTTTATTGGCTTGTAACCATAATTTCATTTATGAGACTCAGAATGAGGCTTGTACACCATATCTATCTTCTCCACACTCAACCTTTTATTACATGTCAATTTTTCAGAAATCCAAATCTCCTATGTCCATCAATGACTTTCGATCAAAAATTATTGATGGATTTAAAAATCTCTGATCAGACTCATTCCAAGTGTTACCGGTTGTTGAAGTGCCCCAGAGTCTATATGTGCCTAGAATATCAATTTAAAATCATTAACATTAGTGATTAGAAGGTTTCAAAGATTTAAATTTTAAGATAATTGGTGCATACCCATAATCTATCATAGGCATGCCAAAATCAGTCCTAGACACCATAAGTACATTCACTATATTATACCTTCTTCCATTATATGTCAATTTTTCAAAAATTCAAATCGCCTAGCTCTGTCAATGGATTTTGATCAAAATTTATTGATGGACTTAAAAAGCTATGCTCGAACTCATTCCAAGTATTACAGATTTTTGAAATGCCCCAGAGTTTATATGTGCCCAAAGCTATCCGGTTGAAGTCATTAACATGAGTGATCAGAAGGTTTTTAAAGTTTCAAACTTTAAGATAATTGACACATACCAATAACTTATCATAGAGACGTCAGTCATGGACACCATAAATATCTTCACTACACTACCCTCTTCCATTACATATTAAATTTTCAGAAATCCAAATCTCCTAGGTTTATCAATGGATTTCGGTCAAAACTCATTGATGGACCTAGAGAGCTTCGATTAAACTCATTTCAACTCTTATAAGTTTTTGTAGTGCCCTAGAGTCTAAGTGTACCCTCAATTACTGTTTGAAGTCATTCCTTGTAGTGTTGAAAATATTTTTAACTCTCAAAAGACTATGGTACGTGCTGGTTTTCAAATACCAACACCAAAGTGGTGTTGATCTTCCAAAATCAGCACCATCCTTTGTGATATCAACAGAAACTCTGGTGTTGGTCTTTCAAAGACCAGCACCATAATGGTGCTTGTATTCTTTGAAATCAGTACCATAGTATGTGTCATTGGCACAGGTCCATAACTTCCTATAGAAGACGCAGAACCCTTATTTCACAACATCTATACCTTTTCCACACTCAACTCTTCCATCTCATGTCAAGTTTTCAAAAATCTAAATCTTCTAAGTCCATCAATAGGTTTTGATCAAAACGCATTGATGGACTTAGTAAATTTTGATTAAATCCATTTTAAATCCTGTAGATTTCTTTAGTAACCCGGAGTCCAAGAGTTCTCTCCATTATCACTTGAAGCATTCCCAGCATTGCTCAAAAGGTTTAAAAAGTTCAAACTTTGTGCCAATTGACACTGACTCATAACTTTGTTTACGGAGCTCAAAACCAAGCTTTCAAGCCATATATACCTTTAGATACTCACCTATTTCATCTCATGATAAGTTTTCAAAAATCTAAGTCCCTTAGGTTCATCAATGGGGTTCGGTCAAAATCTATTGATAGATCTAGAGAACTCAGATTGGACTCATTTCAACTCCTATGGATTTATTCTGTGCACCGAAGTCCAAATGTGGCCTCCTTTACTATTTTAAGGTCTTCCCAGTAGTGCTCAAGATATTTTAAAACTTTTAGAAATTAGTGATCCTATTCTTCAAATTTAGATATTTAGATTGCAAAGGAATTAGAATGTAATACAGATTCAAAAGAATTCATAGCTGATGATATCCAATTGAACTTTGAGGCACTACAGAAATCTATAGGACTTGGAACGGGTCCAATCGACATTTGCTAAATCCATCAATGGATTTTGACTTGATGGACCTAGGAGATTTTAGATTTCTGAAAACTTGATATGATATGGAAGAATTGTGGAGAAGGTATAGATGTTGTGAAAACATGCTTTTGAGTCTCCTACAAGAAGTTATGGGTATGCTCCAATTGACACACACTTTAGTGTTGGTTTCAAGGAATACCAACACCACTGTGGTGTTAGTCTTCAAAAGATTAGCACTAGAGTCTTCTGTTAATATCACAAAGGATGGTGTTGGTTTGAAAAGATTAGCACCACTTGGGTACTAGTATTTGACGACCAACACCATAACGCTTTTGAGAGTTAAAAACCTTTTCAACTCTATAGGGAATGACTTCAAACAGTAACTGAGGACACACATGGACTCCAGGGTACTGTAGAAGCCTACAAGACATGAAATGGAACCAATCAGAATTTGTTATGTCCATCAATGGGTTTTGATCGAAACCCATTGATGAACATAGAGTATTTGAATTTCTAAAAAATTATAATGAGATAGAAGAGATGAGTGTGTAGAAAATAGATATGATGAGAAAGGTCATTTCTAAGTCTCCTACAATAAGTTATAGGTCTGTGCCAATTAATACAAAGTCTGAAACTTTCTAAATATTTTGAAAAATACTGAGAATGGTTTACGATGATAACGGAGGACACATTTGGACTTTTAGACACTACAGAAACCTACAAAAATTGGAATTGGTCCGATAAGAGCTCTCTAGATCTATCAATGAGTTTTAACCAAAATCCATTGATGGACGTAAGGTATTTGGATTTCTAAAAACTTACAATGAGATGAAAGAGATGGTGTGTAGGAGGTACATATGGTGTACAATCCTAATCTTTAGACCCGTACGTGAAGTTATGATCGTGTGCCAACTAGTATAGATACTGATGTTGATTTCTTAAGATCAGCACCACAGTGGTGTTGATCTTCCGAAACCAACACTACAGTGTTTGTTCTTCTCATATAGTAGTGTTGATCTTCTAATATCAAAACCATAATATTTTAAAAGTTTAAAACTATTTTGAGCATTGTTAGAAATGCCTTAAAATAGTAAAGGATGACACATTTGAACTCTGGTGCACCGAATAAACCCATGGGAGTTAAAATGGGTTCAATCTGAGCTTGTTAAGTCTATTAATGGGTTTTGATCAAACCCCATTAATGGACCAAGGGACTTGGATTTTTTAAAACTTACAATGAGATGGATAAATTGAGTGTGTATAAGGTAGATATAGTGAAAAATATTGGTTCTAAGTCTCCTACACAAAGTTATAAGCTTGTGCCAATTAGCACAAAGTCTGAAACTTTCTAAACCTTTTGAGTGTTGAGAATGATTTATGATAATAACAAAGGATACATTTGGACTCCGAGTGCTTGGACTCCGAGTCACCGCAAAAACATACAGGAGTTAGAATTGGTCATATTAGAGTTTTTAGTTCCATTAATGGATTTCAATTGAAATCCATTAATGGACCTAGATGATTTGGATTTCTGAAAACTTGAATGAGATGGAAATGATGAGTGTGTAGAAGGTATATATGGTGTACAATCCTAGTCCTATGACCTATAAGCGAAGTTATGATTGTGTGCCAACTGACACAGATACTAGTGTTGGTTTCTGAAGATCAACACCACTGTGATATTGGTCTTCAAAAACTAACATCACAGTATTTGTTCTTTTTAGTAAGGCTAGTTCTGATTTCTGAAGACCAAAACCATAGTGGTACTGATCTTCCGAAACCAGCACAATAGTGTTTGTTCTTCTCACATACGATTGTGTTGATTTCTGAAGATTAGCTAGCACCACTGTTAGGAAGGCCTTGAAACAGTAAAGGAGGGCGCATTTGGACTCTGATGCACTAAACCCATGGGAGTTAGAGTGAGTCCAATCTGAGCTTGGTAAGTCCATCAATGAGTTTTGACTGAAACCCATTGATAGACCTAGGGGATTTGAATTTCTAAAAACTTACAATGAGATAGATGAATTGAGTGTGTATAAAGTAAATATGGTGAGAAAGGTTGGTTCTTAGTCTTCTATACACAGTTATAGGTCTATGTCAATTAGCATTAAATCTGAAACTTTCTAAATCTTTTAAGCAATGCTAGGATTGTTTTATGATGATAATTGAGGTCACATTTGGAATCTGAGCCACTACAGAAACCTGCAGGAGTTAGAATGGGTCTTATCAGAGCTCTCTAGGTCCATCAAAGAGTTTTGACCAAAACTCATTGATGGATTTAGACGATTTGAATTTCTAAAAACTTGCAATGAGATGGAAGTGATAAGTGTGTAGAAGGTATATATAGTATGCACTCATAGTACTAAGATCTATAAGTGAAGTTATGGTCACGTTCTAACTAGCACAGATACTAGTGTTGGTTTCTAAAGATCAGCACTATTGTGGTGCTAATCTTCAGAAACCAACATTATTGTGGTGCTGGTCTTCAAAAATCAGCACCACAATATTTGTCCTTCTCAATAAGGTTGGTTTTGGTTTCTGAAGAGCAGCACCATAATGGTGCTGATCTTCTAAAACCAATATCACAGTGTTTGTTCTTGTCATACATAATGGTGTTGATTTTCGAAGATCAATATCACTATGTTATTGATCTTCTAATACCAGCACCATAGTACTCTGAAAGTTTAAAATCATTTTGAGCACTGTTAGAAAGACCTTGAAATATTAAAGAAGGGTACATTTAGACTCTAGTGTTCCAAATAAACTCATAGGAGTTAGAATAGGTTCAATATGAGCTCTCTAGTTTTATCAATAGATTTTGACTGAAATTCATTGTTGTACCTAGACCATTTGGATTTTTGAAAACTTGCAATGAAATGAAAGTGGTGAGTGTATAGAAGGTATATATAGTGTGTAATCTTAGTCCTAAGATCCATAAGCGAAGTTATGATTATGTGCCAATCAGCACAGACAGGTATTGGAGTTTGAAGACCAACACCACAGTGGTGCTAATCTTTCGAAATCGACACCATAATGGTTATACATCTGACACATAGTGGTGCTGATTTTTAAAGATCAACACCACTGTGACAATTCTGTGACAATTCAATACAAACTTCATATTTCATACATAACACCATTCAATACTTGATTAACAACATTAATAACACAACCATAATACAATTATTCAATATAGTTATTAAGATTGTCACAAATACAGTATACATATCACACAAAATTAATGAAATTATAGCTCTATTGTATCTTACAAATACATATATACAAGTAACATAAATATATAATTTTAGCTTTACAATCCCTACCCAAGTGTTCTTGTTACAACAAGATGGATAATTAAATAGAAATTATTGAGAACATGCCCTTCAAAATTGATACTTATACATCAATTCTAAATATTCTAATGTCTACTTGCAGACATCTAATGTATTGCATCGAAAAGAAGCCACAATCATTATTGTAAATAACATGAGCAATTTAGTATTTCAAATTTAATTTAAACTTTCATATTCATACTATTTGTCTTTTACTTGGCTTTTTTTGTGGACAATTAATTATGACAGAGACTCATTTGTCAATAAGATGATGATATTCTAAACCAAGATGAATAGCACCAAGTTTCTGATGAGGATATTCTTTTAATTTGAATACCTATAAGAATGAAATGAAAAAAAATTAATATAATTGTAATTTATACTACAATACTAACATAAATACGAATATTGTTTGCTCACTACTGCTTCAAAATCCTAAACAATGTGGTTAGAAACTACAAAATCCTAAACAGTGTGAAAAATCCTAAACAGTGTGGTTAGAAACTACAGAACCTTAAACCCAATACAAAATACAAAATCAAAGAATGCAAGTTAATATGTAAAAGACAAACCCTAAACTTATACAAAAGATGGGGACTCCATTAAAAACTAAATACATACCTTTGAAAATGATCGAGATCGAAAGATTGAAATACCTTCTTGTGCTATTTTGAAATAGGAGTACAATTTACAATAGGAGAAGAGGAAGATGACCAGCATCAATGTCGAGACACAGGAGGATAAAGCAAAACTAAACCCTAAACTTGAATGGGAGATGAAAACCTTATCAATAGGTGAGTTTCGATTAACCCCAACTCACTTGCAGCGCGCTGAGAGAGGAACAAGATGACTTGTGTATAGAGTTTTAGCTTTTAAGGTTTTCAACGACAAGAGCAAGAGATTGCTTTGACGAGCTGAAAGAGAAGATATTTGCTTTCCTCGACCAAACAGAGAGAAGATATTTGCTTTTCCTGCACAGAGAGATGTCAAGGTTACATGCATTCGAACTAATGATTTTTTTAAAATGTGACTCGGATGCTTAGGAAAACGTGAATGAGATTAGCTGTTGGTGGAAGTGATAAAATGCAAATCAGGTGCACCTTTTGGGAAAAAAGAAAGTTAGATGCGTCTCGTAGGCATTTAAAAATTTTAGAAATTGTCACTATTAATTTGCAATGTCAACAGGCGACGTTAAAATGAGTCGGCACATTTTCACATTTCAATCAACAGAAGTTTAACTACACAGTTTAACTACACTGTTTAAATTTATATTACTTATCCAATTTATGTAAATTTATTTATTAATTCAAATTTATATTAAGTTCGAGTTGAATTTGAGTTTTTTTATCGGGATGTTGTTGTGCTTATAATTTAGTTAGATGTTTATCTAATTTATAATATTTATATTTTCTTTTTTAATATAATAATAATTTGAGAGATGATCCTTGTCACAACAGATTCCCATCACAAAATTTGTGATGGGAATCTGGACCGTTCAATTTTAAAATAGAAGATTAAATCCAAATCATCGCAATCATCCATTCAATCTACGGCCTGGATTTAATCTAAACTTTAAAATCGAACGGTCCAGATTCCCGTCACAAAATTTGTGACGGGAATCTGTTGTGACAAGTAGCTTTATTTTAATAATTTTAGGTTATAAAAATCTATAAATTGTACATATTTTAATAAAAAATAAATTTGTAATTAAATGTTATTTATATTACATACTAGTGTTCAAACTTACATATTTTATATTTTATTATTAAACGAATATAAGTGAACTTTATCAAGTCAAAAATCAAATTTATTCATTAGTGTTCCATTCATTTACAACCCTAATCCTAAATATAACACAATGTTAAAGAAACTCGAGTTTGACATAGGGTGTGTTATATGATTGAATATTTCACAGGGGTAAATTACAATTCCAGAAAGTATTTGGATAGTTTTACAAAAAATAATAATAGAACTCTCACCTCCCTTTTCATGCGTGGGTGGGATTTTTTTTGCCCCCGGGGCATAGGTGAGTTGGTTACGACGCAGCAGACTTGCAGAAGAGGGCAAGGGTTCGAATCCTGGCGAACAGGCAATACCCTCCTGCGTTGTAACCAACTGCACTTTCTCGATTTACCTCCTCACAGATGGTCGTGGGGCCGGGTGGGATCCACCTTTTTGCAGAAAAGTGGGTGAGATTTTTTGTATTTATTTTCCTAACCCTAATTTTATTCCTTATCCAAACTATAAAATTTCTCTGCGTCGCTGTCTCTCCACGCACCGCCATTATTGCCAGATAATTAACTCTTTGGTTTGTTGTGATAATTAACACTTAATATAGAGTCTTAATTATTATTAATTAAATAGTGGGATCGGGCCGACCACCCAGAGATGTGGCTACTGGGATTATCTTTTTTAATTATTATTAATTAGTGATATATTTTTGTTTCTAGTGACTATGGAGCCTCGAGGTGTTTAAAATAAATTACATGTAGTGGAATTTCTTTATTCGAGATGGGTCTTCTCATCCAACTAACTTTGTGCATGATTCAATTTTATAAAAATAGATATAATTATCAAGGGATTAGAAAAAAATTATTTTTATGTTTTATTTACTCTTGTTGCTTGGTGTATGTCTTCATTCATTGCTCCTTGTTGATTCTTAGAATTTGTTATGACAAAAATGATTACTAGAATTAAAATATAAAGAGGACGGAAATCAATAGAAATGTCATAAAAGAGTACAAATTATCCTAAAAAACCATGAGAAACTAGATTATAATTAGATCACCGAATAAATAAATTGTAATTGATAAATCATTTATACTTACCTTTGGCCTCGCGCCCTTAAATGAGTTATGTGATATTTATATTAAATTGACAAAATTATAAATGAACTATTTTTACTATCGAGTTTCAACTCTGTCATCTAAAAGGAATTGCATAATTTTACATTAAATTAGTAGGGTGATGAATGTAATAAATAACTAAATTACAGTAGTTGCATAATCTTATAGTATTGAATTTTGACTTTGCCTTATGTGAGTACTTATAGTATAGAGTTTTGGCTTTACGCTCTAAAGGAGTTAGTTGTATGACAACATATTAAATTAATAAATAATTAAATTACTTATGTTATAGAACATTGAAACTTCTCCTGTGATAAGTTTACCTTATCATTGCCGGTCCCAAGCTCGGATAAAAGAGGAGGGTTGCGTTAGGTTGCCAGCCAGCGTTAAACTAAGGCAAACACTCATGAATGTATCCATTAAATTATTGTGTTAATGCTAGGATGTTCCCCGGAAGGAACGCGTTGTAGGGTCCGACTGTAACGTCTCGGCAAGGACCGCTACATCTCCATGAGAACTTGGGTGTAGTGTTAAATGAGCAAAATTCTCACACCATAGGTTGGGTAAGAATAAAAATTATAGGAAAATTAATAGTCTAAGATTTGGAACATGGAATATAGGAACCCTTACTGGTAAAATAATGGAGGTAGTAGATACGATGATTAGAAGAAGAATTAGTATTTTGTGTGTACAAGAGACAAAATGGGTAGGCGAAAAGGCAAAGTTGATAGAGAACTCGGGTTATAAGTTATGGTACACAGGGAAGAGAAACAAGAAATGAAGTTGGTGTTATTGTAGATAGTTCGTTAAAGGATGAAGTTGTAGGAGTAAATAGAAAGGGGGATAGAATTATAGCTCTCAAAATAGTAGTGGAGAAAGACACTATAAATGTAATTAGTGTATATGCACCTCAAGTAGGATTAGATGAAAATATCAAATCAAGGTTTTGAAATGACCTAGATGAAGTATTACAAAATATTCCATCAAATGAAATGGTTTTAATAGGAGGTGATCTAAATGGACATGTTGGAGTTAAAAATGAGGAATATGAGAGGGTGCATGGGGATTATGGGTTTGGAACAAGAAATGAGGAAGGTAAAACTATACTGGATTTTGCGATCGCATATGATTTTATACTAGCTAATACGTTTTTTAAGAAAAGAGAAGAACACTTGATCACATTTAAAAGCGGGAATAATAAATCGCAAATTGACTTTCTTATGGTTAGGAAGAGGGATAGAAAGATTTGTAAAGATTGTAAGGTCATTCCTGGAGAAAGTTTAACAACCCAACATAGGTTAGTAGTATTGGATATACGTCTTAAGCATAATATCCATAAAAAGAAAATATCCACTACTCCTAAAATTAAGTGGTGGAAGTTGAAGGATGAGAAACAAAACATATTTAAGGAGAAGGTAGAAGGACAAGTATTAGGTGAAGTATACGGTGACCCTACTACGACATGGGATAAAATGGTATCAACGTTGAAAATAATAACCAAGAGTATACTCGGCGAGTCAAAGGGGCATGTACCACCAAGTAAAGAATCTTGGTGGTGGAATGAGAAAGTACAGGAAAAAGTGAAGGAAAAACGAATAGCCTATAAGAAATTATATATTTGCAAGAATAAAGAAAATTTAAAAAAAATATACATTAGCTAAGAAAGAGGCTAAAAAAACAGTGAATGGAGCTAAAAATACAACTTTTGAGCAGTTATATCGAAAATTGGATACAAAAGAAGGAGAAAAAGACATTTATAAAATAGCTAAAGTGAGAGAGAGGAAGACAAAAGATATTAGCCAAATAAGATGTATTAAAGATGAATGCAATAGGGTATTAGTAAATGATGGAGAAATAAAAGAGCAGTGGAAAAGGCATTTTCATCAACATTTTAATGAAGGTGTAGGTGATCAACTTAACTTAGGTAATTTAAGCAGGTCAAATGAGTATAGAAATTTAAATTTTTACCGTAGAATTCAAATTTCAGAAGTAGAACAAGCTTTAAACAGAATGAAAAATGGAAAAGCCGTTGGACCAGATGATATCCCGATAGAGGTATGGAAGTGCCTAGGGAAATAAGGTATTGAATGACTTACAAAATTATTTAACATGATATTGAAAACAAAGAAAATGTCAGATCAATGGAGAGTAAGTACTCTAATTCCCTTATATAAGAATAAGGAGGACGTACAAAATTGTGCAAATTATAGGGGCATTAAATTAATGAGTCATACCATGAAACTTTGGGAAAGAGTAATAGAAAAACGATTAAGGAAAGAGACTATGGTCACCGAAAATCAATTTGGGTTTATGCCTGGTAGGTCGACAATAGAAGTTATACATCTTCTCAGACAACTAATTGAAAAGTATCGGAGGCAAAAGCAAGATCTACATATGATATTTGTTGATTTAGAAAAAGCTTATGATAGAGTCCCAAGGGAAATTATATGGAGGATTCTAGAAAAGAGGGGTGTTAGCGTAGTATATATTGACCTAATTAAGGATATGTATGAGGAAGTAACGACTAGAGTGAAGACTTCAGGCGGATTAACTGAAGCATTTCCAATAAAGATAGTGTTACATCAAGGGTCAGCTCTAAGTCCTTATCTTTTTACACTAATCATGGATGAACTTACTGGACACATTCAAGATACCGTACCATGGTGCATGTTGTTTGCAGATGATATTGTATTGGTAGATGAGACACGTGAGGGAGTAAATGCTAAATTAGAATCTTGGCGAGAAACACTAGAAGAGAAAAGTTTTAGGCTTAGTAGAGTAAAGACAGAATATATGGAATTTAAGTTTAGCAATATTGAACGTAATGAGACAAGTATTAAAATAGGAGATGATGAGTTGTCTGGAACTGAGAGTTTTAAATATTTAGGATCATTTTTGCAAGCCGATGGAGGGATTGAGAGAGATATCTTACATAGAATACAAACAGGATGGTTGAAGTGGAGGAGAGCATCAGGTGTTTTATGTGATCGTAAAGTGCCTCTAAAACTTAAAGGAAAGTTCTATAAAACGGCAGTTAGACCTGCCATGTTATATGGCGCTGAATGTTGGGCTATGACTCGAGCACATGAGCAAAAGATGAGAGTTGCGGAGATGAGGATGTTAAGATGGATGTGTGGACATACGAAGATGGACAGAATAAGAAATGAGAGCATTAGAGAGAAAGTTGGAGTTGCATCTATTGAGGAAAAACTCCGTGAGACACGTTTAAGGTGGTACGGACATGTACTTAGACGACCGATAAATGCTCCAGTTAGGCGGTGTGAAACTATGACAAATACGCATATCAAACGAGGGCGAGGTAGACCAAAAAAGACTTGGTTAGCAACAATAAAACAAGATAAAATTTATTTAAATATAAATGATGATATAATAGGAGATAGAGCTCAATGGCGTAAAAGGATCCATATTGCCGACCCCACTTAGTGGGATAAGGCTTGGTTGTTGTTGTTGTTGTTGTTGTATGTTATAGAACATTGACTCTATACTCAAAAACGGTCTTTAGGTCTTTTCGCTCGTGCACAGGCTTTGAACATTATCTATGAAATGATTTTCTAACTAGGTGGATTGCAATGCATTTATCATATTTGTGCAATATACTTCGTATCAAGTTAATTATAAGTCGTTCACTCCACATATATGTGATACATTTTTACTAAGTAAATTGTAGATCATTCGCCCTTTATATATATTTACGATGTAAGTGGATTGTTGATCATTCATCTCACATACATACGATATATTTTTACAAGATGGATTATAAATCATTCACTCTTTATTTATAATGTATTTCGTATTAAATAGATTACAGGTTATTCATCTCATGTATTTATGATTTATTTATGATGGATTCTTCTTTAAACAAATTGCAGGTCCTGTCCTATATAATATGTAGGAATACGTTTTAACTCCTCGAGAAATTAAAAAGAAAATTATTGTGAGGTTAAAAGAGGAACATGTGGAATGATGAAATTAAACCATTTAAAAGAAAAGTTTAAGAGAAATTTGACATAAGACAAGTATAAGAAATTATTACCTTGATTATTTACTATTCTTTTGACTATATCATTTTATATTATGCCCTTATTTTTTTATATTCATTTTGTAATTTTTACTCACTTCTAAAATTTTTTTACCTCCAACTTATTACCATGATGTGTGCATAACAGTAGTAGTTTTTCGAAGGTATATATTTAATTCGTTTAATTAATTTTTATTTATATTTAACTCTGATACTATTACATTTCATACGCGGTGAGAAGTAGCTTCATGACAAATCTAACTCAAACAGGAATCTCGGAGAGCCAAGCTCCTAGCGAGGAGCTGAACTGACCTCAATTTTTCAAGCTCTCCACTTGATGCAATTTCTCAAGCTCTCCATCGAGCTTGGTTATTCCTCAAGTTCTCTACTCAATAACGGTACCAAGTTGACGAGGCCCACAATCTAGATAACAATCCCTCTGCAATCGTCATCACCACTAAATGATTAAAACTGTCATAATTAAATGACAATTAAATCAGGAGAAACAATTAAAATGGTAGAACAATCCTTATTATTTTTTTAAGATCATAATCACGACCTTGGTAAGATTTCTCTTCAGTCTCATACCTATAAATACTTGAATATGTCCAAGACTTATATAGGTTCAATATATCTCCATTTTACAATTGTAATTCTTTGCTTTTGCCTCTACTGCACTTTAGTAATTCAAGCATCAAAGCAGTCTCAAAATAAAATAAAAACTTTAGCATCCTTTAACATGTGCCTCTGTATGTGGAGGTGGGATCTAACCTTCACCTTAACACCTGACCTATTGAGCGCTCACTTCAACATCCACCTCACTTTGCAATAAGAGTGAAATCCATCACACCGCCGATCTCACACGATCGATTTCACGATCATCTGTGAGGAGTTAAATCGATAAATTATAATTGATCACTATGGGGAAGATATTACCTCAGTTTTATCGAGATTCGACTCTTATCCATTGCAATTTCCACCGTGATAACCGACCGGAAGGTCATCAAGTACAATATTATCTCACATTGTTTGGTTAAGAAACTGGTTCTGGTAAAATCTTTAGGCTAGGCATGCTCTGTTAAAAAAAACTGAGTGTACTATCCACACTTGTTTTGACGTAAATGCTTGTATTTTAACATGAAGTTGCTCAAGGAAAGGCATATTGGGGTCATACTTGATGCATATGTTTGATAAACTTCAGCCGTAATCGAGGCTCTTTCGCAGGATCATCGAAAGGCATGTGATTATGTGAAAGAAATCCTGCAAACCAAGCTTTCCAATGATTAACGTAAAGGAAAAAAAAATCAAAGCTGTGAAATATCGAAGCCGTCGATACAATTCAGCTGCATTCAAACAATCAATTGATGGAAAATGTAATGTGTCATTCGCAATATAGCATTTCATGCAATGTCATCTTGCATTATGTTTTAGTTAATTTAAATGTCATTTTCCGTGCCAATTTGAAGAGATGCTGTAATTACAATATGCACATAAAGAAGTCAAATCATTGCATGTAAAACAGTCAAACTTTCATACATTGATATGAAATAGAAGAAACCTCAGCGCCCATCGGAACTAATTTTGGAACCAGGATAAGAGAACAAACGTACAGTATTTTCAAAACTTAGCTGTGCTAGTTCTTCTTCAGATATTTCAAGCAAAGTTGCCACATAATTTAGTACCTGAAAAGACCACATGCATGATTTCTTATGTCGGTCAATTTAAAGTCGCCAAAATCCACTTGTATTAGACTAATATATAACCCATACTTACATTGAGAAGGTTAGCAGGATGATTCAGTGTTTCCTTTGATAATCTTGTTGCTTCTCCAGCTTGATCACTAAACTGGTCACCTGGCTCACCTTTAGAAGTCAAAACTGGTACTGGAATCCAAGAACTAGTGTTTGCAGTCGGCAATCCATCGGGTGAATCTGTCTCGATTAAAATTCTATCTTTTGGTACCTAAACAAAATTCTGGTGGGTCAGAGGGAAACAAATCTAGTTGATTCTTGTTTTAATTAGTAATATTTTAATAAGACTTGCCGATCGCAGCAGTTTCTTTGCTTTCTGTGGCTTCATGGATGTCAGGAATCCAGAAAACGAAAAATATGAACCCAACTTTGCAAACCCAGAAACTGATTCTGCAGATCCCATATATGAGTGCAAAATAACACCTTCGGGGAAAGGGCCAGTGTGTCTGATCATGAAAATTAAAGAATTATTCCTGTTACCAGATAAATAAGTACACATATATTGATGTAGATGCCAAAGGTAAAGTTATTTGAATTTCTTTTTTTGCAGGTATTATCGACATGACAATGTTCCACTTACAAGAAGATCTTAAAATGCCTCATCCTGTTGTAAATTGTGCTTCCTTGAAACAAGTTATGTAGAAAGTTATCAGAGCAAATCGGAGTTGATATCATCTAAACACCATCGCAATTAATTTTGCATCAAAGCCTCCTAGGTTCTCTAATAGATCAAATTATAAAACTTAAAAAACAGCAGATAACTCAATCTATATAATTAAGGCAATCCCTAGCAGTTTGTCTAGGTTGATTTTTGTTTCTGCTATTATATCAATCATAACTATACTTACTACATTTATTGAATTATTTATTGGATTAAAATTCAGTATAACTACCTATCCAACTCAAAGCTATAGGTTTCTGGTTAACCAAGTTCAATTTTGATTATGTTGGTTATTGTCCACAATCTCCATGTTTTCCCTCACAATAAGAATGTGCTTAAAGAAAAAACAAAGAGGACAGCATAATCATGAAAGTTACACTAATTTCTCACAGAAACAACAAAGGGGAGAGACAATCAACATGAGACTCATTATCAGGGTACCCACCATAACCGTAAAGTGGGGTTATGACCAGTAGGAAACATGGAAATTTTCCATGAATCCACTTATGAAAGGTGCCTTTCACCAAGACCCTATCAATTACATTTAAGATAATTGCGACTAGCTACATGCCTGATTTAAAATTTGAGGCTACGAACTGCACAATGAACTGATAAACATTCATCAAGTTCATGAACTTTATGCAAAGGTCTGAGCCATGATAGGCGTCAATAATTCTTTTTGCAATTTGTTGCCTAGAAAATAATTTTATTTCGATAAGAAACAATTTACTTGTGCAGTAAATATTATAGAATAATTGATTGTCTGAAATATTAACATGTTCTCTTTAGCTAAACAGCAAATAATTCATGAGCTTCCAAATTCATCATCTATTGGAGGTAAATAAGGGAGTCAGAATTTTCAATCCTATTTAATACATAATTTAAAGACATTTTAACAGTTCTTTAGGTTGTAGAAAAAATCAATTAGAATCTTTATTGGGATAATTAGAGTTTTCTTGGGATTAACTAAATCTTTATTTTATGAAACAATACCTAATCAAGTTAGGATCCTATGTTCTGATCCATACAAGTTTCTTTGGATTCTCTTGGTGAGAGTTAGTCTCAAAGAGAGTTTCTCTTTGAGATATTTATCTTTGCTCACTCCATCAATTTCCTTCAAGTTCCATGGTGGCAATTTGATTTGTTGTTATGTCAATTGGTACTAGAGCCAAAACCTAGAAATTCAGTATCACTATTACCCCTCCGCTTCCCATCATTCTCAAACTTTGGCATCACCATTATCCCACTACTGCTCTACTTTGATTAGGATCTAACCGAACTCTCATGATCTCTGCACTCTGTTGGTATCATCACCTTCTAACAATCTAACAATGAGCAGCTAAATCACACCAACCTTCCAAGGACACTACTATGACTTGCTATCAATAGAGGTCGTCTGATCAACTATGCAAGTCACCCTCATTTGCATAAGAAAGATCATTTCCTTTTCCGTACATCTGTTTCCTTGTCCAAATTAGATACTTATAATCATCTTCTTTGAAAACCAATGTATTGTGTGCATCTTCCTTGAACATTTGCAAGAACCATTAGAACCTACAAAATTCAGTACTAACATGATACCAAAGTTATGGAAGTCCAGAAATTCAGAACTAAGTTAAACCCTTACAACATGATTTCCAAAAGGTCTCCAAAAGCACGCACACAATGAACGGAAACTGGTTTCTTTAATTCTTTGGCAAGTTGAAGTTGCTGGCTAAAAACATCAACCTAAGAGAAAACGAAGCTAAATACCAGATGAACAAAAAGTTTAATTAAGATCACTACAGTGATAGTACCTGCATGAAACAAGTAAATGATAGATTTTAGAAATCCCCATCAGATTAGTCTACTAATCTACTAAAGACTGAACGAAATACTACCTGTTGTGCGAAATCAATCTGTTTTCCGTGTGAACCTTTATCTAGGCCAATCTACACAATTTCAATCACAAATTCTTAATAGGTATTTGAACAAAAATCATTCAGTTCAGGGGTGGTACACCCTTTTTTTGTGCAATCAGCTAAATGTAAAGTATATATATATATATATATATATATATGGTTCAACATGAGCATTTAAATTGCTGGTACCAAGATCCAGAGTTTACAATTGGCACCAATACTATTATTGAACCGGATGGCAAAATGTTGCATTTAGTTGTGCCAACATAAAATATGATCAAATGCAGTGGGCCCATGCTGAACAATATGAATCAGCCCCAACCTCATATCCCGTTTTGCAATAAGTGACACATGGAACAGATCGATTATAGTAAAGTAATTTGGAAAAAAAGTTTAATATTTGAATATTGGATGATCTAGTAAAGCATGATCCAATACTGATATCTGATAATTAAAAACTGTAATTAGAATGGAGATCACCCAATATTGATATATAAAACAAAAATTTTTAAATAAATTAGAATTTTCATTTGACAAGTTGTTTTAAACAAATTACATATGTACATGTAATTCATTTAAATAAATTACATGTACAAATATTAGGGATAATAGGCTTTAAGTTAGTCTTATTACGAAAAGATCCAGAGGCTTCTTGTCCACACATAGCCACCAATTGAAAGCTTCATTTTTCAAGTGATTGTCCATTATTTTATAGTCAAAAGCCTTATGTACTCATAATTGCCAATCAAAATTGATCATTGGCATCCAGTTGTGTTAGCCTAAGGGCTACAACTATGTGCTGCGCAACATAATGCAGCATTCCTTATCACGGTTGTCTTCGTGGATTAAGGTTCATCTAACACCACAATCAAAACAAATTTTGCAATCATACTAAAATATGTCAGGTACATTAGAGTAAAAAATTTCACCTGACCAAGGTGGTTAAGCTTAAACTATCTTTGATGGAAACTCAGTAATCAAAGCTGACGCTCCATAGCTGAATCTTCTTTGTCAATATTTCAAATCTACTCAGAATTACCACTAGACCATGTTGATCAAATTGTAAAAAGTTGAGATCGTGCTAGATAATTGTTACTTATTACTTGAGTTGGCAATATTGGAAAATTGTTTTGTTTGCATCAACAGGGAAATGGGTGCTTATCTTAGAACATTGGAAATACTAATCACTGAGTTTGATGTACTATCTCCCTTTACCACTGATGTTGACAAATTATAATTGTAGTGAGTGAACATTTTTCGAATACTGTCTACATTGTATTCATGAAGACTTGAAGCAATTATAACAATGACTTTTGGAAGAATTTGTATGCTATTCCTCCTTTTTTTTTCATTCATCTACAATAAACTCAGTATTTAGTGAATCAGCCCATGTAAAGCACACTTCAATTCCTAAATTTATTTGATTTTTTGGTAGGGTCTCATAAAGCAAAGGTGGATAAAGGAATCATGGTGGTGTAGTAGGTCCCAGTGGTCATTGATGAAGTTCCTAATGCAATCACCTCAATCATTCTCATGCAATTGACTGGGTTAGACATGAGAAACATCAAGTAGCTGACATTATTCAAGCTCAGACACAAACAGCAAACCTAGGAGAACATAACCAGTTTGGAGAGGTATGTAACATCTCAACTTCTTGGATCTTCAATACTGGAATCACATGTCATATGATTCATTTATTTTATTTATATTATATGTTCAAGGTCTCAGACCATCATTAACTTTGCTCAAACATATTTCAAAGGCAATTGGTATGGAATTTTAATTATATTTGCATTTAATAATTGCAATTAGTCATACTGTTTGCATTTTCCCAAATGTCCTCAACATAGTTTTGATCAATCAACTTAGACAGGTCTAAAAGGAATACATTAGACAATATATGGTTGAGTTATAAGGATGGTGTAACATGAGTTATGCGGGCATATATATGGTCTCATTAAAATTAGTCTCCAGGCTCCAATATTCTTCCCCAAAAGGCCTCTTATCAATACATACATATCACAATTTAGGCCATAATAGTTGGATCTAGGAATCCTGCAACCACAGAGTTAATCTACTTGCAATTCCTACTATTATCCTGCCTAAACTTATGCATGAAAAAGTGCATAAATAACTGAAACCAAACACACAGAGCCCTAACCAACGCTCTGATACCATTGATGGGAAAGTCTTGAAAAACCGTTCCGGTAGATTCTTGCAGAACAAAAATTTTCCCGGAAACGATCTCAAGTTGCCCTCATAGTCGATCAAACGAAGTTTGATCGACTCGTTTAGATCATTGGGCTCTTGTGTTTGGTTTACAGGATCCAATATGAAAAGCATAATTTAATTAACGCGGAAACATTAAATTATACCTTTCTTCGGACTGTTGCGAAGGATGTAGATGACCTCTTGATCTTCTGCTGTATTCCTCTCCTCTTCTCGAACGTTGTGTGGGCAACGATCCTTCGAGAATTTCTCCACCAGAATTCTCCTCTCCGATGGCTAGCTAAGCTTTCCTTCCTTCTCTTTGTCTGGAGAAAAGAGAAGAAGAAGAAGAAGGGGTTGGCTGCCGAGAGAGTCTCGGCCACCAAAGCTTTAATCTCGTGTCATCTTCAACCCTTGGCAAGCCCCTTCTTTTATAGCCTAGCCATCCCATAAATATGGTATAATTTGAGCCATAAACATGGTATGATTGAATCCTAAACATGGTATGATTTAGATCAATCAATTCGGAGATTTTGGCAAGATTTCGGAAGTTTCCAATTCGAACCGAGGTGTTTAATCGATCAAACAATCGATTAAACATCGCTACTTTTTCCTCATTAACACTGGTAATCGATCAGGTGATCGATTACCAGGCTGGTAATCGATCAACTGATCGATTACCAGTCGATCTCCCACGAGGCTTGGTAATCGATCAGCTGATCGATTACCAAGGTGTGTAATCGATCAGCTGATCGATTACACAGCCTTGTATGGGTTCGAATGCCTGGTTTCTTCACGAATTCTTCCAAGGTGGACTTGAGGATTTCTAGAGGCTACAGTAGGGACCTAGAGGAGGAATTGGTTTTGGTCTCCTGATGGGTTTAAGCTTCCCATGTTCTTTACCGAACACACAGCTTAAGTCCATCAATAATAACTCATTCCACTAGAGAGTTATTATTGCACTACCGCACCAATCCCATATTATAATATGGGCTCCTTCTTACTATCAGTACATTAGTCTCCCTGTGTTTAAGATATCGTATGTCCGTCAATTAAATGAGTTACTGACAACTCGAATTTAATCAACTTCTAATCCAAGAGTAGTACCACTCAACCTTATTATCATGCGGACAAGGTCCACCTGCAGGGTTTACATGATAATCCTTATGAGCTCCTCAAGGGGACATCATCAGCCTAGATTATAGGACACAGTTTCCTTCTATAATCAACAACACACCATGTACATAATACTACTTCCCAACTCATCGGGCCTATTGATCTATCGATCTAAATCTCACCCTTTGATGAATTAAAGAAGTACATACTAAGCACATGTGTTTGTTATTATATCGGGATTAAGAGCATGTACATCTATAGTAACAGAGGTTTAGTTCGATTATATAGTCAGTATAAATCGAACAATCCTCAGATGGTCCTGTTCAATACACACTTAGTGTACTAGTGTAATTCTATAGTCAAGACAGACTAAGACCAAATTACACTACAACCACTCCAATGGTTTGTCCAATCCATCTTGGTTGTGAACACTGTTTATAATCTATAAGGAACTGATAACATGGTCTTCTGTGTGTGACTCCGCACACCATGTTTATCTACAATATAGATTAAATGGACACTTGCACAAAATATTGCAAATGTTTATTGACACAAATGTGATTCTTATTTCAGAATGTTTATTTACATAGCTAGGATTCTGGTATACATGGTCAACTCGGAATGATTTCAAATGAAAATCTATGTACTCGTTTATTGCTCTAAATATATCCATACTCCCAAACAACAATGTAATATGCTATATTAAGAGTAATAATTTTTTCAACTAGATTCAAGCATAAAAATAATATCAAAAGACTCATTATTAGGGCCATTACGATTATACTTACTGGCCGACACCACAAATTAGTTCATTAACATGTTAAAACCAAGACTATTTTACAAAAATACTCATCTGATAGTTCCTCAAATATCAATTTACAATAAGAATTCAATACCAACATAGATTAAGATAAAATATTTCTCAAATAAAAAATAAGATCATTTTATAACAAATCAAATATCAATTTACAAAAGATAAATAACAATAGATCTCAAGTTGATAGTTTCCTTTTCTTTCACACAATAATATCACATCTTATATACAATATGCATGATATTCCTAATTAAATGCATGCTTGAACAACGTTTAGCATCTTGTGTTGCAATTTTTCTTTTTATACTTTTAACTTCTTATCTAAATAGGGATGATAAGGTGATATAAATCCACTTCCAATCTTTCCTTTTTTTTAATTTACCGTCTATAAACTTAGACAAAATAATTAGTTTCTTGAAGTACATGCTCAAGTTCAATTTGCATCTCTTTATACAATTGGTTAATTTCTAGTTGTCTTGATTCTAGACCTCTTGCTTCAGATTCTTTCAAGTATCTTTAGTCTTTTGCAAGAAAATATAAATATTTTACAAATAACAATTAAAGAGATTCAGGTTAATTCATAAGAAAAAGGAAAAGTTTCTCAAACACACAAGTTAATACTTGACACTCACTCCAAAAGAGCATCTCATCAACATCAAGTCACTATCTTTGTCTTTGTAAGTGATGGCATATTCATATCCATTGCAACATTCTTTTCTTGATACTTCTCCTATAAAAAATATGGGAATTAATGATTTATAATAATAATTATTGAGAAATATAAACACATATCAATTTATGGTAGCAACAATTAAGGCATGCTTGCTTACATAGGGAAAATCATTTTAACATGATATCCAAGGCCTCCCTAAGCTCCTTGTACCCCCTTGTAAACCTTGAGGTCAATTATCCTCAAGTAAGTAGCCCCATTGATGCTAACATTCACAAACAACCAAGCGGTGTCTACCTCCATCTTTGCCTTCAGTTACACTTTAGCATTTCATCAAACAACTACCAATCAAAAAAATAAAACCACCTTAAAACACATAAATTTCATATCTTTAATTTGAAATAGAAAATTTACTTCACCACTAGGAACTACACATCAAAAATTTACTTTGCCCTAAACCCTAATATCCTATGATCGAAGTTGCCCTTTGGCGAAGAATCGACGAAGTTGGTCTCATCCTCTGGAAGCGCTCATTTTTCGCCCCTCATGATCGGCTTCTCCAATGCATCAGAGCTTGATAGACCAAGCTGCA
This sequence comes from Curcuma longa, assembly GCF_044706935.1. Taxonomy (NCBI): domain Eukaryota; kingdom Viridiplantae; phylum Streptophyta; class Magnoliopsida; order Zingiberales; family Zingiberaceae; genus Curcuma; species Curcuma longa. The sequence continues at coordinate 8,169,727 of NC_133875.1, forward strand.
TTTTGATGTCCTTGATGTAGCTCGTCACGACTTTCATGTCGTTCGTTTTCTTCCTAATCTCGATCAGAAACACTACTAATTCCGAGAGCCCAACACAAATTGATCAAAAGTTATTGCCTTGATTTCAAACTGTCATCAACTTACTGTATCTCTTTGCGTCATTGGGGCGAGGCGAAGAAGATGATAGAGGAAACTCATCGAGACGGAGATTAAGGAGGACTGAGAGATTAGATTTTTTTAACAAAAAAAGTAACGCATTTATAGTAAAAATGAAGAACAATATTAAGAAAAAGAGAATGGGAAGAGATAAATGATTTGATCAATTCGAAAATGGAGTATGTATTTTGGATAATATGCAAAATCAAGTATGTTGTTCGGGAAAATACCATTTTTATAGTATCATACATTATATATATATATATATATATATATATATATATATATATATATATATATATATATATATATATATATATATAACTTTATATCATTTTAAAAATTTTAAAATTTATTATATTCATAACTTATAAATAATTTTAATCAAAATTATTATAATTTTTATTTTTATTTTATTTTTTAAAATAAAATTAGCCTATTGCTAAATTTATATAATAATTATAATTTGTTTTTTATTATTTTTAAAAATAAATTAATTTATAAAATACTTTTAGTGAAAATTGGTATATGAATTGCATGCACATAATATGTTTAGGGTTGAATTTGAATTTTTCTTTTTCTTTTTTATAAATGAGTGAGGCTGTGAGGGTATACAGTTTTAGTGGATTTATAATATAAATTTAATATAAAAAATTAGATAAAAGGCCCATTATAAATGACTTTGTTCTCCAAGTCTTCTCCCACCATGATTCCATTACGTCTCATCGTAATCATGCCTACAATCTAAACATAATTAGTCGTTGTACCTTCTAATTAACTTAATTGAATTTATTTTTCATTTAATTATCGTGGACAGCCGTCGCACAGCCTGACAGAATATTTTCCGCCGATGCATGTAAAGGTTCCGCTCCCCTTTGCAATCATTTCCGACTTAACTGATAATGCGACACAATAGATGATAGAAATCAGTCAAATATATAATCGAGTGTGACGAATGATTAAACCTAATCTTAATACCTATTTAAACTATAGCTAATCGTTCAATTTTTTAAAATGCTAATCATTTCCTGTTCCTTTCTTTCATTAGTTAACGTTTTCTTCCTTTCTATATAAGTAACAGAGGAAAACTTCAGTTGATAAGATCGAGGAATGAGCCACGGCAGGAGTGGGCTTCCGGTGAGAGCATGGTCGGCAGTGAAACGCGTGGCGGTGAGGGTTGCCGGATCTTATGACTTCCCGGCGCCCTCGCCGGTGGATGATGATGGCGAAGAAGCATGCGAGGCGGGTGACGTGGTCAGGGCTGTCGATGAGGATGAAAAGGGCCGTCGGCACAGCGAGGATGCCCCGGCCGGCCAGTTACGACTACGACAGTTATGCCCAGAATTTTGACGACGGTGGGTGGAAGGAGGAGGAGGACTTTTCGCGGAGTCGGTCCTTCGCGTACGCGTATAGGTTCGGGCAGTCTGCTCGCCTGGTCACTTAAACTTGAATATTGAAACTTTTCCATTTAATGTAGATTTTCTTCTTGTATCGGTTTATAAGTGAAGGATGGTGTTAACTGTATTATATATTTTGGATATCGAGATGCTTTTTTCCCTCTCTTTTTGTTTAGATTAATAATCTTACTGGGTGGAAAGCTAGGCGTCATCTGATACGAAAGTAAGCGAAGGACTAGTGACTTCCTATCATACTAGTAATTATTAATATAGGTAAGTTAGTTACAACAAGCAACAACAGCTCCATCAAAAGTCTACTTAACAGCTGAATTACCAACAATAATACCATGATAAGAAAACTAACTTAGAGATAGTCACTACAAGCAGCAGAAGTTCTAACCAGAAATACTATCATGGTAAATAAAAGTGAATTAAAGATAACTGACAAAGCTTGGCGTCATTTGATAGTAGAAAGCTACATTAAGGCTTTAACTAGGATCCTAAAGGATCAATTTGTATGCAATTGGTTTCATCTTATTGAGCATCAATATGACTTTGCCCCTCTTCCTACTTTTAGCCTTTTAATCCTTAGATGACAAAAATATATATGTTAGTAGAAGCTCTGGAGTCAATTAGTGAATTACCGACAAGGATGATTTCATATCATAGTCAAGGTATGTGTTTTGTTTGAATGGTGGCGGTATGAGTTAAAAGAACTCGAAGCAGGACACAATCGCATATTCAACAACAAAAACCGAGTTTATTGCTGCATCTGATGCAACAAAGGAGACTGTTTGGATCCGGAAGTTCATCACTGAACTTAGAGTGGTTCCTAGCATAGCGGACCCTATAGACCTCTATTGTGATAACAATAGAGCTATTGCACAGGCTAAGGAACCTCGCTCTCATAATCGGACTAAAACATACTACGGTGCTTCCATCTCATTCGAAAGATCATCGATAAAGGAGAGGTGAGGATATGTAGAGTACCGACGGATGCTAATATCGCAGATCCTTTGAATTAAGGCTTTGACATAGAGAAAGCATAATGGTCATACTGGGTATTACACTATAAAAAAAATTGATTCTGCAACGAATTTTACAACGAATTCTGTTACAGAATTCGTTGCAAAATTTTTTTTAACGAATCTTGCAACAAATCTAAATTCGTTGCGAATAACTCGTCGCAAATATTAGCAACGAAAATTTATCTTTCGTTGCAAATTAGAAACGACTTTAGCAACGAATAATAGATTCGTTGCGAATTTCCAACGAATCCGTTCATTGCCAATTTGCAACAAATAGAAGTTCGTTGCTAATTTGCAACGAATCTGTTCGTTGTCAATTTGCAACGAAAGTTCGTTGCTAATTTGCAACGAATCTGTTCGTTGCAAATTTGCAACGAATAGTTTCGTTGTTAATTGGCAACGAACAGATTCGTTGCAAATTGGCAACGAACAGATTCGTTGCAAATTGGCAACGACTTTAGCGACGAATAGGATTTTTTGTTGCAGAATTTCGATATACTGATTACGATAGAATTGCGACGAATACATTTTCGTCGCAAAATTCATTGCTAATTTGGTTTTCGTCGTAAAATTCGTTGCTACCTCCTATTTTTTTTCATTCATCTACAATAAACTCAGTATTTAGTGAATCAGCCCATGTAAAGCACACTTCAATTCCTAAATTTATTTGATTTTTTGGTAGGGTGTCATAAAGCAAAGGTGGTCAAAGGAATCATGGTGGCATAGTAGGTCCCTGTGGTCATTGATGAAGTTCCTAATGCAATCACCTCAATCATTCTCATGCAATTGACTGGGTTAGACATGAGAAACATCAAGTAGCTGACATTATTCAAGCTCAGACACAAACAGCAAACCTAGGAGAACATAACCAGTTTGGAGAGGTATGTACCATCTCAACTTATTGGATCTTCAATACTGGAATCACATGTCATATGATTCATTTATTTTATTTATATTATATGTTCAAGGTCTCAGACCATCATTAACTTTGCTCAAACATATTCAAAGGCAATTGGTATGGCCTAGTCTCTTCTTTAGTTTGCAATTGTCATACTGTTTACATTTTCCCAAATGTCCTCAACATAGTTTTGATCAATCAACTTAAAGGTTTAAAAGCATATATAGACAATATATGGTTGAGTTATAGGATGGTGTAACATGAGTTATGTGGGCATATATATGGTCTCATTAAAATAATATCCAATATCAATTTCCCTCTTATGTAAGAGCATAGCCCATCCAAAAAAAATTACAACGTGATGATTAACATTAAAAAGTATTGAATGTTCTAAATGCTAATATGCATAAATATATTTTTTACTCAACTTGCGAATTAGATTGCTCAATAGCTTTGATTGATTTATTTATTTTTTCTGTTGTTCAAAATTGATAGTCAGATGAATGATCGACATAAGGCACAAGTATCTCTGTTTGGTAAAGTTAGATTCTTTCATCCCTCAAGGCGAAACTCCTAGTGCTCTTTTGCAAGATCCCTTCCACTAAGCTTGCGCTCTATCTGGTGAACCAGGTGGGAATCATGGCAAAGCTTGATAAGGCAAGGAAGGCAAAGATCATGCAAGTGGAGCTTAATCCTATGGATTAGGCAGAGATCGAGGTAGAGATCAAGCCGATGAAGATCAATCAGGTAAAGAAAGGAAGGAATAGAAGAAATAAAAATAATTTTCCTCAACGTGCAGTCAAATAGTGAATCTTTTGACCAAAGGAAGGGACCGTTTGTTTTAGGTCATAATCTGCAGCAAAGATTGATCCTGTAGCTTTATGTAGACTTATAATGGTGTGAGCCAAGTTGGGATCTCCAATCATATTCAGTTAGTCAGGGGTGAGTCTCAGTCGACTGTGATGTTCAATTGATTTGAGAGTTGACTGAACTAAGAGTTTGAAGAACAGAACATTGTTGTTTGAGCTCTAGACGATTGGAACTGGCTCCAGTAGATTATCAAGCTAGTCGTTGACTAGAGATTGGTTATGATTAGAAGTGGGCAAAATAAAATTGTTGCATCCTTTCTTATAAAAGCTATTGGGGAGCTTGACATGAATCTATTGAAGTGGACTAGAAAGTCTTCGATTGCCATCTCTACATTGTTTAAGGTCTCTAAAAGTTTCAAAAAGGTTGAATGGATCAACTCAATCACCTTGGTAATTTCTTTCTTATTTAGCTTTATATTTATTGTATCGAGTAAGAAGAGATCACTTGTAAACATCCTAAGCATGGATTGTAAAAGGTTTATCCTATTACCTCTTGTAAAGGAACAATTTATAGTAGAATTTTATGGTGTTGACTCACTAGACAATTCATATGCCGTTGAGTCGGATACATTAAGTGTGTTAGTATCAATATTATTGTAGTTTATTTTTATTCTTATTTCCAATGCATTTTTATATGACTCAAATTGTTATATACACACAAGCACATGCACACTAACATGGTTGATTTGTCTTTGGCTTGCAAGAAAAAGATATTTTTATTTGAAAGTCACCACCTATTCACCCTTTTCTAGTCGGACTAGCTCGTATCCGAACCATCATCACTGTTCTCGACAGATAGTAGCTTCTATCCGAACCATCATCACGGTTAACCGGCGGTTCGGAGCCGTTGGAGGCTTTTTTTTCTTTTTTTTTTTGATTTTTTTTTCAACGGATGAGATCATTTGACCGTTTTTTGATCAATGGCTATGATTTAGTGTCCGTTATGATCCAAATTCTATAAATAGGGAGCTCATTTCATCATTTTTCACACACTTCTCTACTCTCTAACTCTCATTCTCAACTTCGTAAGTTCGCGTTCTTTCGTTTCCGAGCTCCGACTCCATCTTTCGACTACAATGGAAGGAGGCCACGGTGGAAGTTCTTCACATCGATCTCGGAGGGGGAAAGAAATAACGCACGAGGATCCCATCATCCAATCCACCGACGATGAGATCGAGGCCCAACACCTTCCGATGCCCGAAACACAAGGAAGTAATGATGCAATTACTACTAAGGTTCGGGAACCTCCTCCTCTTAAATCTACTATTTTTACAAAACATTTTGAGAAAGTCACTCTTCCATCGGGAGAAATGCGTGCAAAATGCAAGCATTGTAATGCTTCCTACAAATTCCAAGCCGGCGGGGCGGCGGCTATGGGTCGTTAAAACGACATGTAGAAACGAAGCACCCGACAGAATATGGACTTGATTTATCTCAAACACAATTATCTAGATTTTCTACCGGTAGTAGTACTGATTCTGGTTTATTTTTATATTCTGATAATAAATTAAGAGAATCATTAGCTAAATTTGTTTTCGTAGAACATTTGTCTTTTAGTTTTGGATCTAAATGCACATTTGAAGATTTTTGTAAAGAATCTCTTAATCCTAGTGTTAAACGTGTTCCTAGGACTACACTTACCCGTACAATTAAAAAATTAGTAAAACAAGGAAAAAAGAATTTAATTGATGAATTTAGTAAATTAAATAATAAAGTTTCTTTATGTGTCGATATTTGGAGCGATCATTGGCAAACTCATTCCTATATGGGTGTGACTTGCCATTGGATTGATAGCTCTTGGATCCTCCAAAAACGGTTGATAGCTCATAGAGTTTTTGATGAATCACATACTGCTCATAACATTGCACAATTATTATGTTTAATTTTAGAAGAATATGGATTAACTCATAAAATATTTTCAATATCATTAGATAATGCTAGTTCTAATACCGCTTCTATAGATGAATTAAAATTTGTTTGTCAACCTGTTATTGATGGTTTATTTTTTCATATTCGTTGTGTTTGTCATGTTTTAAATTTATGTGTTCAAGATGGATTAAGACTTTTAGAAAATTATATTAAACCAATTAGAATTGCAATTTCTTATTTATGGTCTCATCCATCTATGATGAAACAATGGGGTAGATTTTGTAGAGCTAATGGAATGAGACCTAAAAAATTTCCACGTGATGTGGTGGTCACAGCGAAGATTTCGATATTTTGAAGTGGTGGTCACAGAAGGCTTCAGGTTTTCCCGTTCTCTCGGTAATTGCCAAAGAAATTTTAGCATGTCCAGTGTCAACTGTTGCTGTGGAGCAGACATTCAGTGTCGGCGACAACATATTAGATGAACGACGATCAACTGTCTCCCGACTCATTGGAAGTCCAAGCATTACTCGACGATTGGACCAGAGCCGAGAAGAGAATCCAAGGAATGCAACTTTCAGAAGACGAAGTTGAAGAATTTGATACGGAAGGAACGAATACGACGGGAGGAACGAGAGGAAATGGAAGTGAGTGAATGAGTGATGTAAAAGGGTAAAAATGTAAAAGAACTACGTGGGCTTTGATTCCCCTATACCCTAAGGGGATACGTAGGCAACTTAATAAGTGCAAGCCCTTTTTTCAATAAATTTTAAATTTAATAAATTTTAAATTTTAATTTTTTTAATATAATAATCTCGAACCGTGGCGAACCGTGAACCGACGGTTCCGAACCGTGAACCGTAACCGTCTTGGGCGGTTAAGGTTAAGGGTCGACCTGCCATGAACCATCGAACCGGCGGTTCCGAACCGTGGTCGGGTCTACCTAGATGTGAGAGTTGATAGAGTTGTGAGAATGGTCGAGATGGACAATATGCTACTAACTAGGAAATGTGAATATAGTCATAACAAAATGAGTCAAATAATCTGTCACGAGGTAAATGTCATGAATGTTTGAAAATAAAATAATTTGGTACTAACTTACGTTGACTTAGACCCGACCACGTAGGGCTGGGTCGGTACGGTATACCGAATTTTGCATACGATACCGTATACCGTACCAAAAATTTCGGCATAAAAAAATCTATACCGTTACCATACCGAAAATTCGGTATACCGGAATTTCGGTATACCGAAAATTCGGTATATCGAATATACCAAATTTTTGGTATATTACACCGAAAATACTGAAAATTTTGGTATACTGATAATTTCGGTACGGTATTATACCGAAAATGTTGGTATACCGAAATATCGAAAAATAATAATTTCATACCGATACCGATACCGAAAAATACTTCCTATTGTTACATTCATTTCCCGTTTGCTTACCTTAGTGTATCAATTCCATCAGTTAGCAAATATTGCTCATGTGAAGAGATAGACAGCCTTCAAAGTCAGTTTATCTACTTTGACCCTGAGTGTCATCGTCATCAACTTCCGGATGTATATAAATAATCAACCTTTAGTTACAGTAAAACTATCTACTATATAACCTTAAACCACTGAACAATTTCAACCATTAGTTTTGACTTGCAGCAATCTTATAAAACCAAGAAAGGAGCATCCATACCTCACCCACGGAAGCGGCTGGCGTCGTGCTGAGGAATTCTCTCAATGACCTGAACCAATTTGGGGATCTCTCTGCAACAAACCTATTTGATGCATGGATCAGAACTATCTATCAACGTCAAAGAAGAATTTGAAAAGAAAGACGAGGAGTGCAATGAAATTTCTCACCAGGGGTGAAGACCAAAGCAGGGAATTATGCTAGGGTACTCCTCCCCCATCTGCTTGACGATGTGCCAGTCCGCCTATACGAGGAACGAACGTAACAAGCAAAACGCCCCAAACACCAAGAAAAGAAGCAAGGCGTGGAATTGAAAACAAAGAACTCTTGATGGATCAATGGAAGGACGAGATACGGGCACCTCGGAGACGCCATTGACGGCAAACCGCTGGACGCCGGAGTCTAGGGCTGTACGGATGAGGTGGGGAGCAACGGTCGCGATTCTTCGATCTTGGAGGTGGCAGTGGGCATCGAACAGCCTCAAGGCTCCCGCTCGGCGGCCGACGCCGCTCATCCTCTGACCCGCCGTGGAAGTGGCGAAAACCTTGTTCCGATCCGGGTTCGAGCGAGAAGAACGAACTGTTACTGGGTCATGGATTGGGTTTGTAGTCCACCTTTAATTTTGGGCCTGCAAGGCTGCTCATGCATGATGCGGGTCCCGCTGAACGGGCCTGAGGTGTCAGCAGGAACCTACTGGGCAGCAGCTGGGTATCCATGATACGGGTCCGTGTGAGAAAGCTAGATTTTCATTATGTTCATTGTTACGAAGTGGGTGTTATAATGGGCCTCCTGGGCCGAGGATGGCATACTTCGTGACGTCATCCAGTTGAATCGGTCTAGGCGTACGTGACGTTAGCCAGTTGAACCGGCCTAAGGAATGTGGATGTTATTCGCTCAAGCATGTTGTTGTTTTTCTTCAGTAAAAAATAGAATTTATTATTTTAACAGTTTTATATGGTCAACTTTCACCTGTAAAATAAATTAAGAATATACAATTGATCACTACAAAATTGCTCCTTAAAATTAGTATTCTTTATGTTCATCATTAAGATTGAGGTAGAGCACAAGGGCAATTATGTAGAGGTGGAGGTCAATCAAGAAGAGGAGATGAGTTGAGGATTAAAATAGGGCTAAAGCCCAATCAAGGTTAAGGAGATGAGATTGAGAAAATGAAGTTCAATCGGGTCCGTGTGAGAAAGCTAGATTTTTATGATTTTCTTTGTTACGAAGTGGGTGTTATAATGGGCCTCCTGGGCCGATAATGGCATAGTTTGTGACGTTACCCAATTGAACCGGCCTAGGCGTAAATGACATTAGTCAGTTGAACCAACGGTGTTCAAAAAGGTAGAATTCGTTATTCTAATGATTTCACATGATTAATTTCATGATCATTTATGAGAAAATAAATCAAAAAGTTATAATTGGTCACTACGGAGAGAGTATTACTTCGATTTTATTGAGATTCGATCCTTATTCACTTCAATAAATTTATCCTGTAATAGTCAATTCAATTATGTCCTTCGCCCGAGCAAATTGTTGTTCCTCAAAGTTAGTGTTCTTTACCCTCATCATCAAGATTGAGATAGAGCAAAGGACAATTATGTAGCTGTGTTGAGGATTAAAATAGGGCCAAAGCTCAATTACGGTTAAGGAGATGAGATTGAGAAAATGAAGTTCAATCGAGTAGAGAAGGAGGATTGAGATCAAGTAAAGTTCAAACAAAACAAAAGAGGAAAATTGAGATCGAGGTAGGGATTAATTGGGTGGAAGAAAGAGGTTAAGATTGAGATCCATTTGAACATGAAATATTTTCTTTGCACATAGCAACACAATGGGAAATTTTTAATTTTTCTTGTAAACACTTTTTGGACAAACAAAGTATTTAACAAAAGACAAATAGGCTCCAAATCTATATAATAAGAGACTAGAAGTACACGGGAGATTTGATAAACTCATAATAATTGACATAGTGAACAAATAAAGATATGATTCTCATCTAAAAGATAGATATTATTTTCCATTAAAAAATATAATTATATTAAGTTAAAATATATCTATTATTTGAGATCCTAACATCTTTTTATAACTTATAACATGAACTATTTTTTATAAAATAAAATACCTTTTCTAATAAAATCATAATTATCCTATTAAAACTTGACTATCTCCATAAAATAACTTTTAAAAATTTTAATAAATGAAGCAGAGATGACTTTTTAACTACATAAATTATTGCTGATTTATTTCTTCAAACATTCCCTTTTTATGTCGTTTGTTTATTTTATTAAGTGAAAAGTTGGAATAGTTGTGAAGCAAAGACATCTTTTTAGCTAAATTGAGTAGTTGTATTTTTTTATATCAATATATTTTCTTATTTGCATTATTCTTTTCCATAAGCAATTGATTTTTCTTCTTGAATCTAAGTGTAAGGAATAATTAGTTTAGTAACTTAGACTAGTAGGCTAAGAAGGTTGTGTCACTTATGGGAGTGTAGAAGCAAGGGCGGAGGCAAGGAATACGTTACTGAGGTTGTAGCTCGAGTAACATTTTTTTTTTTTAGAGTTAACAATTGATTTCTTCTATTAATAATAATCTAAACCCATTTTTTTAAATATATAGCCAGGTTTAAGGAAAGAAAACGTCTGTTTTAACGAAAGTTGCAGAAAGAAACTTAAAAAATAAAATACCTAACCCTCACACGATTTTTGCTTCCGCCGTAATTTTTCTTTCTCCTCACTCGCCCGATCGCCCGACCTAACCCTCACACGATTTTTTCTTCCACCACAATTTCTTCTTCCTCCTCACCCGCCCGACTACCTCCACCGCGATTTCTTCTTCCTCCTCACTTGCTCGATCGCCCGACCTAACCCTCACGCAATTTTTCTTCCGCCATAACTTCTTCTTCCTCCTCACTTGCTCGATCGCCCGACCTAACCCTCACGCAATTTTTCTTCCGCCATAACTTCTTTTTCCTCCTCACCCGCCCGACTGCCTCCACCTTGATTTCTTCTTCCTCCTCACTTGCCTAACCGCCCCAACCTAACCCTCACACTATTTTTCTTCCACCGTGATTTCTTCTTCCTCCTCATTGCTCGACCACCCTATTTCTTCTTATACTCTGTTTGGATGGGGTGAGAGAAAGTTCATTAACGAAAGAGGAAGGGAAGGGAAAGAAGGGAAAGGGAGGAGAAGTAAAATATTTATGCTCCCCTTGTTTGAAAAAATAGAAGGTTCATTAACGTAATATGTGTTACCTTATTTGAGAGAAAAGGAAGGGGAATGAATATTAAATATATAAAGTTACAAAATATTCTCACTTCTTAAAAAAGATAATGTATGTAGAGGATAGATGAGAAACTATAAAATTCTATCAATATTGCATGTAAAAATTGAGATACAAAAAGTCCTAAAATAGACAATACATGCTCTTTGGATAAGTCTCTATTCTGGAAAAGAAGAAGAAGAAGAAGATTAGGATTATCTGTCTCTGTCCTCTTGAATCTTGTCCTTGAAAAGATTTACGACGAGGGTTGAATAGAATACCGACGTCGTAAAGTGTGACAGGTTGGACATTGAAATGACGACGCGCGTTGTGTGAGAAAGCGACGGTGCAAAAATAAAATATCTAAATAGATGAGTTAATTTAAAAATTAATATTTTAAAATAGGGATAAAATTAAAATAAAATATTTTTGAATTTCCCTTTCTCCCTTCCTTACACTTCAAATGGAGTGTAAAAATTATAATGATTCATGAGTAACAAGAGTAAAACTTACCTTTCTCTCTTTTTTTCCCCTCCTTAACTCATTTCATCCCAAAAAGGATCACAATTCATCTTCTCCTTATTTATCCTTCTTCCCCCTTCCGACCTCCTCCCAAACAAAACATTACTCTTCACGAGGGAGCAACCGACGCCCGACAATGCCTTCTGCCGCTAGTGAAGCCCGACGCTGCCCCTGTTGCTCTCAGCCGCTGC
>NC_133875.1:8181702-8257399 GCF_044706935.1 Curcuma longa
CGACTATTATAAGCGACTGCAATTGACGTGACTATTGATTCTTTCAATACTATTGAGAGATATATATTTGCTTGCAGAGATATATGTATCTTTTTATGATAGATAAACTATTATAAAAAATTAAAATTGTTATTGTATGCATGTCTTACAAAAATTTAATGACATCCTTTCACCATCTGACCTTTCATCATTTCCTATTTACATGTCTTGAAAAATTATTTCTACTTGTATGTATGATATATTGATATTACCTTTTATGCAGTATAAAATATATTTCATTGTATCCGTCTATAATTTATCAATAATTGGATTTCTCTTCAATGATTGTGAATCACAACTGTGGTAATCGATTGCTCCGTGATTGTTGCACATCATCTCTCAAGTCAACTCCTTCTGTGATTGTTCTGCCGATTTTGTGATTGCTCATGTGAATTATGATTGTTCTGTCGATCACTTTTTTTCTCTTCTATAATTGCTTTGTAATTTCTAGTGCTCTGCAACTATTGTAAGTGTAAGTAACTGCTATCTTCATTTTAATTTTCTACATGATTTTGCTTTGATCTCAAGATTAATTATGGATTGAATTCTTTCTTTTCTTATCACAGTTGAAATGCATACTTAACTACCTAATATGATTAAAATGCATATCTAATCAAAGTTTTAATGCATTATTGGAGTTAATCGAAGATTTTTTACAAGACATATTGCCAAGCTTTAATTTTTAATACACTGTTATGCTTTGAAAGGGGGCAACATATTTTTAATTATTTTTTACTAATATTGTTCTTACGTAAAATTTAAACTAGCTAATTTCTTAATTGTTTTCCATTCTTTTAAAATTTTGCTAATTTAAATCGTTCTTATGTGGAATATTGAAGAACACAATTATAAATATTTTTAGTTTTTTTAATTCAATAAATAATGTTGAATTTTAGCTACTATTGTTGTTGTTGAATCTATATAGGCGAAAGTGAAATTTATATTAGAAATCATTCTTTAATATTTATAAGATTCTAACCTGATCATATCAAAATTTGTTTGTGTTAAATTATTTTAATGTCAAATTAAGAGAGAAAAAGAGAAAATAATATTCTATCATTCTTTAAGCCAAGAATTGATAATCGTTTATCATCCGAGAGAACTGAGACTAATACATCTATTCCTAATGAGGAGTTCAAACCTCCCTCTAAATCTCAAAGAGTTGAATTTGATGAAACTTCACTTGAATGAAATTTTGGATTGTGTATTTTAATGTGATGACCTCCTATTAATTATCGTAATGAAATTAGACGAGCTTATATCAAAATGTGGCCTTATCAACCTAAATTACAGGAGTATCCATGGTCTGAATCTGGAAAGCAATATCGTCAATTTCAATATAAATGGTTTAAAAAATTTTCATGATTAGAGTACTCTCCTTCAAAGGATGTAATATTTTATTTTCCATGCTATCTTTTTGAATCAAGTGAAGCACAACAATCTGTATTTACAGTTGAAGAGTTTAAAAGTTGAAAACGCGTTAATGATGGAGCCAAGTGTACCTTTTTATCTCACATGGAAAGTTCTACTCGGTGCATAATAAATATGTAAAATCTATTTTTGATGTGATGAATATAACTCAACATATAGATAAAGTTATGAATCGAGAATTTTCTAAATAGATTAAAAAAATCGATTAAGACTTGCAGCAACAATTGAGAGTGTCCGTTGGGTTAGTTTGCAAGCATGTGGATTAAGAGATTATGATGAATCTTCATATTCCCAAAATCATGGTAATTTCATTGAGATACTAAACTTTTGGGAAAATGGAATGCTAGTATTGGTGATATTATCTTAGAGAAAGCTTTGAAAAATACATAAATATACGTCACTAGAAGTTCAAAAAGAAATCTTACATATTATTGATAACAGAGTCAGAAATGAAATCTATGATGAAATTGGAGGTTCTAAATTTTGTATTTTGGTGGATGAAGCGAAGGATGTATCTAATAAAGAACAGATGGCTATAATTATGAGATTTGTTGATGTATATGGTTTCTTACGAGAGCGTTTTTTCTAAATTGGGCTTGTTCATGACACCACAACTACAACACTTAAGAAAGAAATATGTGATGCCCTCACTAGATATAATATAAAAATTCATAATATGCGAGGTTAAAGGTACGATGGTGCTAGCAACATGTGTGGTGCTTTTAATAAATTGCAAGCTTTATTTCTTAAAGACTATCCCTATGCATATTATGTGCATTACTTTGCCCACCGACTCTAATTAGCATTAGTTGCAGCTGCTGAAAAGGAGATTTCTATATGACTTTTCTTTCGAATATGACAACTATTGTTAATCTTGCTACATATTCTTCCAAACGCAATATCGAGTTACAATTTTCTTAAGTTAATGAAATTGCATGTTCTATTGTTGCCAGTGAGCGTGAGACTGAGCGAGGAGCTAATCAGATTGGTGCTTTGCATCGAGCAGGAACTACTCGTTGGAGCTCCCATTTTGATTCTATTTACGACTTAACAGATATTTATGATGCAACTATTAATGTGCTTGAAAGCACTATCACTGATGGTTCCTCTACTTCGATGTGTGGGGTGTTGGGATGTATGACTTTCCCATCATGGGGAAGCTGGTGGTTCCTTAATAGTGATGAAGTCTTTTGATTTCATTTTTATTTACATTTGATGCATAAAATTATGGGGATCACAGATTTACTTTGTCGTGTCTTGCAACAAAAATCTCTTGATATCATAAATGCAATGGATTTAGTCTTTACAACTAAAACACTTCTCCTAACATTGAGAAATGATGGTTTTGATATTCTTCTTTTATATGTCAAATCATTTTGCACAAGATTGGATGTTGATATTTTGGAGATGAGTGTTTGTTATAAGCATCTTAATCGTTCATGCCAGCAAAAGGATACCATCACAGTTGAGCATCACTTTTATTATGATATATTTAATGTTGTAATAGATTTTCAGTTGGAAGAGTTAAATTCTAGATTCAATGATGAGACAATAGAACTTCTTATATTTAGTTCTGCTTTGGATCCAAAAGATAATTTTAAATGGTTCAACATTGATAAGATTTGTACTCTTCCTAAGTAGTATTATCCTAAGGACTTCACTAAACAGGAAATGCATAATTTGAGGTGTCAACTACAACATTATAAGCTCGATGTAATTTGTCATGAAAATTTTCAAAAAATGTCCACTATCTCAAAATTGTGTCGAGGTTTATTAGAAATAAAAAAATTATAATATTATAATTTGATCGACAAGTTGATCTGTCTAGTTTTAAATTATAATATTATAATTATAATATTATAATTTGTTCAAATGGATCTCTAGTTTTCAAAAGAAAAAGATATTTTGAAAATTAAGAGATAATCTTGAAATGGTCTTTCAAGAAAGTAAGGAAGATGTCTTTTTTACCAAGGATTACTTAATAAACACTATTGGTGCAAAATAGAGGAAGTCCTTAGGATTTAAGGAGTCAACAAGTAATTAGTATTCTTTTTTATGTATGTTAAAGGAGGAGAAGAATAGTTAGAAATCCTATTTCTTTCAATTTTGACATAAGACCTAAAAAGTCAGGTTATGTAATTAGTCTAACTTAAATATATTATTAAACATAAAAAGGAAAAAATTATTGGTATAATCGACCTCTAAAGTTTTGATATTTATTTGACAATATGTTTAATGAGATATGATCAAGGTTATGTTATATTTAAGAGGTGTCATAAGTAATCGTCTTACGATTATACTCACTACAAGAAAATCGGATTTTAACAACACTGAAAAGACATCGGTTTTATGCCAAAATCGATGTCTTTTACTTTTTTACAACGGTTTTAACAAAAATCGATGTCTTTGGGAGGTTGACTGGAGACTACGACAACGGTTTTTGGAGGCTACAACAACGGTTTTAAAACCGTTGTCTATGTCCGCTATTTTGGGACTATAACAACGGTTTTTGAAGACTACGACAACGGTTTGAAAACTGTTGTCTATGTGGGACAACAACAACAGTTTTGGAAGCTACAACAACGGTTTTAAAACCGTTGTATATTTTTGCTTTTTTCTTTCCCTCTCTCCCCCAAGTATTTTTATAAGGGCATCCACAATGCTCGGAAATATTTCAATCAAATATTTGTGGGTCTCATGTCCACGTCACATTCTCATTTTAAAAAATAAATCTGGTGGTCGACCACTACCATGGTGGTCGATCATGTGATCGACCACCACTGGTCTTTTTTTGTTTTTTTACTTTTAATTCATTTTTATTTATTTTTAATTAAATATATATATATATATATATATATATATTATAATAAAGTATTTGAAATCACCGGGTATAACTCTTAATCCGGTGATTTCAAATACTCCGTCAAATATCCGGGGATATTCGGAGGGTGAAGATATTTCTCCAAATATCTCCCCAAATACCCCCTATTGTGGATGCCCTAACCCCGACTTGCGCTTCCCACTCCTGCTATCATCCCTTCCTTTATCACTCTGCGTTCTAGGCTTTTAGGTTTCTTTCATATCGACGCCCGCCCACATCGGAAACTCCATCCAAGCATCGATGGTCGTGGCGGTGGCTTCTCAAACTGGGATTTCGCCATATCTGTACCCCGGAGAGGAAGATCTGCCCTACGAGGAGGAGATCCTCCGCAACCCCTTCGGTCTGAAGCTGTGGTGGCGCTACCTCATCGCTCGCGCCACCTCGCCCTTCCGGGGTTGTGCCGTCATCTACGAACGCGCGCTCAAGGCCTTACTTAGAAGCTACAAACTGTGGCATGCGTACCTCCACGAGCGCCTCGAAGCAGTACGCGACCGCCCCATCAACAACCCGGCATTCGACCTTCTCAACAACACATTTGAGCGGGCCCTTGTGACGATGCACAAGATGCCCCGCATCTGGCTCATGTACCTCACCTCTCTCGGAGCAGCGGCTCCTCACCCGCGCTCGTCGGACGTTCGATCGTGCCTTACGCTCCCTCCCTGTCACCCAGCACGATCGCATCTGGGAGCCCTATCTCACCCTTGTCTCCCTCCTCGGTGTTCCCGTGGATACCTCCCTACGCGTCTTCCGCCGGTACCTCTTGTTTGATCCTTCCAACATCGAACATTTCATCGATTTTTTTCTTATCGCCTCGAAGCGCTGGCAGGAAGCCGCAGAGCGTATTGCTGGTGTACACAAGGTCATAGGAAAAATGCTATCTTCATGTATCTGATGCTTCTGATGCAGGTACATTTTGCAGCATGCATCAAGGGAAGCACTATTCTCTCATTTTACAAAGTGTGGTTCCATTGTTAAAGTTACCTTGCTAACTGATGCGCTAACTAACCATCCAAAAGGGTAAAACCTTTGCATTTTTTAAACAATGCTTGAAATTTTCTGTAACCTCTATTAACAATGCTTGAAATTTTCTAGGGCATGTTCCATCATTAAGGGAAGGATATGCAACAAGTGGAAAAGGATATGCAAAAGCTCCGGTCAAAACAGGCAGATTTGAATAACTCAAAATCCAAGTTACCATCAGGTCATTAATGCACTATGAAATGCCTTTCATTAAAACCTTGAAATAACATGTATGGTTTGTTTTTCAGACACAGTAAGCTGTAGGTACTTGTAATTATTAGCTCATATTTTATATTGCAGTAGGTTAGTCATTATTCTCATTAATGTTTCTCTGTTCATTATGTGGATTTACTGGCAAGATTTGTTGCTGGTCAAGAGGAAGTCTTAATATCAGTAGTTATTTTGTTTAGGTATTGATACATCATCATTAGAGTATGTTTTTCTCTATGAATGCAGGTTGCACCTCATTTCTTCTGTACTGCTGTAGTCATACTTGTCTGTGGTTGTATGAATACATGGATAGATCTGTGATAAAACTCAGCAAGCATAGTCCAAGTGAACATTTTAAGTATTTTTATTGATATTTTACATAATTTACTGACTTTCCTGTTCATTATTTCTTGGTTGTAGTCACACTTCAATGATATGGTACCAGCGAATAATCTTAGTTTCGTTTCTTTGAAGCTAGGCTACTTCGAAAGAGCAAGAATGAAGTTGTGCCAGAGAACAAGGATGATGGTGATTCAGATGAGGACAAAGAGGATGATGATGAACAAGATGGCGAAGACCAGGAAGAGGACGATGGGGCTGAAGGTGATCCTTCTGGGGATGAAAACGCTGAGGGAATGTGTAATATATTGTAAGAAGAATATTTGTGTTAGTTACTTTTGGTTATTTGTAAATATTGAGGTGATTAAATATATCGGTGCTTTGCTATTTGTGATTTGTTGGGTGAATTTATAATATTAAGATAATTTTATACTATTGGGAATTAGATTGATGTCACTCTTGCTCGATCATAATTTACAAACAATAAAAAAATAAGTGTTATTACAACAGTTTTAGATTTAATGACATCGATTTGGAAGCGTTATCGTTAAGTGTTATTACAACAGTTTTAGCATCAATGACATCGGTTTGGAAGCGTTGTCGTTAAGTGATACTACATCGGTAAATAACCGATTCGAAAACCGATGTTGTTAATTAATACTACACCGATTACAAATTGATGTCTAAAATGTCAGACCTTTTACAGCGCCTTCATAGACAGCGGTCTATTTTCTCATAGACACCGGTGGAAAACCGATGTCTATGACTGTTTTTCTTGTAGTGACTATTTATTAGATAAATAACAATTCACTATTTAAGTGCACATTCTCTATGTGTTTGATTGAATCTTAAACTCATTTACCGAATGCCCGCAATACGATTCATAGCATGAGAGAATTTGTGATTAGATCACAACTAGTGAGTATCTCTACATGTGCAATTATGAATATGTTAAAATTATTCCTAGTTGAGGAATTGATGAGCAATGACGCTATCGATTCTGTTGAGACTAGCACGTTTTAAACTCTTTGGTTTACCAAGTAACCGTTCTCACTGGTTGGAGACATTAGATGTTAAGAGTTAAACGTGGATGCTGATTAAAGGTAACTAGTTTATTGGAGTGACTTGCCATGAGACTTTATATGGTTATATACATATGTCAATAAAGATCTCAGTGCAGCTTAAGTGCAAGTTTCCTTTGACTTGCGATTTTCAAGTCACGTTGGTCATGGAGGCTTATACTTTGACATCTTAAGAAAACATCTCCGAGGATGTGTGGGCCCAGGATGATTGGGTATAAATCGAAGTGTCTAAAGGTATTTTGATAGCCCATAGAGAATTCATCGCTCCTTGAAAGGGAGATATATACCCTACGGTCGCTTGTTAGGATTGTTACTAAAAGTCTTTGACCAAAGCATCACATGTCAAGAGTACAACACTCTTAGACACATGTACAAGTACCTTGAATCCACAAGACAAGAAAGTAAGCTTGGGCTAGGTGTGACATAGTCAGCCTAGTGGGGACTGACACATATAGAACATGTCCTGAATCAAGCGGGTATAAGACGGTGAAACAAACGAAGTACGTTTTATTATAACTGCTGAAGGGTTTAGAAATTATTCTGGAATCAATCGTTAATTTTTTCGATCAATTGGAGATCATGATGTACTATTAGGTGTCACTCATAATTGTTCCATAATTAATGATTAATTACAGACGATCAACATAATCTGGAACCTATTGAGTCACACGCACTACAAATTCTCAAATCAAGAAGAATAAAGTCTGATTGGACTAGACAAAGGCAAAATAATGAACTTCATCTTATGAAGATAAAATAAACAAAACTAGTTTGGTTCAAATCAGAGGTGTGTTGGTTATTGAACCAAACAATTCAGTTTTAAATCAAATTGAACCAACTTGGTTTGGTTCATGATGGAAGATATTTTATCAAAATGGAAGTAATGATGGGTTTTGTCTTGTGAAGACAAAATGAACAAAATTAATTTGGGTCAAATCGGAGGTCGTTTGGTTATTGAACCAAGTAATTTAGTTTTGAACCAAAATGAATCTATTTGCTATAGTACCAGTTCGCTACAGTGACTAGGGCTGAACCTAGTTTAATTTTTCTCTGATTTCTTTTCCTCAGGTTTTTCTTCCCTTTCTGCCTGACACCGCAACCCAATCGCGACTGCACTTTTCTCCATCCTGGTTCGCTACAGTCAAATCAAGGTTAACTGGATAATTGATAATGGGATATGAGTTAGTGAGAAGCCTAGGTAGGTCAATGTGGACCGAATGCTTGGCAGGCATGGTTGATTGAATGATTAGCAAATGAAAATTTCTAAATAGATCAAGGTTGATCAATTGCTTGGTAAGAGAAAAGTCCAAGTAGTTCAAGATTGATCGGATGTCTAGTAAAGATAAGAGTTTAGGCATGTCAAAGTTGACTAGATGTCTAGCAAAGAAAAAGTCCAGACAGATCAATGCTGACAGGATATCTTATAAAGGCAAAGTTCAAACAAGTCAAGAATGATTGGATGCTTAGCAAGAGGAAAAATTCTAGAGGAATATTCCTAAATAGTGAGAAATCTTAGAGTAGTGGACTCTAAGCAAATGTAACTAATAGGTTTGGACGACCGAAATAAGATTTTTAATCGACCAGACCAATGTATTTGGTAGACTGAAGTACAGTGTTCCTAATATTCTTTTGCATTACTACTTCTATCTATTGTGCTAATTCAATTTGCAAGAAATATGACTTTTCGATTGATCGAATGCCACTTTCAGTTGACCGAATGGTACTTCTAGTGTCACGCCCCGGGAGATAGCTGTCCGAAAATTTTGACAGCATCCCCCTTGTAACGCTGACAATTACCCTGAATACATATATATATACAAAGGTCTACATGGCCACAAATAAGCCTACACGGCTACAATCCATAAACATAACAAAACTACATCACAAGTACTAAAACTGAAATAAGATCCAAACTAGTAACATATCACATGCACACCAAAAACCACAAGAAGTATTCGAAAATCTACATGATATAAAGCAAACTCTGAAACATAAGTATTGATAATAATAACAAAACCAAAAGTGTCGAGGTCATCTCGACATGGGACTAGCAGGGCGGCTCTCCAGACTGACATCAACCTGAAAGGAATGAAATCAACGGGATGAGTTCAAAGAACTCAGCGGGTATTCAATAGATATGTATAATAAACTATCTACTAGTAAATAATCATGCATGTACATAAAGAAATACACACTGGAACTGGGGAAACTGTACATACCAGAATCACCTACCATAATGCATCAGGCCTCCTGTGTACGCATATCAAACATATGCATGCAATAACCAAATACAATAAACACAACCAAATGCAAGTGCAATCATGCAATATGCACATGTAGAAATGACATGTCCTGGTCACCCTGATGCCCGTCTGATCCATCACCCATATGTGAGGTCGCGTGGGAACTATGCCCGTCAGATCCATCACACTCAAATGGTGAGGTCGCGTGGGAACTGTATCATACTCGTCAGATCCATCATCCATATGTGAGGTCGCGTGGGAACTATGCCCGTCAGATCCATCACACTCAAATGGTGAGGTCGCGTGGGTAGAGTGGTGACCACTGTGCACTCTGACGTCACTGCTACTGCGTGACCGAGTGGACAGTATGCTGGCCAGCATGTAAAAATGCAGAGATGATATGCACCATCATACTATAATATCACATGCATAGCAGAAATAACGAGTCAAATGCATGATAGATAACAAAAACATACTATCTAAATCAAGCAGTGATCGGTGATCAATATAAACACATGCAAGGCATAAAATTTACTGCGAGTGATAGTAATCTAAACATATCAGTTAAAATACCCGCCTTCTAAATGTAGTCAGTGATCGTAAAGAAAACCTCCGTCCAGAAGTTCGATACCAAATCAATGTCCTGTAATTAAAGTAAACAATAATACAACGTTTACTAATATAATACTATATTAAATTAACAGTAATTAAATCTCATATTAGTTGTTTTATCCAATTAAACTAACCAACTCCCCAACTCCCTTAATTACAATCGGATCTAACCGAGTGCAATTAGACTCTAATTAATTTAATCTGAAGTGAACAAATGGTTGGCTTACACAGCCACACATGCATCGGCACTATTCACCTAAAGTAATTGGAAAAATCTAAATTAAATTCTAATCAAATGAGAAATCCGCTTAATCATGCTTTTATGCTTTTCCTTTTAAAATGATGAATTGCATCACTACTAGATGTTCATCTCTAATAATAAACATCCTTATAATTGCATAATCAACATATTACATCTTTAAAAACTAGCTACTCTCATAATTCGCTTGTTGTATCATTACTCATTAATATTCCTCAATATTTTAACATTTCTTCCCTTGTCTTATACTCTGTAAAAAGATGCATGTAAAGGAACCAAATAATCCGATGGACATGCCATAAGAGCAGGACTAGACCAGACCGACCATTCTCAGAAAGCAAGGTTACAAATAACCAATTGATTCCTTTCCTAAATCCTTGGCTCTCGAACTGCCAACCAAAGGAGATTGTTACCTCAAAATCGCGTCCTAGACTTCAGCCTTTTCTTCCCCGATTACAAATCAAGTCCTGCCAAGTTCCTGATCAACATTCGCCGCCAATCTGCTCCTAACCAAAACAAATTCCAAGGGTTCTCAAAACTCCACAGAACCTAATGGAAATCCTTACAAAAATCCAAAAACTCAACCCCTTACCAGACAAGATCGATCCGAGCCATAATCCACCGCCGGATCTCTGTGGAAGAGTTTCTCCGGGAACCCACAGCCAAAGCCGAAACAATACGCGGCCGGATCGAGCGAGAGGAGCCCTTCACCAACTAGGGTTCATCGTAAGGGAGAAGAGGCGCGGCGGCTGATGAATTGGGATTTTATTAATTTTAAATCGATTTATTCTTGGGCTTTTACATGAAAATGATCATTTATTGAATCAATTTAACCATATTTGTCCCATATTGCATAATTTGAGATTTGATATAATTTTTGTGATTTAATGGTGATTTTTTGGCATTAAATGGATTTTTGTTGATTTTAGGGCTAAATCGGATCCGACTCGAGCTCAACCGCAGTCAAATCAAGTCAAATTTGTCAAATTGATCAAGCCAACATGAAGGACATGATCCGGATCGAGCCCGATCAAAATCCCAGAATTTTTTGGAAGCCCTAAGCTGCCCTAAACCCCAGATTAAGCATGCACCGCTGGATTCAAGATCAACGGCTCAGATCTGTTGATTAATCGACGGTATTTAAACCCAAATCATACCCGATGAACAGTGCCGCCGCTACTGTTCATCGTCCCCGCGAGAAGGAAGTTCTGCCGCGCGACGTACGTGTAGGCGAGCCCGATTCCTCCCAAATCAACTCCATTGTACTCCTTGGTCTCTGAAGAAGCTAAAGCCGGCTGATTGGGCATTTTCCGGCGACCGGACGTGCTGCGACGGAGGGGGTTCTTCCAGTTGTCGTCACCCCTGTTTTTTTTGGTTTCCAAGCATCTGTTGAGCAATTCGGAGCCGCAAGACATTGGAGGGGTTCTCCTTTGATCGCGTGGCACCCTTGCGTTGACAGAAGCACCGTCGGAGCTAGACGAAGCAGTGGATTTCGGTTTTGCCATTTCAAACGTGCCAGCACCGTCCTCTGTTCACGCCGGGTGAGGGTTTCCTCGGTTGTTTACGGTTTCAGAAGCTAGCAAAGCCACCCGACCACCATCTTCAAGCTTCACAGAGATTAAATGCCTTGTTTGACACCAAGCTAAAGGAATTCGATGGAGATGAAAGGGATGGATGCGTTTTGATTTCTGCATTTACAGTTTCATACAGTTTCTGCATTTCTGAAAATCTGCATTTCTGTTCAATCCTAATTCTAAATTCGATCTTCTGATTAAACCTTGTCAATTCCATTTAATTAGTTAATGTTTAACTTGTGTTTGGATTTGAAACCGGTTAGAGTTTAAGTAGCTTAGTTTTCGATCTTCTTGCAATCTGATTTTGCTCAATTCTGATTTCATTCTATTCTTCATACTGTTCTGTGCCAAAACATTCCGTGCCAACCCAATTTGGAAAATATCAGCTTAGCCGAGCATTTGTTTATGAAATTACCTGATAGAATCCATTTTGGTTGCTCATTTGATCGGTTTTTCAATGAATGCAGTGAGCTGTTGTTAGTTGATTGTTAGGATTTGGTTTTCTTTTGGTAATGAAGTGCTGATACAGTTAAGGTTTGAGTATCGATAGGATTTGGGTTTTGATACTGAAAATCTGAAATTCTCTTGGAACT
The DNA here is from genome assembly GCF_044706935.1 of Curcuma longa. NCBI lineage: Eukaryota > Viridiplantae > Streptophyta > Magnoliopsida > Zingiberales > Zingiberaceae > Curcuma > Curcuma longa. The sequence continues at coordinate 8,193,986 of NC_133875.1, forward strand.
GTTGTGTGTCAGTTACTCTAATCCGTTAAAACATTTTGAATGCAAGTTATTGATTGGGTGAGTGCACAATGATAGAATGGTTAGTATTAGCTTTGTGCCAAGCTTAAGTTCTTTGCTTCACTCTTGCGTGCCAAACATTCTTTGAAAAATCAGAAATAGTTAACTGGGAAGGTTCATTTCTTTGCTTCACTGTTGTGTGCCAAGTTCTTTTCTTCCTTGCATCATGAAATGTCAGTTAGGTTTGTTGCAATTATAGATTAGTCCATGCTTTAATTCAATAACTTTAGTTTTAGTTTAGCAACTTGTAGTTTGTTTTATTTACGGATTTTGAATCTACATTTCATTTCGAAAACCCCAAAAACCCCATCATGCTTAGGTTGGATTGATATTTAGGTGTGTTTGTTTACATTGCATTTCCTTACTTCCTCACGTTTTGCACTTGCATTTCATTCAAAAACACCAAAACCCCCTCTTTATATTAGAAAACCCCAAAAGAACGACACCCAAGCTTGATTTAAATCGTTTCTACTAGTCCTTGGAAAAATACGACTCGAGGCCCATATACTTCATTTATTTGCATTTATCGTGGGTTTTCGATATTTAAAATCAATTTGCAACCCTACTCGTGACATCTAATCTAGGGTTTTCAGCGGCAAAGGTGGCTGAAGGCAGCGGCGGAGCGGCGTCGGCTAGGGCACAGAGAAGAGGGGTCGCAACAGTGGTTAGGAGATGGGTCGCGGCAGGGAAAAATGAAGAAGAGAAGGAGGCACGCGCCGTGCGTTTTCCATCGGAAGAATTAAAGGGCGCGGCAGGTGGGGGAAGAAGAAGAGGCGTCGGGCGGAAGGAGAAGAGTCGGGCGGAAGTGGATAAGTCGCGATTGGGGGGGAAGGGTTATTGGATTCCTAAGGGTTAACGGGTTTTTAAACCCGTTAACCATTAGATTTTTTTTCCCGTATTTTTACATCTAGTCAGCCAAAATCGACCGATAAGTCAAGATAAGTTCGAGCAAGATATGATCTGACTTTGAAAGGAAAGATCAAAATCAGACAACTGATATTATGGATCAGTCGTGATCTAGTCGCAGAAGGATCAATCAACCAATCCTGATGATCGATCTTCTACCGAAAAAGCGCATCGTGTAGGGATTTGATCTGATCCGATTATGAACTAGACGAGAACTTGGACGGCACTGTGGTTCAGTCAACCAAACCCAACTAATCAGTCAATCAAAAAAGAGAAAATCAAGTGTTGATTCACCGTGATCAATCTTTATCAATCGATCGAAAGAGAGGATTGGTCGGCCGATAAAGTCCTATAAAAGAATACTCGAATAAAGAGGATTAGAACAATTTACTACACTCGATACTCTTCATTCTGTGCTCGAAAAAGCTCTCAGAGATTTTACTTGTGTGATCGAGGAAGCGTTAGGAGAAGTACGCAACATGCAGGATTTCTAGACCGCATCGACACAAGATCATTTGTATAGTTTATATTAAACACATCTCACTTTTTATACTTGGATTTGGACTTAATTATATTATGTTAGAGGTTTTTCTGTCTCTGAAAAATTTTTGAAAAAGAGAAAAAGATAGTGGACTCATGCCAAATACACAGGCTTTGAAGTAGCACCATGGGGATGAACCAAGTAAATTCTTTAGCCTTTTCTTTTTTTTTTTTATATTTTACTGCTATACTAATCTGATAGAAAAGAAAAGAACGAGAATAGAGTGAACACTATTTACCCTACACCTAGGGCGTTTCTTGATCCTTCAAGTTCAACCAGCTTACTCAAACCAAACAAATAGCCTAGATTGATCAAATAAACCAATTTGTTCAAACTCACCAAGTCATCTAAATCAAGCAATTCACTCAGACCAAATAGACATAGCCTAGACCGACCAAATAAACCAATTTGTCTGAACTGATCGGCTCATCTAGATTAACAAATTTACACAGACCAAATATACAAACCCTTCCAAATCAATTAGTCTACCAAATTACATGGCCTTCTAGCTTGATCAACTCATGCTTGTGAATTTGGCATTTCAAAATGCAACTAGTGTTTTAGACTTATAGATGAGAGTTGTTTCATAAGGAACTACAAGCAAGTACTATTTTATAGTCATGAGTGGGTATTTTGGTGAGTAGTGAATTAGTTTCTAATTATTTAGACAGATCCAAAATAGCGAATAAGAGAGAACTCTTATCCGTTTGGTTTTCCATCCCTCTTAAATATATGTCTCTAATCAAATAATATCAAGGATGGAAAAAATTAAAAGTCATGTTCTCCACTATCTATCACTTAATTTCTCATCCAAGTAAATTGAGTCTCTATAGATGATCAAGAAAAAAAATGTAATTATAAAGATTATAAGGTGAAAGAAATCATCAAGACATTGAGGATGTGTGATAGATTATATATGCAAAAAAAAAAATTGTAATAGACATTTATATGTTTGATAAAGGACAATCTGATGTATGAAGCTTCCGTCAATATATAATGTTCCGGAGAAGGATCTATTATATGCAGTCTTATCTTATTTATAAGAAGTTATTTCTGAGATTCGAACTAGTGACCTCTAGATCACACAACAACCTTATATTTATATATTTGATAGTTAAAAATAATTCCTAAAGAATTCATGAATTTTTTACATTTAATTGGAAAAGTAATTTAAAATTTTATTTGCAAGTATAATTTAATAAGATTATTATTCCTATACATTCATTCTTAGTTGTTCCTTAGGGTCACATTTTCTACACTATTGACCATCAATAGTTTGTTCTAAGCATAAGAGCGATGATTTTGAGCAAGGTGGTAGCAGTAAAAACCTAGTTGAGTATGTGACAACATTTCTCCAATGGTAATAGCAACCTAGTCGAATATGTGACAATATTTCTCCAATGGTAATAGCAACCTCTCTATAACAAAACTAATGATGGTTTTCTACACCCTCTCCTCTTCCTCCTAATAGAGTGGAGGAGGCAAGTTGTCGGCACTAAGAAAGTTGAAGGTGATGCAAGTTGTTGACAGTAAGGTGGAAATAGTCATCGATAAGGTGGAGGTGAGGTAGTGAGGACCTCTTGTTGATGGCCATTAGATATGGCAATGGGTCAAGGTTTGAATCAGAATCCATATCCTCCGTCCCTATCTTCATTTATTATATTCATCCTCATCAAGTATTCAACTTTTATCCTCATCCTCATACCTATCAGAGGATGGATATACATCCTCATCCCCATACCCATCAAAGGATCGGATATCTTCTATATAATAATTTTATTCATTTTATCCAACTATCATCATTCAGCAAAAGTATATTAAATTAACATCATATTCAAAAACAATATAATTCAACAAAAATAGAATAAACATCTATAAACTATGAGGGGAGAAGTAAGAAAGAGAAGATCATATTTATTTTAAAATAATTAGTGGATATATATATATATATATATATATATATATATATATATATATATATAGAGAGAGAGAGAGAGAGAGATCCCGCGCGATGATAAAAACCCGACACCCGTACGCGACCGCCCGACCTCCCCTCGTTCATCGCCGCCGTTCGTCGCCGTCCGATCACCGTTGGCCTCAATTTCGGGCTCGTTGGAAGCGCAACTCGACGGTGCACACATCGGCACCGGATTCCGGCCGGATTGTGGCCGGAATTCCGGCCGAATCCGACCAGAAACAGACGCGCTGGTGGCCGATTTCGCCGGAATCCGGCCGGATTCCGGCCGAATCGGGGCCGGAGTCCGGCACCCGCCGGACCGCCGGTGCGGCCGGTCTCCGGGGTCTGGTCCGGCCGAATCGGTGGTCGGACGCCTGTTGGGCGATTCCGGACGGATTCCGGCCGAAAGCGACGAACGTCCAACAGGAGCTCTGTCACGTTTCTGGCCAATCGCGGATTCCGGCCACAATGGACGGCTGCGATCGGTGCGCGCACGATCGCGCATCGGTCCGGCGGCCGTTGGTGGTCGGACGACGGATATCAAATTCCGAACGTCGGAGGAGTCGCGGATATATATATATATATATATATATATATATATATATATATATATATATATATATATATATATATATATATATAAAATTTAATCGGATATTCAAATTGGATATGGGTAATTTTACTAGACCCACCTCCATATCTATATCTAAAAATCTTCATATCCGATTACCTAAAAAATCCCTCCATTACCCTCTTCTATTCAAGTCGGATATCGGATCCTCCATCAAGTTTAGAGGAAATTGTTATCCCTAATGGCCATTTGCACTCCAAAAGTCCTTTGTTGTATTCTCTCCTATATCACAAAATCATGGTCTTTTGATCAAACACTCATCACCTTGGAGTGAGCATTAGCAACCATTGACCTATCTTTTGACATTGATGAGTTTTAACACTCTTGAATAGGATTGTAAATGAATTGAACGTTCGTGAATAAAATTTGGTATTCGATTTGGTAAAAACTTATTTATATTTATTCAATATACACAAAATCAATTAAATAAATAAGCTTGAACAACTCATTAAACTAAACAAACAAGCTTGAACACACGTGTTCAACTCGTTAATGTTAATAAATAATATTTATGAAAAATATTTATGAATCATATTCATCAAGAAAATTCTTATCAATATGTTAAATAAAAAAGTCTCAAAATAAACAAATAAAGTTGTATTATTGAGCTCAATAACTAATCAAACAAACTTAAAATGTAAAAGTTTCAAATAAACTTGAATTGAGAGTTCGATAACATTTAACCAAATCAAGCTCAAGCCAATCTTGAACCAAAGTCAAGCTCATAAAAAAGAAACTAAACTAAATTTGAACAATCATTTCAAAAATTTGATTCATTTTAAGCTCGACTTGCCTTGGTTACCTTGAACACCATAGAACTTGACTCAACTTGACTTGTTTACAACCCTACTGTTGAGAGGGCTTACTTTGCTCGTGGGCAAATCTCCAAGGCCTGCACTATCTTCCAAAAGCTGCATAAATGATTTCCTCCCAACTTTTGGGCACAAAATATCCTTCTTTTGGCTTCAGGATATGGTAGAATTTTATTGCTTTTGATGTTTTTCTACCATAAGAAAATGGTAAAGGGGGTTTGAGCCTAATGTTGTAACTTGATCTAAATGGTTGCATTTTGCACAAGTCAACGCTTTTTTGATGCTTTGGAGCTTCTAGATGAGATTGTAATCAAGAAATGATCCTCTAAATATGGTTGGTATTGCAAAGAATCCTCGTCATGCAGTTAGCAAATGAAGAAATGAAGGATCAGTCGGTCAGTGATGATCTTCCAATGGAGGTGATAATTGTACTACGATGTTTCTCAATCATGTAAGCAAGATCGCAAAATCATCGATGTGGACAAGGTGTTTACTAAGCATAGACTCATTAATTAAGATCCTCAAGAAGCATCCATTGCAATTACATAATCAGTTTTGAATATTGATGAAGAATTTAGATAAAAGATTGGCACTAGATGGCAGTATCATCACTTGATCTGGTGTAGTGGTCAAAGAGAGTTGAGATAAAATTGAAGCAGAGAATGCTTTGACCCACCTATATTTTTTTTACCTGGGTTTTTAATCTTCTACCAAGTTCCTTAGTTGTTATCCAATGTAAACACAGTCACCTTTTAGGTATGTATTTAGAACTAGTATTAATATATTATCCAACAACAGAATTATCTAGCTTGCTATTCTATCTTTTTTTGTTGGAAAAAACCAAGAAAATCCTGGCTTCATCCTCTATGGTATTAATATTAAGATATCAACTTTGGACAAGAGAAGAAATCTATAGGCTGCAAATTTTACACCAATTACAAGCCATTCTCGGGGAATAACATTTTGCAGTGGAATTTAGTATCAGTGGGTTATCAGGCTTTATGATGTGCCCGTATGCCAGCCCGCATGACATGATGAGTAGCTGGTGTCTTGTCGTTAACGAGGATTTGCTCCACAAAATCAACACGAATAGATTGGAAATGATAATGCTGCTTCACGGAAGAGAAATAATCAAACACAATTGTGAGACAAAATAAATGTACAGAGAAAGGCAGTTAAAAACTTTTCAGGAAAAAAAACATGCAAGTATAGAACCACTAATCAAACACAAATATGAAACAAGATAAATGCAGAAAGAGATACAGTTAATACATTTGAGAAGAAAAAATGCAAGTGTAAAACCAAAAAAAAATCTGATAAATGTTCAAAATCTGTAGTTTTATAAGGGCACAAGGAACTCCAGGATGCAATGAATTTCACAAGTTAGGATTAGGAGATACCAAGCATTATTAAAGCACTGCGAGGGTCCAGAAAGGAGACAAACGCAAAAAACTGATAACAAAAAATGCAGAAAGCAAGTCGGACAGAGCAAACACATTAAAATGGGGTGATAATGAACCACCAATACTAGAGATATTCCTACTAGATGGTTGGTATTTAAAAATCTTACTTTCTTTTAAAAGATCTACACAAATATTAACATGTTGCATGTCTTAGGCATTTTAAGTGTACAATTTAACCATGCCTAATTAAGCATGAAGCCACAGCGAGATGCCAAAGAGTTCCCCAGTGTGCCTTGCACCTTTTTCTTTTGTGATAAGTAATTTCAAAGTAGCATGGCAAAATCATTAATGAGGCAATGAAATATCATGAAGGAACCCAACAAACACAAGAAACATCACCTTGCCTTTCCATGAAAAGTCCATCACTCTGTAATGTGGCTCCGGCAGTGTTACTCGATCTCCTTCTTTAATCTAACAGCAAAAGAAAATGCAAGATGTTAATTGCATACATATGAATCACCGTAGCTTGTATTACAATAAGAGCTCAAATTACTTGACTATAATTTAGAAACAAAAAGTGTTCTATTCCAATTGAAGTGAAAAAAAGGTGCCGCCAAAAGTCAGGCGCAGGTAAATTTTCAATAGTTTGGGTTGAAACAATATGTGCTATGTGAAAGATTACTCGTTTATGATGCTGATTTCAAGAATACAAATTCATGTATTAAATATACTTAATTGCTAAATTCAACCTCAGGTCTGTAACAAATATAGCAAAGTTCAAGCTTATTGATATGTGTGACTTACAGTTTTAAAAGTTGATGCATACGTACTTGTTAAAATTCTTTGACTTCTCAAATATTAGGTCATATTTATGCCATCTAGCATTTCTAAGGTCATATTTACGCCATCAAGCTTTTCTATGTAAAACCACCAAGTATTTGCATAAAATTGAAACCAATCAAAATATAAAATTTTACTCAATAGCTATAATCCAAATCATATGCCCCCACTAGCAACCATGTAATAGTGAGAAAAACTAGAAATAAATGAGAAATGAAATGGCACAAATGAAAAGAAGATCAGTATTTAGTACTCCCTGGACTTTCTAAATAAGTTATATTGCTTTGAGCCTTTGAGAAATTTATGGATCCACTTGATCCCAATTCCTTGTGAACTTCTGCAGTCTAGCCATGGTAGTTCACTATCTGATCAAGTTTCCTCAAGGATTTCAATGAGGCAAGTAGATCCTCTTCCACTTCTTCTCTTAAGGTCCAACACATGAACTGAGACCAAGAATCAACCTGATGTTGGTGAGTCGCTTATGGTTAGGGATAGATGTCCTAGTTCAAAATGAAATTTCAAACCTCTCTCTCAACAATTAACACAATAAGTTATATTGCTTTGAGCCTTCGAGAAACTTATGGATTCACGTGATTCCTCAATTCCCTATGAACTTATGCAGTCAAGCCATGGTACTTCACCATCTGATCAAGTTTCCTCAAGGATTTCAATAAGGCAGGTAGGTCTTCTTCCACTTCTTCCATTAGGGTCCAACACATGGACTAAGACCAAGAAACATCACTTATGATTAGGATAGATATCCAAGCTCCAAATGAGATTTCAAACCTAGCTCTCATCAATTAACACAACTTTGAGCTACGTTGCAGATTCGATCTCTGACCAACACGATATGATTTCGATATTGTAGTGTCATGTCAACACAATTTTAGTACTCTTTTACTTTTAAAGTAAGTTTATATTAATTAAAAATATTTTCATTAATATTTAATTGCAATAGATACAAACTATCGAGTTTATATTTCAAATGTTTACTATTGAGTTCACATTACAATATATGTTTAGTGCTTTTGAATTTTCTGTAACAGTTATCAATGAGATATAAATTTAAATCCTATACTTTTATTATTATTGCACATAATGAAATCTGAGAAAGTTCAAGTCAAGATTTATTATAGAGGTCCTGACTCAACTTCTTCCATGGATCAATCTACTACTTATAGACCAAAAATTCATCACTCCAAATATATATGATGCAAATTCAAGTCTAGAACTTGCACCGAAGAATGGTCACAGAGATTGGCTTCAACATGTTCAAATATGCAGTGAATCCAAATTGCTACAGATGATCTTAGGCATAAGCATTGCTTATGTTACATTTATTTTGATGTTTCAACTTTGGATTATTGATATAATTTAATGATGTTTTGTATTTTGAGGATATTTAAAAGTGTCTCATAAATTTTTTTTTGTGTGTGTGTGTACAAAACTGATATGTTGCGCGCCTTGCTCGCAGCGTCAACAACTGAATGTGCATCAGTGATCCGGGGCCCACTCAGTCGTGGACGTGTGTCATGCACGAGATGGCAATGGCATGCAGCATAAGGAAACTATATATATATATATATAACTATTTTTTATGAATGAGTGTTCACTCTATATAGTTTTTATTCAACAAAAAACAATTCTCTTTTGTGCTTGACTTTTAACTTAGACAAACTAAGATAGTTAGATAAAGACAAATAAATATATTTCTTTCTAAAAAAGAATTTGATACAACACTTAATTGAATCAAAATTTATGCAAATAATTAAGATGAGTTTAGTGAAGCACATGGCATGTCACCTTGTTAATACCAAAAGGAGCTTCGTGTATCAGATGGAAGCATTAGTTCTTGCAACATCCTTGGAGTTGCACATATGTTCATTATAAATTACCATATGATGCAGCAAAGCTAAAGTCTCATATTCATATATCTCAACAATAATCATGAGTTTCACTTTGGCTATCACCCTTATATTGACATTGATACTGACTCTTAAGAGCTCTAGCATCATGATCATTATCCATGTGCAACTTTGTTCACATGTCCAATGATCCGGTGCAAGAGTCAAGGGAACATAACTTTCATCACTACCTGATGTATCTCTTTTATCATCACCTCCTTCAATAATTGCACTATTGTTCACACCACCTTCAGTAATTGCACTATTGTTCACACCACTATTATTATTTCAAACTTCTCATCAAATTGTAGTATTAGCAGGTGACAACATTTCGTCACTCATTATATTCTTACTCAGCGATTGCATCGAGTGGATTTTGACTGAATTATTAATTGGCTTTTTCCCTTGAAAGCAGGAATTTTGCCTTTCATATTCTCTTTAGTGGAGATTGTAGAAGTTTTGTCTATCCCTTTATTGGTGGCCTTTGGTTGTGTTAGGGACTGAGATGTTTGAGAAGTCTAGGTTCAGATCCAAATAATAGAAATTCCTGGTTAAAAGCTTCATCATCATCTTCTTTACCAACATCTCCTCTACTTTCACTTATTCCATCTGTTGGGTTAGGAAATTAAGATGGTTGTAGTGGATCTACTACTTCATTAAATAATGGATTCTTGGCCTCAATAACAGTACACCAATTCATTATTAAATCATCCGTCGTTTGGACCCACAAAAAGATAACTGAAAGAGTTATATCCCTCTCAAAATAAATAACTTTTGTTAACACTTTGTTTAGTTATAGTCTTAATATTACACTTCTGAAAACTATTAAGAGATATCATTTTTTACTAGACTATATAGGTATTAATATGTCAAATTGACATAATACCTTAAAGTAATTGAATATATATAATCGTCAATACAGTATCAAAATTTTCTTAATATTAAAAAATTATATACCTACCAATTGAACATTTTTTTTCTGATTTAGTTAATCCATCTTGTAGTTATTTATCAACATAATGTTAATCCATCTTGTAGTTATTATATCAACATAATGTTCATAATTAGTTGTTGTATGCACCTTTTAATTTTCTTTTTCTTTGTGAATTAAATGGAAGTTGTTGCCTATTTACAACTTACTGTCCATGTTGACCTTGCGTAAAAAAACGCACAAGATTCTACTATCATAAGAATACTTGCAATATAATCTTAAATCTAGTAGATATAACAATTTAATGTGTCTGTCTGCCTTCAGTGGTGCTAGAATACTAAGAGCTTTCCTGGTGCTTAGAAGAGTGCAAACCTAGTTACTCTCAGTTGTAAAATCTCCTTATCAACAATTTTCCTCATTATTCCATGAACCATCCAATGATGATAATAAATAAATTTTATTAACGATTACCCTTTTCATTATCTTCTTCACTATATCGACTCTAGCAATATTCGTCATCATCAAATCAATGCAGTGTGCTGCTCATGGTGTCTAGAACAATATTGTTGTTTGATGTTCTTACTCTAAGACCTCTCTAGTGCTCTTGAAGTTGGCACCATTATTTGCACTATATGTTTACATGTATCTCTCAAACTACACTATTAATTAAGTGACATATGGATGAATCATACTAACCACAATTACATCAATAAATTTGTGAAATATCACTTTTCTATTGCAACATAATGTAAAGTTGATAATGCTAGTTTATGTAGATGGAATCCAGTTATCACTCATTAACTAACCTCAAATAGGTAGTATTGTTTAATGGAATTTACATATTAATATGGACTAATAATTTCAAATGAGATTAGAGGTTGTACAGAATATTTGCTGCATTAGAAGAAATTTGATTGAAATGAAAATTTTAACAACAATTTCACTGATCTATATCTTGTACATTTTATTTGCTACATATTATTCTTGAACTGTGATTAGTGTTGCATGTTTAAGTATTCTTTTGCCAATCTAATATCTTCCATTCTAAAACAGTTGGTGCTTTTTAAAAGATATTGTATCAATACAGGGCATAACAAATGAATGTCATCTTGTGAAAGGTATATAAAATATTGAAATACTCAGTAGAAGTTCCAAGAAATACTTACAGCATCACTGTGAAGTCCATATACTGACAGGACAAAACAAGTTTGATCTGACTCACACATTATATAGTACCTAATAAGACATTAACTGCATCAAAGTTGGGTATGATTTAGGTACAAGTATTAAAGCACATTTGATGTGTGGCAAGTGAGAATATGAATCAAGGAGGCAATGTGCCACATTAAGGGGCCCACATATTTCTGCACAACTTAACACATAAGATATGAATATACAGATAAAAAGTCAACTTTTATTATCTTTTACGGCTTGGGATAATGTCAAACAAGGACCAGTACATGTCCTGGGCTATTGATACCTTTTCCAACTATGTAGTTAAATAATCAGTAGACTTAATAGGATTGCCAATATAACATTGATGAAAACCACAGTTATAAATGCTATTGCTGAGTTGGCACTTCAGCTATTCTCACAAGATCACTTAATTGCACTTAAAAGAATTTAAAAAATTAAATAATAGGAGAATGATCCTTCACTATCAAGATGTATGTTAGGTATCAAATGGAATTGGCTTTGACAAAGCATATCAGTTCTCTCCTGTCCTTTAAACTATTTGCTTTACCTGTCATATAGAATAACTGTTGAGAGCAAGTATAAAAGGCTCTTTAAATATCAAATCAGAATAATAAGATATAAAGAATCATTAGATGATGTGACCTAAAGACTTCTCTTGTAAATATTAATAAATAAACAGAATTAATAGCATAGAGAAAACTTACAATGGGGCAATATCCTCATGCTTAATGAAGAGTAGTATTTTCCCAATTACTGCAACTGCTTTGTTGAGCCCCTCCTTTAAAGTATTAATGCTAACTTTTCTGTGTGATGATTTCACTTAAAAAACATGTAAACATTAAGCAAAATGCTTTCAATCAAATAGATGGTACCCTACTGAATAGAAAAAACGATAACTTACAACTAATTTCATCTAAGCTTGATACTAGTGATGCTAATCGTTTAGCTCTGGTCATCACCTACAACAAATTTGTAGAACAAAGAGCATCATTTTAGCAAAGTATAGCTGCAAGAATGTGAACACTTTTGACTTGCCCAAGCAAATTCCTTAGCCAAAAAACTAATAATAAATAAGGAAATATATATTTTTTTTAAATAAAAATATATACTAAGAAATAATAGATGGATGAATATTGAACATTAAATGACAAAAATTCCATGTTTAAAACTTTAAGTCGACCAATAAAACCCCTGGACAAGGGGAAGGGCCTTTTAGACACTAGAATTCTAATGCAATAAAGAAGAGTTTATAAGAGAGGCATAATATATGTTAAGAGTGTTATTCATGAAGGTATGTGTTCCCAGGACACATTGTGTATGAGAACTATCTAAAATATGTACACAAATCAACTTGGAAATATTAATGTCAGCAAAACCAATAATGATACTTACATTTGAGATTTTGTGCTCCCATACGATAATCTGAGGTACATTCTTATCCTCAAGCAATAATATTGTGCATACTCTGAAGCAACTTCTTGTTACTTGTTATTTCATATCAAGGATATCTTCCCCATTGCAAAAGGTATGCATATCCGTCTTAAATAAAATCAAGTTTCTGTTCAATACATGCTTCTCTTAATCTCAATTGTGGATCCCATGACATCAACAGATGCGAGTATAATGTACCAATTAGCATTTTAGCTGAAAGGTAATGTATGCCTTTCAAGCCTTGTCTTCAAGGTATTCATGATCAGACAAAGACAAACATAGGCTTGCTAGTCATAGGCAAAGTTGTATTCTTAGTAACAAGCTAACCTGTCAATTGTCCACAGGAAATATTATGACAATAGCACCTGCCAAAATATGTTTTGACAGATATTAGGTGTAATGTCCCACATTTCCCTTGCTGAATCAATAACCTATGTGGCATTAGCAGACACATTTTAATGTGTGGAATTAGTCTTCATGAAGACAGTTGACATGGCATTCCATGAAGCTAGGACCGGTATTATCCATGCATGAATTGGTTCAATGGTAATATGTCAAATTTGTGTTTAGTTGGTTGCACTTTTAGCAGATGTTAGCATAAGTTGGTGGCATTATGGTCCATTCTTGTAATTATTACCATTGTTCTCGTTTTTCATATCGAGCCATGGCTTTCATAGCCTATGGATTGGATCCATATGTGTGGTAGTCTACAAGGAGGGGGAAATAGTACAAAAAGGCAAGCAAGTTACAACTCAAAACTTTCTTCTAAAAACTCTTCACAGAAATTCAGGATTCTCTTATTCTTTTAAAAGGATTTTAATACAAATTTTATTCTCTCTGGACATAGTGTCAGAGAGAGAAAAACTCAGAGTTTGGAGCCCAGGACAAAGTAGACAAAAATTTATGTTTTTACGTTAAGAGAGATACCTAAAGAGTTGGTATAGAAAATGCAGAAGATTAAATTTCATCCTCCATTAAACTTGAGGGCAAAGACATTTTCAAGCAAAGGAGGTGATATTATATACCATTATCCCTTGCTAAATCAACAAATGAACTGTGATTCCTCTCGTACTTCATTTCTTCGTTGAGCAAACCGTTGCATCCTCTTCACAAGACAAAATATCATATTATTATTTTAAAGAAGGCTATTACATCATTTATAGGGTTCAACATAAACTCGAAGCACTAAACCCACAACACATACAACTAATGGTTCCAATAACATTAACACTCTACCTCAAGTTACAACATAAATACAATGTTTAGCTTGTTAGATAACCTAGAAAAGGATTCCATGAAAAGAAAAGTAAAACTGGCAAACACTTGACAGCGGCAAAGACAAAGATGCAATTATATTGTAGCAATGAAGAAGTTTGATGATGCAATGCTTGTTGTATTGACCTTCAAAGTATTGAGATTGGCTCATGATGATCTTTAAGAGAGATATCAATCTAAGGATGAAGTAGATGACTATCTTCACCATATTATGTTCTTCCTTCATTCATCCTATTTTTGAAGTTTGTGGGGATGGATGATAGAAGTTGCAAAGTTAAATGGATAGATTAAGATTTCTGCATCTACACCTGAGATGAGGAGCTAATGTTAGATAAGAGACTTGACGAGGAAAACTCATGGTCTCCTACTGTTATATTATTGAAATTTTCAAAGGACTTGTTTGCGATTCTTGGAAATGTTTAGACCTTTTTGCAAAATTTCAATTTAAAACCCACTTCTTTTCTCCCATGCACGTTCCTTTCCTTCCCACACCAAATCCTAATATCCTCTCCTCTTGTCAGCGTTGAACATCGTTGTTGTTGTTGCATGCCATCGCACACTAATGTCATCACTGTCGCTGTGTGCCGACATTGCCGCCATCATCGCACGCGCCGTCACTGCTACATGTGTCGTCACCACTAGACACACCGCTATCACTACCCGCAACATCGATACGACAGTTATAAGTTCCTACTACCACATCATTCATTTCCCTTTCAGCAACCCTTTCAACCTGATCCCTTGTAGGAACCATAGGCGAATCTCTCACCCTATGGGTAGTCATTGCCCACCGTTACTAGAAGTTGTCATTGTCGGAAGCCAACAATTTATATCAATTTCCCCCTCTACATGCAACAACCGAATAGGGGAGAAGATCCTCTAGCATTCCCTTTTCTTCTCTATTTTGTTAACAAGGTCTTAAGGAGTGAGGATTGTTGTCTACCAGTAAAGCCTTCACTTTCTCCTGTAATACTAACTAGCATTGTTTTGTGTGTTTCCTACTTGATTCTCTTCAAATTACTTTGTGCATAATTATATGGATAAAAACAGACACTATAAATTATTTGCAAATTTTATTTTGAGAAATTAGTTATGCTCATTTTTACTCTTGCTGCTTAAGAGATTCCTTTTATATTGCTTTTTTTATATTCCAATTGTTTAGCTATTTTGTCTATTCCCTGTTGAAACTTAGTACTTATATTATCAAAAGATAAATCTAATTTTAAAAAAAAACTATCACAACCTAGGGCAGTCCCCTTAAAAAAACTAGGACTCCTATAGGAATTATAGCAAATTAATTTTTATAATTAATTATGTTAAACAACTCAATTGATAGATAAATAATACGAGAGAGCTTCGCTTTTGTGTTCTGAACAAGTTGTGTGATTTATCAAACTAAATTAACAAGGAAATAATTGCAACCCCGGTATCATGAAGCTATGACTCTGTACTTCATAAGAGTTGTGTTGCTACTTATGCTAGAATAAGAATCTAAGAAATTATGATATTATAGAGCATTGGTTCCACACTCTAAAGGAATTATATGACTACATATATAGAATTAATAAAATAGATTAATTACTTATATTATAAAGCTTTAGCACCATGCTCAAAAAAGAGTTTTGAGTCTTTTTGCGCATTTGTACGCTACAATCATATTACATAAGATGCATTACTCACTAGGTGGATTATGGGTCGTTGACCCTATTTTTATGTGAGGTGCATTTCAGATGGACTGCGGGTAATTTACCCTATATATGTACATATACATGATGTTGCATGTTGTTGCAAGTGAATTGCAGTTGATTCACTCTCATATATGATACATCTTTATCGAGTGGAATGCGGGTCATTCATCCCTATTTTATATATGATATGTTCGAGTATCAGGTAGATTATAGGTCATTCTCCTTTACACATACAAGCATCTTTTATTGAATGGATTGTGGCTCGTGTTGGTGCCCCGGTTAGTTTTGATGTGATCAACAGGTTAAGTTAGGTCCTGTGTTATTCTAATCCCTTTGCTAAGTGTGCAGGAACTTAGGTACGGAGGAAGTCGAGTGTAAGACGTAGCGGACGAGAAGGGATGCGTGGGGAAGTGAGCCGATGGGCTCGGTGCAATCCGAGGGACGCGGAAGCTACGGAAGAGTACGCCGGTGGAGCGAGAAGGACGTGCGCGACGTCCGAAGGACGAGAAGCCGGAAGGAAGCACGCTCGAGGGGCGAAAGGCCGGAGTCGGATTCGGGTGAGCCTAACTCCGGTTTGCCAGAAATCACCCAGAAGATCTACCTACAAAAAGTCAATCAAGTTGACTTTGACCAAGTCAACATTTGACTTGGACCAAGATGGACCAAGTTGGAAGTTACACATGCATGTGCACGTGCATTGAAGACATTTTGCATGGCTTAATTGGAGAATTAATTTTGCATGGCCTAATTGGAGAATTAATGTTCATGGCTTAATTAGAGAACCGTTGGAAAGATTAACGGTTGCATGGGTTAACCGTTGGAAGCTTATCAAGTTGGAGGCTCTTTTAAAAAGGATAAATTGTATCCTTTTATCAAATCAACATTTGAGAATTAAAGTCATCTCCAATCAACGTTCAAGATCGCATTTGAAGATCAACAGCTAAAAGAAAATTTATCAATGATCTATGGTTAGGATTTATTTTCTTAGCCTATAAATAGACTTAGAGTTTTAGAGTTAAAGACATCAATAACTTTTGTCATTCTCTCTAAGTCTCTCTGTGCTACAACTGTAAAGGCTTCTCCGCCTAAAGGAGATTTGTTTGAGCGTCAATTGTCTTGGAAGCAACGACCAAGTTGCAACCAAGTTTTTTTTTTAAAAGGAGTGTCTATTCTGCGACTTTGTTTAAACCGTCTATTCACCCCCCTCTAGCCGGTCCAACCCGAGCCAACAGCTCGTTCACCCTTTTAATAAATTATGTAAATTCTTGTGTAAAGCAAGATTAAAAATTATGTAACATTATAAAAGAGGAAAATAAAGGAGACTTCGATGAAACTAATTAAAATAGAACGAAAGAAGAATAACGAGAAAGGAGTAACAATGCAATGATGTCAAAGAACATGAAAACTATGTTGTCTTTTATGATTGGTTTCACGCACCTATATTCTTACTCCACTTTGCACGTATGTGCCCCACTCCCCCTTTTCCTTTGACCTCTAGATTTGCATTGAGGCAATCTTCAAGGTTTGGAAGTTTTCAACTCATAACACCTACTATGAGAATTGAAAAGTCCCCCTATTTTCACTGGTCTGAGAGAACCCACATTAATACCAAACTAAGAAGGATGAAATATTATATTATTGTTTAAAAAGGACTATTACATCATATTCATAGGACTTATAAACCTCTACAAGTAAAATAACTAATGAGGACTAAACCTCACCACATACAACTGATTCTCCAACAATTGTAATAAAAGAAACCTTGTTCTATAGAACATGCAGTATACATCAGTTAAACTAGATAAAACTGTTCCATTCTCATTGCATCATTAATTGCCACCAGAATGTTCACCGAGAGTGTTGGGGAATGAAATTTTAGTGAAATAAAATACATGGAAAGATTGTGCAAGGCAACATCAAAATATTTAAGGTATTTCAACTGTTACATATGTTCCAAGAACAAATCCTATTCAAGTTGAATGTGTGGAAGATTTTTTTAGAGATCACAAAAAGAAGTTTAGTCAGTATCAGATAGTTGTCTCAGCATAAAAAAAATATGTTACCTTCATAGAACTCTCTATTTTTTCCAGAAGGTTAACAATCTTTTGAGCTTCACTTTCAGCATTGAGGCCAGGATCCCTTAAAGAGGCAGCTTCAAACCCATGGAGGGCCCTTTCATAGTTTTCGAGATACTTATTTGCCTGCAAATGCAGAAAAATATTGTCCAGGAAGTGAATATACACCTAAAAGAAGTAAAATCCTATTCACTTGCAATTACTGTGGGCAAGAAAATAAGAAAAACAAATGATTGACGGAGTTCAAGTTAGATACTCACAGAAGCACAATTGAAATAAAGGTCAGGATTAGAGTGCATCAGCGCATCCTTCTCCTGAATACATAGTAGATGATGCTTTTTACCATAGGTCAAACAGATTATACATCAAAGATTAATAGCCCCCTTTTTCTTCTTTTGTGAGATTATAGTTCAATTATAAACAATGCAATTCTTTGAGAACTCTATGCATCCTTCAAATATAAGCAAGAAACAACATAGAATATCTTACAGCATTTTGATAAGCTTTCAATGCTTGTTGTAACTTTGCATGGTCCCATGTACCGGTCACGAAAAAACTTGTAAGACATGCATTGCCAAGGTTGTCTGTATGCATTAGGCTATGTTAAGAAAATTTGGAGTCAGGGAGAATAAACAATTGAGTTGACCTACTATTCTAATTTCTAACCATAGGTATCAGACCGATCAGAAAACCATTACAGTAGAAAAAAAAAGCATACTGTGCCCGTACATTGTATTTTAACCAACATGATAAAAGCCCATTTTCCCCACATTATTGAACTAATGGTTTCTTTTAATCAGTCCAGGATGGTATAAGGACAAAAAAAAGGAATTTAATACTAATCAGAAATTTGGAGGACTTGTGAGTCATTTACCAAGTAGCACATGCTATTGTGTATAAGCATTTTGTTGGTTTGGGATGTGCTTTGTTATATCACCTATAGTGTGTATAAGCATTGGATTGGCCAACATTATTCGGTATTTTCCTCATTGAAGAAACTGATCACTAAATATACAATAAGGGACTGCATAATAAAAGATACATGAATAATTCAGTACCTTGTGCAGTCGCAGTGTGGCACCAAAAATATGGTTCCAGGAACCCTACATTACTTCGAATATGAGTGCTTCTATCAAGTTTAACTGGTGATCATAATTCTAAAAGTTAAGCTAACGGGATAAGTGGTGGCCCAACCTAATGTCATGCAGTAATAGAGCATGATAAATTTGATTTTTAAGCAACCTGCCAACAATCCTGAAGCTTAAGTTGTTTAAACAGACTATACTTCTTAAATGTTTTACAAAATACAAAAATGAAAATTAATATGATTATGTAAAAAGAAAAATATATACTACAGTTACTCAAATTACCATTAGATGTATCATTTGTTACATCTACAATACTTGGACACTAAAAGCTCCATTGTAGCATAGTTAATACATATGTATTATTCACAAGTTCCACTAGCTAATGGTTCCAGTTCCGCTATAATAAGTGTGGTTGGATTGCCATTGATATCAATATATTGTTGAAAAGCCTCGTGAATTTTCTCTTCCCAAGTCCCAACCCTTTGTCTCCTACTCTAGATGAGGCTCTGACAAGATACACACTCTCGTCTCCTACTTCTCTCAATTGTCCACATGTCACCATTCATCTATGTTGCTCATCTTCCTCTCCTCTCCACACCGATGAGCTGATGTCACACCTAGTTCTAATCAGGGGCATTAGAATATCACAAAGATACTACTAATTTTGGAAAACAAACATCGATTCCTCTAAATATCACTTGATTTGGCCAATTCTAGTTGACTTCTTGCTTATTTTGATCTCCTATTCTATGTATAGATGCTCCAAAGTGGAATCAAAAATATACCCAATTTCATAGCCTATACAGATCCAACTAATCCAGAAACTGATTAGCAAGTTTGCTAGAAGTAAATGGCAATATTTATTTATTTTTCTAATTTTCAATCATTTGCTTTGATTTTCTGATAACTACAAAATGATTTTTTTAAAAAAATCTTCATGGACAAAGCAAACTCTTAGGCTCTTGGGATAAAGGGTCAGCAAATAAAATTTAAGAAACTCCAAATTGTGTAATCAAACCAGAAAAGATGAAAGACACAAAAATCAAATTAGAAATAGATGATGATGAAGAAATGATGTGTTGTATAAGATTTTAAGGGCCTACTACTTCATAGTGAAACTGAACAATTTAGATAAACTCACATGCATAGGCATTAGATTCATCCACCAATCAAATTTCATGACATGGCCTGATAGTACATCATGCAAGTTCAAAATCAATTAATAATTTAACATCTTTAGTATTGATTGGAATGCAAGATTGACACAAATTTGGATGCATGCGAGAGCTACTCAGGTAGAAAGGTTTTCTCAATTCAGAAATTCCATTGGACTTGCAAACCAAGTACTCTTTACCCTTACAGAAACAAAGGAAAATGTGTGAACCTTTAATGTAGCAGTGTTTCATAGAAAAATCTATTATAGCATTAGGTTCATTTCATTAAAATAATATTTGAATTGCTTCCACTGTATTTGCTTCTTGCAGTTGTAGATCACCATTATCTGGAAAAATATCCATGGAGCATGTGTCCTTTCATTCTTTTTTCATTTGTTTAGCATGGGTTATTGATTTGTTTGTTATGTCTTCTCTTTGGCCATTTCTGCCCACTTTGTTGCACATTTTTCACCATGATGGTATTTTTGGAATGTCGCTAAAAAATCAAATGTATATAATCTCAGTGATGCTTATTTTCAGCAAGCAGGCAAAAAACAAACAAGAGACTTACACCAAGAATTTCCATCCCTGATATCCAGCTGTACTGCTTCTCTCGCATGTGTTATGCTTTCTTCAATTGAAGCAGCTTTATTTTCTGTACCTGCGTGTTTCATGGTGAAGTATATTAGCAAAATATTCTTAAGCTGCAAGAACCTAAACAAAAAATTACTAGTACTCCACCAAACAATGCCTCAAAATTATCAGCTCATGTAAAGTAAAAGAAAATAATCAATACCATAAAGGAAACAAAAAGGATAACCAATCATTTCAGAAAAGCACTGCTTTGTGAAATACGGAGATTGGGGAATGTTTTAGTAATAATAAGAAAATAACAATATTTTAAAAAATGTTTACAAACACATTTTACTGTGTGACAGAAACCTCAGGTTCTTTCAACGCTAGGTAGCTCCTTTACCTATATGTTTATTTATCATATTTACAATTTTACTAATAAACTCGTCCTTTGCCCAAGCTAGTTCAAAGATAATATAAAATTTCAGCTTAATACAAATAGAATTCAATTTTCAAACCTCTCCAAGACTTTGTCAACATATCTGCTGCCTCATAATCAGTAACAAATGTAATCATGACTTCCTTAGATTATACTTTTCCTCTAGCAAAGTGGCAATCCTTCTAGATCTTTTAGTCATCAATTGCATGCACCAGATAAGTTCACATGTAAGAATCATAGCTCCATATTCTACCTATGCAGTTGATTTGGCCATTTTTGTTTTTCCAAAATATCAAAATTGCCTCCTATAACAACCCAATAACATAATATGGATTGCCTATCAATCAGAAAGCTGTCAATTTGTATCCGTACATTGTAAGATGGCTTCAATGCTATAAAAGAGATCCTTCCCTAGAGAATTTTTAAGGTACCAAAGACTCCTCAAAGTTGCTTCTTGAAGTTCAATTGTTTAATCAGATGCACAGTAAAAGAGAAGTTCAATTCACCTGCCAATCACAAATCTTCCTTGGATCACATAACAACTCCATCTATCTTGGCATTACCATGGGAGTTTTGATAGGTCTACCTCCTAGTCTATCATTTTTTTCAAACATATTAACCACATACTTCTGTTGGGAGATATAAATATCTCCACTGCATTAGCAACTTTAAGCCTAGAAAACATACTTCAAACCATGCCTATAAGATATTTCAGCCCATATAGTGACTTTTTCAATTTCCACACATGATCATGCTGCTAAGCACCCCAAGTATTCTAAATTTTCACTGGTGTAGCAGCCATAGTCATAGAACATAGACGTAAAGGTGAGGAAACGTTGGATTAAAGAAATTTTCAAAAGGAAATGTGTTAATATAATCAACACTCAACACTATAAATGTGAGTATATCTTTTTGTTACCAATCAAGTATCCAATCTGTCCACAAAACCACAAAGGGACGTTTTAAAAATGAATACCCATGTACGTCCAACTATAAATTTGTCGAGAGGAAGAACTAGTTCACAACTATCTAGAAGAGTGTAAAGTTCTCATTTCATCTTCTATAGCTTCTTTCTAACCGACAAATTAGATAGAGTCTCTCAGATAATCACAGGAACTTAAACTTGTTAAGGATTTTTTAACTCATTGTAAATATACAAGGGTGAATTTGTAAAAGTTAGAATAGGCATATATATATATATATATATATATATATATATATATATATATATATATATATATATATATAAGAAGAAGGAAACCTGAGGTTAAAATAACCTAAATAATTTTCTCATTAGCACTGTATTTAGAGTGGCCAATTGTTCATTTTGTATTTGATTCTTTATGTTACATTTATGTTGTTTCGCCTCAGTTCTTTGCGCAAGAAAGAGTTGCCTCTTCACCTTTCCTTCTTTTCTTACAAGACTAGGCTATACAGTTCTCTTGATCAACTCATCTTTGCCTTAGTAATCCCCTCATCATTGTTCTTTAGACACAGTGAATGCACTCTCCCTCCAACACCTTATCTTTCTACATTTTTTGTATCTTCACATGACACCAACCTCGTTACAACCAACACTCATGTGATTTAGTGGCACCAACTCTTCTTTGTCTGTGTAGCGGCCTCACTGTACTTATCCATTAAGGAAAAATTTCTACATCTCTATCAATTCTTTAGACCATAGCAAGGGTCATTACTCTCCATGTAATGGACAACCTCATTCTAACTTGCACTGCTCATTTTGGGTAGAGATCACCAGATGCTCATATCACTCAATTAATCCATAATTCAATAGTGAGAGTCAAACCAACGATGCAGATGTCTTGTCTTAACAGATCTCTTGGTGATTTCTGGTAGCACGTCAACTTTTGCATAAAATAAGTTGCCTTAGATCATAAGAGGTCACATTCTTCAACTGCAGAGCCCTTTTATTCGCCTCCTAAGTTTTTCAGATTTATGACTATTACCCAGGTTAAAATATCATTTCCTGCTCGATGGCACAAGCGAAACATTTCATTTTCCTGCTGACCGGCACATGAAACTCTCTAATATTTTAACCCACTTCCTATGTTCCTAGCAACACAACTTCTAGGCTTCTCCTTATTGTTAACTTCAATAACTTGCCCTACTTTAGAAAGCAATTAACCTTACCCTTACCCTCATCAAGAATATTGGAGACAAGTTTAATATTGGAGCTCCTACCCTTGTCAAGTTCAATAACTTGCCAATGTTCAGAGCAGGAGACAAGTTATGGTACATGAAATGATCACCTTGTACTCAAACAATAAATGAACCAGTTAACCTTACTCCTATAAAATCTAAAGTTGAGTTGAATGTAAGTGGATATTCACTACTAAAACATCACTCAAAGGATTCATAGACAAGATGAAGGCTGTAATTGGTGGTTGGGAAAAGACAAATTAACATCTGTGGTGTTGATTATATTGCATATTTCCTGCATAGCTAAGATTGTCTAAGTCTGACACTTACCTTCACAGCTACATCCAAATGACAACTTTACCTAATGGATACCAAGAATGTTTTCCTTCATAGTGCTTGTTAAGTAGGTAAACATAGAACAATCTTCGATGTTTGTTGCTCAAGAGAGTATGCCAATGGGGGTCAATTGAAAAACTTCATATAAGCCAAAGCAATTTTCTAGGATCTAGTTTGATAAATTCAGTTCTACTTTTCTTGAGCTTGAGATGATCAAAATTCAAGTGTATCAAATCATTCAAGCCAGCTTACATTTTTAAAAAGTTGGAGAGAAGGAGTTAGTGATTATCAAAAAGTGGATTTATTCTGTTCCAATCCTTGTTAACTTTAATAGAAGAGTATTAGGATAGAAATGGATGGGTGGAAAAGGTACCCTTTTCTCCACATCTAATCCTGCCCAAATCTTTGTGGAAATAAAGGGAGAGAAAGCTCACCTTATCTTGAGAAAAAAAAATAATTCATTAATCATTCACATATTAAAGCATGATACGCCTTCCACCATTCTAAAGGAACTCAACAAATCACCATTTAGAAATGTTTGCTATTCTTATTCATTTGATTTGAGTTTTATTCTAACTTTTGCAAATGTATGCTATGCATTAGCTGAAAATAAGGTATTGCGGACCATGTTGCACCATGTTATCAGAGCAGCTGCACCATCATCCCAACCATCAGATCCAGCCGTCGATCTGTGAGTTCTTGAGGTTTCCCAACTTCATCTTCGATCTGGACAGCTTCTTCCTCTGATCAGTGATCCCACAGCAGCCTTCCTCCTCAGATCCGCACCTTCACACCACCGGACAGCAGCCCATCTTCCGTTCATCCAACAGCAGCCCTCTCTCCATTCGGATTGTAACATTCAACGAGTTGATTAGATCTAATTGGTTGTTAGTTGATCTTCATGTTGAATGTGTTGATTTGTTCTTGGTTGATCTCCATATTTGAATGATTGTAAATAATTTGAGTTCTATGTTTAAGATGTCATGCATTTAGTTGGAATTGATTGATGCTTGTTAGATGTTTGATGAAATTCCTCTTACAGTTTTTTCATTTCAATTAATGTGCATTTTAGTTAATTTAATTCTTGCAATGCTTTAGTTCAATTCAATATTAGTGATAGATTGTTATTTGGTTGGAATACACGTAGATTAGATTAGGTTAGAATGCTTTCTTTATGGTTCCATGAACTCCTTCACAGTTGTAGTTAGCATGTTCACATTTCTTTTATTGCCTTGCTTCATGTTTGCTATCGTTTCCTTCGTGTTGTAGTTTAATGATTTTCCGTTTCTATTGATTTCATTAATTCTCATTCCATGTCCTTTGCTTTAGTATTTGAAAACCCAAAATCCCCATTCATGAATAAATAAATCTTAAAATTATCATGCATCGGCTACATTCCTTATGAGAGATAACCCGAGTTACTCTATACTACATTAGTATAGAGGGGTTCAATATTAATTTGAATGGTCATCCATAGTATGACATACGGGTGTCTATCAATAGTTATTTATACATTTGTATCCCAATACATGTTTTACAATCTCAAACTGTGTTAGGTGGTATACTTGAAATGTATTGTTTCGAAAAATTATTAAAACTTTTTTGTATATACCAGATATCCAGCTTATACCGACTAATCCTAAAGTGGACGGTCCGACCCCACATTCCACCCACCAAGTAAATCCAAGAAGCGAAGTGGCTCCTCACGTGGTGCTCCAATGTTACTAATTGTTCAAACGTCGCATGCATGCACTCCGTGAATTTTGAACTCTAATTGCTTGGGAAAACACCTTGCCTCTTACCACTATACCATATCTTAGGGAGCGAAAAATTATTAAAGCTTGATACTGCTCGACAAAGCTAATTTATCCTATCTTGCTATGTAAATCAAGTTGATGATTATTATATCATACTAACATTCATCATCTCTTGACATGCTATAAAATATGTCAAAATGAATTGAAATAATGTTTGTTATTTTTTTACATTGTGTTTGTACAATACAATGTCAATACTATATTCTATATTAAATGGTATACAAAATCCAAAGTTTGGTAGAATTGTGCTCTTCTTCTTATTTTCATCTTCTTTCCTCTCCATTTCTCCATTGGTAACATACGTCAAAACACCGACACATACCCAAACATGATAATTTCAGTCAAAATCTGAAATTTCAGCACAGCTCACAATTTGAAACCTTGGCCCAATATATGAAAATTAAGGAAATGCTACAATGGTGAATAGTGCACTCAAAATTTGGACAAGCCAACCATCAAAATGTAATGGCCTAAAGGCTAAAATACAACAAAATCTTATATGATAAAAACAATAACAACCAAGTTTTATCCCACTAGATGAAGTCGGCAATACAACAAAATCTTATAATAAAAAAATAATTCTGATAACTTCAAATGCACACCTAAACATACCGGTACAACATATCTAAGCTAAGAGATAACTAAACTCGAGAGGGAAAAAAACCAGAAATACAAAATCAACACTTGTACACTACCAATAATAAATAGGAGCAAGATACCAAAAAAGAAGTTGGATGCATGTGAAAGTATTAAGCACATGAAGAAGTATATGAGAAAAGCACAAGGATAAAACAATTGGTTCGATATAGGCATTCTTTAAACATGGTTTAAACAGCTAAGAATGCTGAAGAATAGGTGGCAGAAAATTTAATTATCACATCAAAAATGAAAAACACAGATCATGAACCTTCCCTTTGCACATCCATGCATTGCATGTCTTAAGGAACAAGACAATCACTGATGTACTTTCAGGTAACAAAGCTTTTTAGCATATTTTAAACTTATTCTAAGTGATTAATCACAAATAAATGTCAGGATTTAATGTTTATGGCATACAACACATTTCAGCATCATGAACTACAAAATAAAAAATAAGATTTCAAAAAACATGAAACAATACAACCATGGAATCGTACGCTTGCCTTGAGCCATACTTCTTTCAAGCATTGAAAGCTGGCAAAGGATTTTCTTGTTAGGCCCCTGCATAACATAACTTTAGTCATGAATAAAAGTATAGTCCAACTTTAAGATAAGCAAATAGTATAGGCAGTGAAAATCCTGAGAATTTAGGAGTTTTAGGAGCACCTTGCTTAGTGATAAAGAAAAGCAGTTTTTTGCAGATGGAAGATCTCCTTTCTTCCAAATGCAATTACCCAAGCTTAACCAAGCATCTGCAAGAGATGGATTTAACTTAACCTGAAACACACAACAAGAATTCAAACAAATTTTAAATTCATAACCAAGCATCAGCAATAGATGGACCCATTAGAGACTTAACCATAAAAAGTAAAGAATTTATTTATAACTATGCAAATCATAGGGTTATATTTGTAAAACAACAGCATAATATATATAGGCAGAGGGGACTACATCAAACATTAGCCCTTTTACCAATGTAACATGGTGTCAAAACTAGATTATCATTGCCACTTGATTCTCATCTACCTTCTGTGATATGTAGGTTTTTGTTTTTCTCATCTGTCATTTTTCCATGCCACATTTCTCGAGATAGCAAGCTAGTCCTTTTATCTAGTGTGTGCATGCAATGAACTCCCATGTTGTTTGTTTTCCAGTGGCATGTGTGAACTCTTGCATCACTCATCTCGCTGCAGTTCATCCTCTGAGTCGCATGTGCACAATCCAGCATGCAAGATCTAGATAGGAGATCCCAATGAAGATTTCTCCAGAAGCAATAATCACAACAAGCTCTCCTTCCATTGGATTGGACTTCTTCTATGCTTCTTATCTGAAAACAGAAAAATCCTTTGTTTATCTCCATCTCACATTTCTCCTAGTGCTGAATTCTTCTTGGGTGGTTACCTGAGGTTTCTCTTGGCCCAAGCTTCTTCCTGGCACTGATTTCTCTCTGCTTGACTCTAACTTCAGCATCACTAGTCACTTTTAATAGAATTCTTCCAGATTCCACCTCCTCATACCTTTTAATTTTTCACTTACAGGTTTAAATCATTATTCACTCTCCTCTAGCTCACCTCACAGTTCCAACAGTTGGTATCAAAGCCAAGGTGCTCTTCGTTGGGCTAACCACTAAGAGGGCAAATTAAAGAAGGCCAAGATAGTATACGAACCTCCATGCTACAAAGAAAAATTCAACATTTGGAAAAGATGGATGGGACATGTGGTTCCAATTCAATTTCAGAATGATAAGTACTATTAAGAGGGGTTTGAATTCCCAATGGACAAGAAAGGGAGAAAACTCAAGAAGAACAAGTAGACTGAGAACCAAATTGAAATTAGTGAAGTTAACTTAAAAGGTATTGAAGCTCCAAGGATCTTTAGGAAAAATCATTCTATTTCATGAAAACCCCACAAAAGAGGAGGAAGCTCAAATTCAAAAGAAAGCAGTTGAAAAGGTCATAGAGAATTTGCAACAAAGTGTAGAAGATGAAGTTATTAAAGCTCCAACCATTGAGAAACTAATGGTGGACACGAGCTCTTCTACATTGGATGAGTCAAGCGGAGAGCCATCCACCTCTTCAAGATGTGAGGAAGAGCAAAATTCAATTGAGGAAATGTTGAAAGCTCAAGCCTCAAGTGTCTCGACCAAACTTAAGAGAAAGGAGCACATTGTATGCTTGGGATGCAACCAAAAGGGGCACTACAAAAATAATGTCTACTTACCAAGAAAAAGGTAAATGAAAATGTAATTCCAAAACTTGGTGATTTAAAGATTTCAACTGACCCAAGATTTGGACACTTTGTGTGGTAGTGACTTTATCAATCAACTTATATTGTGGCTAAGAGATCAAACAAAATTTGATCATCACTAGACAGCAATCGACTAGGCACGGATTGCAATCGGCTAGAACAATGCTGAAAAGTTGGGTATCAGGTTTTAACTTAGGGAATAACCATAAAAGTTGGTATTCGTGCATAGAATAAATTTGAGCTTTGAATACAAGTAGAGGGTCATTCTTAAGACCAATTATTAGAAGATAGTTGGTGCATATTTTTTGTGTATGGCAAAGGGGGAGAGATTTGAAAATTAAAGAGAGATGATACAAAAGGTTATATGGGAACCTTGATCTGCTTTAATGGTGACTTTTGGAAAATTCCTAGCCCTAGAGGAGTTTAGGTGTAGGGGAGCCTACGATTAGGCCCCATTACATGGTATTACATTCATTGCATGAGCATTTTATTGCCATGATGGTTTTCCAAACTGAAATGAATTGTCAAACATAAAAAGGAGATTATTGGTGTAATTGTACCCCAAGTAGCCTGGTGCAACCTTGGATTTTGATATTTAAGCAAAGGGTTTAAGTTAGGCCTTGCATATATTTGATATATATATTTAAGTGTGCAAGGACTTACAAGAACACTCTTAAAACTTAGAGAGCTCGTGACTCAATGAGGTTGAGTGCATGGATGTTGGCTTGACGTGCCTAAGTTGACACGCTCAGTAGCTTGGAGGTCCCAAAGTTCAGAGAAGGATGGTATTGGGCACCTAATGGACTTTAGGACAAGGAGCATCGAGGTAGTGTGAAAAGTATTCTAGATTGATGATTTGGCATGTTAGGTTGGTAGTTCGATGACTCAAAGTTATAAAGTTAGGAGAAGGTTGCATGAGTCAAATTGCGGAACTGTAGGACAAGGAGTAACGAAAACAACAACAAATGGAGACAGATTACGTAAACAAGAGGCATGAAGGATGGTACAAAGAGGAGCCAAGATTAACGAGAAATAGTCAAGGGCGAAGTCAAGCTACAAAAACTAAGATTGTGGTGAGCTATAAGTATCGAGTATCCATAGGAATAAGGATAGAACTCAATGTAGGTGGACTCAACCTTAGAGGTGGTTATAGTCAAGGTTATCAATTGACTAGTATTAGAGATCAATAGACTGATAGTTGAAAACCAAGAGTCTTAGAATTTGTGATTTCTCAACCACTAGTCAATTGATCTCCAACATCAATCGACTGGTAACCCTAATCATAACCACCTCTAAGGTCGAGTCTGTCTACATTAGATTTTGCTGATTGTAGGATTAGCCAATTGGTCGATCAACTAGATTCAAGAAGCCATCAAATAGAATGTTTATATTCGTGATAACGCTTTATATCCTCAACCTTGTCATTTATTATGCTTCCTTGTACCTGTAACATTCAACTTCTGTTTCTAATTTCGATTTTGTTAAGATTCCTCAAACTAGCTTATATACTTTATTTGATCAAAGTAGAGAATGGTTACAATAGATGAGATGGCATTGTTGCATTCCAATAGCACATGAGAATTCAATTTTCTTCATTCTAACAAATTTAATGTTGGTTAGAAAATGGTTTACCATTAAAACATCTCTTAATTTCCCAATTGATGAACTTAAAGCTCGATTAGCTACAAAAGGATATATATATAAAACATTAATTAGATAGGCATTGTCTCTTGTGGTTAAGATTGCTTCAATTTGCTTATTATATAGAGGGTTATAGCCCACTAAATCAATTGGATATCAGGAATACCTTTTTCCATGGTGATCTAGATGAGGAGATATATGAAGCAACCATCTAAGTTTGTTGCTTAATGGCAGAATGGCTTGTGAGCAAGTTTAAAAAGTTTATACAAGCTGAGGCAATTGGCTTGGTAGATTTAGTTTTGAACCCCTTCAGTTTGATTGATAAGGAGCATTTTAGATAATGTAATATTTCACTTCACTTTACCTCATAGACTGAAGAACATAGCATTTTCATTGTTTATGTGGACAAATATCATTGACTAGTGATGATTCTGTAGGAATCACCTAGACTGAAAGTATTCCCTTCATCAACATTTTAAACAAGGGATTTAGGTAATCAGGATATATTTCCTTGACTTAGAGGTTACCTAATCGTGAGCAGACATTCATATCTCACCAAAGATTGTGAAATATAATTAATATGCTAGGAGCTATACATATTGGCCCTCTCATGAACATTAATATCAAATTGATGCTAAGACAGGAAAGAAGCACCAAGGTTAGTTGAAAATTTTAAGCTATCTTATTGTCATGAGAATTAAAATCTCATTCACGTAGGTATGATTAGTCAATTTATTAAGGCTCCATGTTTGAAATAGCTCTAAGGATTTTATGCTACCTCAAGATTGTTCTGGATTCAGGCTCCCATACCACAACTATGGCCACTTTCAGAATGTAACATAAATATAGATTAGATAGGGTTTGCCCACATATGTGCAATCCATATTGAGTTACTATGTTCTTTTGAGAGGCAATCTGGTTCATAGAAGAGCAAGAAGCAAAACGTAATGGTCAAGCCAAATCCAGAGATAAAATTTAGAGTTACAGCTATAGACACAACATTTAAAAAATGAGTTAGGTAATGCTCTTTCTAAGATGATTAAGCTATATTCTGATAATCAAGATGCCTTGCGTATTGCTTCCAATCTAATCTTTCATTGAGAATAAGGCATATAAAGATTGATTGCCACTTTGTTAAGTGTTATAGATTATACAAATAAAAAAATAGAAAATATAGGGATATGGTTTACCTTAATTCTAGGGATATTATTTAATCTAGATACTCTATATATATGAATGAAGGGAGCTTGACGGCAACAGTAAAGTTACTACATGTAACTTAGAGGTCACAAGTTCGAGTCGCGGAAACAACCTCTTACAATGCAGGATAAGGTTGCATACAATAGACCCAATGTGGTCCAACCCTTCCTCGAGATCCCGCATTAACAAAAACTTCGTGCACCAAGCTACCCTTTTATATGATATTGATGAATAAAATTAAAAATATATTTTTTAATTCCTCTAAAATTTCTTAACATGGTAGCAGGGCAAATCTTAGTTGTCATTCCAAACCCTAGCCTCCTCTTCTTTTCCATTATTGATCAATGTCAATAACTCTTCTCTTCCATTAGCCACCGCTGGCCTAGGAGGAACTGCCGATTGCCGATCTGTCATCGCCCAGATTCCAATCATCGAGATCTTTGAGCATGAACCACACACGCCATTACGAGTTTTGTGATCCAATCCCACGCTCCAATGCATGAAAGTGTATTCATTATCAGAAATCTCATCGGTTGTCACTATTTTGTTTGGCTTGTTCCATACAACATCTTCTCATACCTAATTGAGTCAACATCTGTTTAGGTGTGGGACTTTTATTGTACGAGTTTAGAGTTTCTTGATATTTCGAATTTAGTTTTATGTTATTTTGTTCTTATTGCTCTTTGGTGATATGGCTGAAAGGAATTTGTTATGATCTCTACTGAAGGATATGTCAAATTCTCTTAGTATCAAGAATCATTAAAATCTTCATTTACACTATTACTACTATCACCAAGTCAGGTAAACCAAATACATATCTTATTTCCTCATCCTCCAAATTGATCATTGATTCTATTGTCATAGATCATATGACAACTAATTCTAATTTGTTCTCTAGTTTTCAATCTCATACCTCTACTTCTAGTGTTACTTTAGCAGATGAGTCAACCTCTTACGTTCTTGGGTCAGGCATATTTACTCCAACTCCTTCAATTCCATTACACTATCTTAAACTTGCCTCA
The DNA here is from genome assembly GCF_044706935.1 of Curcuma longa. Taxonomy (NCBI): domain Eukaryota; kingdom Viridiplantae; phylum Streptophyta; class Magnoliopsida; order Zingiberales; family Zingiberaceae; genus Curcuma; species Curcuma longa. The sequence continues at coordinate 8,225,950 of NC_133875.1, forward strand.
GTTGTTTTACTCTTAACTGTTATGTCTCATTCTTTCAAGATTATTATCTTTGTCAAGATCTTACGACGAAAAAGATTATTAGTATTAGTAATCCTTGATGCATAGGTACTAAAGTCCATCACCTATTCTCGAATAATCCCTCATTCGAAGCACATTGTCGGTTTAGTCATCCTTCTATTCCAGTATTGAAGAAACTCTGTCCCCAATTTTATAGTCAATCCTCATTAGATTGTAAGTCATGTCAGTTTGCTAAAAATCATCATCTTCGTGTAAGTCCAAGAGTCAATAAACAAGCTAGTGCTCCTTTTGAATTGGGGGCATTGTCCTATTATGTCTCAACCTGAGTTTAAGTATTTTGTTACTTTTGTTGATGATTATTCTTGTATGATATGGTTATACTTGATAAAAAATCGTTCCAAATTATTCTTTCATTTCTCTGCCTTTTTTACTGAGCTTAAAACTCAATTTAACTTCTTGTACAAATATTGCAAAGTGATAACGCAAAGGAATACTTATAGGAATCTTTTCAAACTTACATGACTCAACATAGCACTCTCCATCAAACCTATTATGTAGACACACCAATCCAAAATGGAGTTGTTGAAAGAAAGAATAGACACTTTGAAACTACAAGAGCTTTATTACTTCAAATGTTAGTTCTTAAATGGTTTTGGACTGATGTACTTTCCACAACTTGCTTTCTAATTAATCATATGTCATCGTCCATTCTTCATGGTAAGACTCCTTATCACATTCTCTTTCAAATAAGCCATTGTTTCCTATTGAACCTAGAACATTAGTTGTACCTACTTTGTTCGGGATATTCATCCTTAAGCCACAAAACTTGATCCAAAATGTCTAAAGTGTGTTTTTCTTGGATCTCTTCCAAATAAGTCATCGTTTTCTATTGAACCTAGAACATTTGGACATTTGGTTGTACTTGTTTTGTTCATGATTCATCCACAAGTCACAAAACTTGATCCAAAATATATAAAGTGTGTTTTTCTTGGGTATTCTCGGATATTGTCAAGTTCAAAAAGAATATAGATGTTACTATCCTAACCTTAGCAAGTATTTGGTGTTTACTGATGTTACTTTTTATTAAACCACACCTTTCTTTCCCTCTACCAATCACCCTTATCAAAGGAGAATAATGATTTGTTATTCTATACCATCACATCCTCTATTTCTGATCCTACTGAATAGGTTCTTGTTAAGCCTCTCATACAGTAGATTTATTCTCAACGCCATATTCCTCTTGATCCATGTCCTACATCAGCTTTTTTGCCAACGGATCCAATTTCAAATGATAATTTATCAATTTTTCTTCAGAAAGATAAACCTCGATGTACTTATTCAATGTCTGATTGTCTTCTTTTGTGTCTTATAATCACTTATCATCATCTACCTGTTCCTTTATTGCATCTCTCAATTCTATATCCCTTCCCAAAACTATTCATCAAGCTCTATTTCATCCTCATTGATGTAATGTTATGATTAAAGAGATGAATTCTCTAGATGACAATGGTATTACCTAATCAAATTACCTACAAGGAAGAAGGCAATTAGATGCAAATGGGTATTTATAGTTAAAGTCAATTCTGATGGGTATAATGACCTTCAAGAGGAAGTCTATATAGAGCAACAGCCAAACTTTATTGCTCAAGGGAGTATGGGAAAGTTTCCCATCTTCATAAATCTCTATATGGTTTGAAATAAGGTCCATGTGCCTAGTTTTGGCAAATTTAGTCAGGTGTTGAGAAGTTTAGGATGAAAAAATATAAGTTTGATCATTTTATATTCTACAAACAGTTTGCAGTGGACATCATCATATTTGTATATATGGACGATATTATCATCATTGGGAATGATATTGTAAGTATTCATCTCTTAAATCCTTTCTTCATAGTCAATTTCATACAAAGGATTTAACGATTTAAAAATTCTTCTTGGGCATTAAGATAACAAGAAGAAAGGAATTTTCATCTCAGAGGAAATATGTACTTCACTTGTTGTCTATGATAGTAAAATTAAAAGTTAAAGCATGTAGTACTCCAATGACTCATAATTGTAACTCACAAAAGATGGTGAATTATTTGAGAATCCTAAGAGGTATAGAAGATTGGTTGGAAAGTAAATTATCTCACTGTGACTCATCTAGATTATAAATTTTATATTATTTAAAAGGAGCACTAGGATGAGGTATCTTGTATAGCAATTATGGTCACACTAAGGTTGAGTGTTTTTCATATGCTGACTGGGTAGGATTTAAGAATGATCGAAGATCCACATCTAGTTATTGTGTCTTTATTGAAGGAAATCTAGTTTAATGGAAAAGTAAAAAATAAAATGTTGTCTCACGTTCGAGTGCAGAATCAAAACAAAAAACTATGACAAATGTTATCTGTGATATAATATGAATATATCAACTTCTAAGTCAAGTAGATCTTAAACCTTCAATAGCAATCAAATTGTAGTATGATAACCAAGCAACTCTACATATTGCTTCCAATCCCATATTTCATGAGCAAACTAAGCATATTAAAACTCACTGTCATTTTATCTATGCAAAGATTCAACAAGATTTAATCTCCACAGGGTATGTGAAGATAGGAGAACAACTATGAGATACTTTCACAAAAGCTTTTATCATTGTAACAAGCTAGGCATGATCAATATCTATGCTACAACTTACGAAGAAGTGTAACAGATTATATAAATAAAAAATAAGAAATATAAGGATATAGTTCACCTTGATTGTGAGGATATAATTTCAATTATAGGGATTTGATTAAGTCTAGATATTATTTATTCATTAATTTCTTATATATATATATATATATAAGAAAAAGGTATAGATATCTCTCATTCTTAGTTCTAATTCAAGGTGATAAAAGATAAAACAACCCATTTACACCATGTGAGTACCCTATACATTTATGAGTTTTGGTTTGAGTTAAACAAAATGGATAGTGATCAAATAGAATAAGTTAATCCAAAATCATGATTTAAAATCTTGTATCATGTTGAGCGAAACGGTTAATACATATGATTCCAATAAAATATTGAAACTCGATACTATTTAACACAAACAATGTCTTATATGTCGTTGTGTCAACCATGTCAACGAGTATTGTGTTATATCAACCCTACCACTCTAGTTAAAGTTCGAAACTCTAGTACAACTCGAGATTATGAACTTTGTCCATAATCACCCACCTATACTTTGTTTATCAATTAATATATATGTTAAAAGACTAATCTCTTATCCTCAAAAATCTATTATATATATCTATTTTATGTTAAGATTAATATATCTTTAATCAAACAAGTTTTTTAATCAACGAGTTGTGTCCAAATAACAATTTTAACCTCCTAATAAATAGGTCAAATTTTGGTAAGAATCAAAAGTGTCATGAGTCACGAGACTTGCTTCTAATCCATTAAGACAAATTGTTATCCTTAGTTTCAATGATTCAGTCTTACAAATGTAATAGCATAGAATATGATTTAACAAGTTGGGACTTTCTCATATTTTTTATTTAGCTTGAGAAGAAGTGTTAGTGACTTATTTATAAATATGAAAATCACAAGGATAAAAAAAATGATAAAAGATATTATATATATAGAAGGAACTCTAATGGAACTAACCCTAAGAATATCTCGCAAATTAATAGGATTCAACTTATCTCAAAGACACAACAAACATTTAACAAATTAATTCATTTCATTATAAAAATAGTTCATACATACAGCTTTTGACAAATGGTCTTCTGCTTCTTTTCTATAGTCAGGAAACACGTCTAGTATTTTTCCTCTCAAATATTCATAATTTGCACGCTGCAGTGATGACTTCCTCTGGTCTGTGTACTTGAAGAAGTGAAAGAAACTACTATCAGATTAGCATGGCAAGGTGCTCCATGTTAAAACTTAGATTAAAATGCATGAGTAAAAAGTAGCATCTTTCCTTTTCACCCTTCAGAGGGAAATCATGTAAGAGAACAAAGTATCACAAAAATTCAATTATCAACGTGATACTGATAACAGATAGTTGCAGACTGGTCATATTGATGACTTATTATTCTCTTTTAAGAAGAATTACAGCAATATAATGACAAAAACCGCCATTCGCTAGAAATTGATAAATTCCATATACCTGGCAAATCAACAATTAACTCTCCCATTAAAATGTAATTATCTGTAAATGAGAAAGTTATGGAAATTTTGAAGTTTTCACTATTTGGTGGAAACTTCCAATTGCCTAGGCAGTTCAAAACCAAAATTCACGTGTATTAATGGGTCAACATAATGTGCTTGTATATATTTAGCCTTCAAATTGTTATGTCCAAGAAATTTTAAGAAATGAAAATATTAGAAATATAACAACAACAATCAAGTTTTATCCTACTAAATAAAGTCGGCTATATGGATCCTTCTACGCCACTAGGTTCTATCCCCTACTATATTATCATTTATATTTAAATAAATTTTATCATGTTTTATTATTATTAATCAAGACTTTTTTGATCTGTCTCTTTCTCATTTGATATGCACATTTATTATGATTTCACATTGTCAAACTGAAGCATTTATTGGTAGTCTAAGTACATGTTCGTACTATCTTAAACATCTCTCGAAGTTTTCCCTCAATAGGTGCAATCCCGACTTTCTCTTTAATATTTTCATTTCTTATCATGTCTATCCTTCTATGTCCGCACATCTACCTTAATATTCTCATCTCTGCAACTCTCATCTTCTGCTCATGTGTTTGAGGCATAATCCAACATTCAATTTGATAGTTGATACAACAAAGCAAGTATAATCACCGTTTTGTAAAACTTTCCTTTAAGTCTTAGAAATATTTTACGATCACAAAGAACACATAATACCTCCTCTATTTTAATCATCCTACTTATATTCTGCGTAAGGCATCTCTCTCAATGCCTTCATCCTATTGCAAAAATGATCCTAAATATTTAAAATTTTCAATTACAAACAAACTCATCATCTCCTATCTTAATAATTATCTTATTACATGTAATATTATTAAATTTAAATTTCATATATTCTGTCTTTACTCTACTAAACCTAAAATCTTTTACTTCTAACATTTCCTGCCAAGATTCGAGTTTAGCATTTACTCTTTCACGTGTCTTATCTATCAAAGTAATATCATCTGCAAACAACATGCACCGCAATACTATATCTTAGATGTGTCCAGTGAAATCCTCCATGATTAGTGTAAAAAAATAGGGACTTAAAGTTGATCCATAATGTAACTCTATCTTTATGAGAAACACTTCGGTTAATACGTCTAAAATTTTACTTTTGTCATTACATCCTCATATATATCCTTAATTAGTTCAATATACACCATGCTAACTCCTCTTTTTTCTAGAATTCTCCGTATAATTTCCCTTGGAACTCTATTATAAGCTTTTTCTAGGTCAACAAATATTATATATGAGTCTTGCTTTTGTTCCCGATATTTTTCAATTAGTTGTCTGAGAAGATTTATAACTTTTATTGTCGACCTTCCAGGCATAAATCTAATTGATTTTTAATCAATGTGGTCTCCTTCTTTAATCTTTTTTCTATTACTCTTTTTCAAAGTTTTAATCTTTTTTTCTATTATTCTTTTTTAAAGTTTCATGGTATGACTCATTAGTTTAATACTCGTTTGCATAATTATGTACCATATATAAAAGAACTAGAGTATTTATCCTTCACTGATCAAATTTTTTTTAATTTTCAATATCAAGTTAAATAATTTTATCAGCCATTCAATACTTGTTTCCTAAGACACTTCCATACCTCTATAGGAATATCATTTAGTCCCATGGGTTTTCCATTTTGCATCCCATTTAAAGTGTGTTTTACTTTTAAAGTTTAAAATCTACAATAAAATTCAAATTTGTACATTCATGTGACGTATTTAAATTACCTAAGTTAAGTTAGTCATCTAAGTCTTCATTAAAAAGTTGATGAAAATACTTCTTACATCGCTCTTTTATTTCTCATCAATTACTAGTAGTCTAATACTCTATTGCATTCATCTTTAATACATCTTATTTAGATAAGATCTCTTATCTTCCTCACTCTCACTTTAACTATTACATAAATGTCTTTTTCCTCTTCTTTTATATTCAATTTTCGATATAAGCATTCAAAATTTTCATTCTTAGCTTCATTCACTACTTGTTTGGCTTCTTTCTTGGTAATATATATTTTTGTAAAAATTTTCTCATTCTTATAAGTATATAATTCATTGTAGGTTGTTCATTTTTCCTTCACTTTTTTCTGTGCTTTGTCATTCTACGACACAGATTCTTTACTTGATGGTGCACGTTCTTTTGACTCACTGAATACACTCTTAACTACTATTTTCAACTTTGATATCATCTTATCTCATGTCGTATTCAAGTCACCGTATATTTTTTCTAATACTTGTACTCCTACCCTCTCCTTAAATATGTTTTGTTTCCCACCCTTTAACTTCCACCATTTAATTTTAGGAATCATACATATTTTTCTTCTATTGATACTATTCTTGAGATGTATATCCAACACTACTAACCTATATTAGAAAATTAAATTTTCTTCAAAGTTAACCTTGTAATCTTTACAAATCTTTCTATCATTCTTCCTAACCACAAGAAAGTCAATTTATGATTTATTATTTCCACTTTTGAACGTAACCAAGTGTTCTCTTTCTTAAAAAACATATTAGCTAATATAAGATCATATGTTATCGCAAAATCCGAAAGGGAGCCTTGGCGCAACGGTAAGGTTGCTGCCATGTGACCTAGAGGTCACGGGTTTCTGGAAACAGCCTCTTGCCAAAGGCAAGGTAAGGCTGCGTACAATGGATCCTTTCCCCGGACCCCGCATGGCGGGAGCTTCGTGCACCGGGCTGCCCTTTTTTATGTTATCGCAAAATCCAATATAATTTTTCCTTCATTTCTTGTTCCAAACTCATAACCGCCATACATCCTATCATATTCCTCATTTTTCACTCGTACATATCCATTTAGATCTTCTGCTATTAAAACCATTTCGGTTGACAGAATATTTTGTAGTATCTTATCTAGGTCGCCCCAAAATCTAAATTTGGTATATTTATCTAATCCTATTTGAGGTGCATATATGCTAATTACATTAATATTTTTTCGCCACCACTATCTTGAGAACTATAATTCTATCCCCCTTTCTAGCTACTACTACTTCATCCTTTAACGAACTATCGACAACAATACCTACTCCATTTCTTGTTTTATTTCTTCTTGTGTATCATAACTTAAAACTTGAATTTTTTATCATCTTTGTCTTCTCTCCTACCGACTGTCTCTTGTACAGACAAAATATTAATTCTTCTCCTAATCATCATATCTACTACCTCCATTATTTTACCAATGAACACTCCTAGATTTCATATTCTAAATCTTGTACAATTAAATTTCTTATAATATTTATTCTTACCCAACTTATGATGTGATAACTCTTGTATATTTAACACTACACCCAAGTTCTTATAGAGATGAGTAGTCCTTGTCAAGACATTATAATCGGACCCTGCAATGCGTTCCTTCTAGGGAACATCCTAGGATTAGCACAATAATTTGATGAATTCATTCGTTGAGCATTTATCTGAAAGTCCACGCTAGTTGGCAACCTAACACGCAACCCTTGCCCTTTTTCAACCAGGCTTGTGATCGACTTTGCAAGGTTTAAATGAAAATATTAGAAATAAATAAATAAATTTATATTTAAGACATATTAGTAAATAGTAAATGAGTTTAGGGATAATTTAAATAAATTAACTAGGAGATAAGTATGAATTGAACTAAAGTTTGAGTTAAGTGTTGTTCTAGCCTTAAATTAAGTTAATTGTAGGATAAAATCATTTAAATACGTAATCTATTTTTTTATATAACAAGTGAGTCTTATGATTAGAATTAATTAGATTCATACTGAGCCTAATTTGGACTCAATTTGGATGAGTTATAGCTAAACTAGGTTAACAATTTAGGTTTGGTTTGGTTTAATTGTATGTTTGGGTTCAAGGTTTTAGAGATTATCTATATACATGATTAATAATTTAGAATTGGTCTAGTTTACTTTTATACTTGAAATTTGATCTAGGATTTTAGAGATTAATTGCATACAAGATTAACAATTTAGAATTGGTCCGGTTTACTTGTATAATTGAGACTTGATTTAAGGTTTTAGAGATTATTATATACATGGTCAACAATTTAAAATTGGTCTAATTTGCTTGTATACATGAGACTTGGTTTAGGATTTTAGAGATTATTTATACATGGTTAATAATTTAGAATTGGTCTAGTTACTTGTATACTTGATACTTGGTCTAGGATTTTAAGGAATATTTATATACAAGGTTAACAATTTACAATTAATACTTGTGGCTTAGTTTAGGTTTTTAGAGATTATTTATATATAAGGTTAACAATTCGGAATTGATCTAGTTTACTTGTATACTTGAGATTTGGTCTAGGGTTTTAAATATTATTTATATACACGAAGAGTTTATCTTCCCTACTATGTTTCCTAGCCACCATCCTTTGCCAAGATTAAACTCTAGATGACATCATCTCCTTTCTCACATGATTACTAAACTTCCTAACGAGTTCTTCTCCTTTTTAGCCAAGGTCAAATTTATCACCCTTCCCCTATGAGGTAAGTTTCACTTTAGAAAATAGTCTTTGATTATTAAGATTATAGTTGAGAATTAGAACACATCTATAGTTGTAGTATGTTGAGTTATGAGCATGTGGTAGATGGATTAAAGGGTGGTCAATGTCGATTTAAAAGCTCTTCTTTAAAGTGGGTACAATCAATCCTTGGACTTGTTATATAAGTCGTTGTGCATGAATAAATATATAAAAGACTTGTACAATTGTTTTCGAAAAAGGAAATTAAAAAAATATTTTTAAAAAAATAGTGAAATGAGTTTTAAAATAATTAAACTATTAGAGGATAAATAATTAACATTCTTTCATGTTCACATAGGAGTTTCATGAGGGGATTGATATTAAAAGGGTTGTTTTAAAATTTAAAATGGATACTCTAATTTACTCTTGAATTGATACCTGTTATTTAATCTGTTTTATCTTTTATAATTTCTGTCGACTTAGACATTGATATTAGTACCTTTATATTACATATCTTATACTCTGCACCACGTATTAATATGTAGAAACTTAGGGTAACTCATTTTTAAAAATTAATTTAGGTGAATCATTTTGACTAATTGATAAAATGTAAACATAGAATAGAATAATTGTGGTTAGAAAAATTAAAATAAAATAATAAAAATGTTAGATGTAGAAAATACTAAAAAAGTAAAAAAATCTAAATCTAGCCTTTACACTAAAGTACCTGACCGCCACAGGAGGATGTGGTAGCAGGGGTTGCACACAATCAGTATTTATTTGCACATGAGCTCTATATTATAGACCAGTGAGGTTTCCAGCCCATAGTATAAGAGCACTAACTTCAATCATTTACTTTTTAGTAAGTTTGGAAAATATTAAAAGGTAAAAAACTCTGAATCTAACTCCATACTAGAGTACCTGATTGTCCGTAGGAGGATGTGGTAGCAAGGGGTCGCACGCGGTTACTATTTATTTGTGCGAGAATGTTATATTGTTGTACACCACTAGTAAGGGCTTTCAGGTCATATGTGTTACAATACTCCGAGGACACTAACTTCATATATTTGTTTTTTAGTGGATTTATTGGTTATAGTTTTATTAGAGATATATTATTGTTGAAAATTTATTAGTAGAGATATAAAAAAGATGATAATTTGTTATGAAAGTTAAATAAATAGTAGTTATGACTTTAAATGTTGGCAAATAATTGGAAAGAAAAAAATAGTTAAATAATTCAAATGATAAGCTAAAGTTGTAATAAATTGTGATTTATTTGATTTTTCTTGACCTTTTAATTAAGATTAAATTGATGCATCTCTCCCCTATATACTCTCTTCACATTTTTATGCTTAAATTTTTATGCTCATGAGTCACATCTAGGATTTTTTTGTCTCCAGCTTATATACGTTTTTGAGATTTGTTCATAGTATGAATTAAGTTTCTTTAAAAGAATGCATTTAGTTAGTTTAGTTATTTATTTGTATGCATGCTTGCTCTATCATTATTGCATTTCACACAAAGCGAGTGAAGTTAGTTTTACATCATGCTTAGCTCGTATAGGGCGTGACACAAACTCACTAATGGCCCACAAAAATATTTAAATTCAAGAACAAATTCCACTAGGTTAAATATACATCAATGCTTAAGGATCTAATTTAGTTAACTGAAAATTATCTCACCATTGTAGTTGTTGACGAGATCATCAGATTGAATCTGCCTTTAAATATACAATATATGGTTAGTAACTAGTAGCTTTAACTTGAGTATATGCTAAAACACAATTCATTTCTAGGTTAATGTTAAAAACTGTAAGAAAAAATCAAATATTTTATTTTTCTTTGTATAGAGTCAATCATGGGTGCAAATAGGATATAATCAATTAGAATGATTTGATAAAATAATTTATTTAGGTAGAATAGTTTTCTTTATTTATTTACTTATTCCTTCTTTATTTATTAACTACCATTGTAATTATAAAAGGATGTCTTGGTTCATTAATAAAAAAAGATAAGAGAGAATTTTTCTTCTCAACTTAGTCTATCGTATCAGAGCGAGATTTCTCTCTGTAAACAAACACATGTAATTCTTCTCCTTCAAAGACAACAACAATATCCACTGGTTTGATCATGTCCACCAATTTTTCTACTCAACCAACAGCTGAAAAAACTTATGTCGATGTCTCTTCTCTTTCTAGAAGCAACGCCTCATCCTTGTAAATTATGACCCATAAGCTGAACGACCATAATTATTTGCAATGGGTCAAATCTATGAAGATAGTTATCTGCAGCAAAGGTAAATTGAATTATCTTATAGGTAATTCTTCTCAACCCACATCAAGCGATGCATAGTACCATATTTAGCTAGCAGAGAATTCAATCGTGTTTGTCTGACTGATTACCTCCATGAAACCCAACATTAGTCGTCGCTATCTCTAGTTCAAGACAGCCAAGGAGGTGTAGGACCTAGCTCGAAAAATGTATTCCAATCTACGCAATACTTCACAAATTTTTGAACTACAATCAAAGCTGAAAGAATTGAAACAAGGTTCAAATTCTGTAACACGATACTTCTATAATCTTCAAGATCTTTGGCAGGAATTTGATCTATTCCTTGAAAAAAAAATTCAAAGTGTGTTGATTGTAGTGTCAAAATTTGCCACAATATTGAAAAACAGCGTGGGTTTGATTTTTTTTAGCCTGTCTTAATCGTAATTTGGATGAGGTACGTGGTCGTATTATTGCACATGATCCATTTTCATCCCTTGAGGAAGCTTTCGTAAAAGTCTGACAGGAAGAACCTCGTCTTAAGGTCATGCTTACCAACGAGATTATTGCATCACAATCCATTACAACAAATGTTTCAACTTTGGTTTCCACCAAAAGTCTCGCACCAAGTCAGCGTCAAATAAACGTCCTTGGTGTATACATTGTAACCGATAAAGCCACACCAAAGATAAATGTTGAAAAATATATAAGAAACTAGTAAATGGGAATCACAAAAAAAAAAAAAAAGAAGGTCGTGAATATCATACTCAATCGAGCCAAGAAAAACTTGTTGTCTCCGGTGTTTCTACTCCCTTCGCCAAAGAACAGATTGAACAATATTATAAACTCAACCAAATTGCCCTCAAGGCTTCTTCCAGCTCTAATGTTGGCTCCTGCTCCATGACTCAATCTAGTAAACTTAATTCAGCCTTTTTTAATCATTCAACAACCCCCTAGATCATTGATTCCAAGTCTTTTTTACTCCTATTATCCCTATTTTCATCAAACCACTATTAGGATTGTTGATGAATCATTAACTATAGTTACTGGCATATGCAATATTCGATTATCTTAGCACATTATTCAATATATTATTTTGAAATCCATTTTTCATGAACCTGTTCTAAAATACAATCTAATTTCTGTCAGCAAAATCACTCTTGATAATCAGTGTATCGCTAAATTTTTGCCTTTGTTGTGTCAATTTCAGGACTTACTATCGAGGAAGACGATTGACACTGCTAGAATTAATAAAGGTCTTTCTTACTTTAAGGATAAAAGAGTCAGCCATCAATATAGCTCACAACCCTATTCATACCGACCGGACTAAACATGTAGAGGTTGATTAACATTTCATTAGAGAAAAGGTGGATGAAGGTGTTATATTTAAAAGGTGTCCTAAAGCAATCACCTTAAATAATATACTATTTATTAAATAAATAAAATCACTATTTGAGTATGCATTCTTTATGTATTTGATTTGATCTTAAACTCAATTAATGAGGTCCACAATACAAAGCATAGCATGAGAGAAATTGTGATTGGATCACAATTAGTGGGTATCTCTACATGTGTAATTATGTACATATTGAAATATTCCCTAGCCGATGAATTGATAAGACTGAACATTATTGATCCTGTAAGACTAGCATATGTCAGATTCCTTGATTTCACCAAGCAATCGATCCTAACTAGTTGGAAACATTGGGATGTTGAGAGTTAACATATGGATGTTGGTTAAGAATAGCTAGTTCATTAAAAGTAATCTGCCATGAGACTTCATATGGTTCTATATATTTATGAAGATCTCATTACAGCTCGAGTGCAAGTTTCCTTCGACTTGAGGTATTCAAGTCATCTTGATCATGAAACTTATACTTTGATATCTTAAGCAAACATCTCTATAGAGATGTGGACCTGAGATGATTGGGTATAAGTTGAAGTGTCTGAAGGTGATTAAATAGCTTACAGAGAATTCATCACTCATTTTATTAGGAGGCGTATATCCTATGGCTACTTGTCAAGATTGTTACTCGTAAGTCTTTGACCAAAGTAGAAATAAGTCGAGAGGATTATCCTCATAGACAGATATTTTGAGTAATTTGAATCTGCATGACAAGGAACTACTATTTGGGCTAAGTGTGATATAACCAATGTGATGGGGATTGACACATAGACCATGTCCTGAACTAAGCAGGTATAAAATGAGTGAAAGGGAAAACGCACGAATAATTGTAGCTACTGAAGGTTTAGAAGTGGTTCTGGAATCAATTGTAATTTTTCGATTAATTAGGGGTCATGTTATACTACTAAGTGGCACTCATAATTGATCTATAATTAATGGTTAATTATGAGCGGTCAACATAAACCGGAAACCTATAAGGTCACACATACTATAAGATTATCCAAGAGACATAAAACAAATTTGAGAATTGAATTCTCAAATCGAGAGTGATTGAGTCTGAACGAATGGTAAATATGAAAGATATTTTGTCGGAACGAAAACTCGGATGGGCCACATCTTTTGAAGACAAAGTGAACCCTCTTTGGTTTAATTATAAACCAGATTGGTTTAATTTTAATTAAAAAAGTTTGATTTTGAACCAACACGATTTGGTCTTAAACCAAACTTAAGGCTATTAGTTTTGATTTCAGATTAACGAATATGGGTTTTTGGCCCAAACCTGTTAGAGATCTATAAATATATCTCTATGAAAGAGTTTTCTAATGGAATTAGAAACCCTAAGAGTTAGGTTTCTTCCTCCGCTTCTCTTCTAGCCGTCGGCCACAAAACCTACGCCCAACACCTTGTGCTGCCAGCCCTTTGTGGTGTTGCCGCCATCCAAGAGGGTATGTCCAAGCTCACCTCCGGCCAAGCTTCCCTCCACTGATCATCCATCTCCCTAAGTCAACCATCTACCGCGCCAAAGGAGCAAAACTCAACGGTGGAAGCATGGAGTAGGAGAAGAAGCAACAGTTGTTTCTCCACCACGATGTATCCTTCTTTCTCCCTCTTTAGCCATTGTTCCAGCTGACAATTGTTGTTGCCGGAATTCTCACGCCATTAAGCTCACTACCCCTTGTTGACAGCGAACTGTCCGACCTTCGAACGGCGATGTGATCACCTCCGTGCAATCCGATTCGTACAGTCAGGTTGCTTTGAGTTGATACCGAATCAGACCGTAGGTCCTCTCTCTGATCGTTCGTCTCTTTCCTTCGACTAGTATCGAAACGGAGACATGACACGTGACTTAGTGAAGTCATCTCGAGGAAATCTCGATGTGAATACGAGTAGAGACAACATTTCTCAAGGTTGCTAATTAATGTCGTTTCCTCTTCGCGTTATCCAACAGGTATATTTTATGTATGTCATTTATTTCTATGATTATGTTTGCATGCGTGTATATCCTCGCATGGGTTTTATGTGTAAATTGTAATAATATAGATTATTACGCTTCCGGTGCTTGTTTAGTTAAACAAAAATTTTAAAATGCACATATAGAAACCCAATAGAAGGCATTATCAGTATATTCATACATCTCACCAACTAGCTGATCTTTTTACAAAAGGATTATCTGAACAAACTTATAAAGTTCTTGAGGCAAACTTAGTCTCATCAATATTTACGTCAATCTTGAGTGGGAGTGTAGGAAATAATCAAATATTTTATCTTTCTTTGTATAGAGCCAATCATGGGAGCAAATAGGATATAATCAATTAGAATGATTTGATAGAATAATTTATTTAGGTAGAATAGTTTTCTTTATTTATTTATTTATTCCTTCTTTATTTATTAACTCCCATTGTTCATTAATAAAAAAAATAAGAGAGAATTTTTCTTCGCAACTTAGTTTATAAAAACCATGACACAATTTTATCATTTATAATGATGGGTACAGAAGGCCATTCAGAGAAGGTGTCTATGCGCCCAATAATGTTTAACCTTGAAGGTTAAATAAGTTTATCTTCTAGAAATGCACATCAAAGTGTAATTATTTCTCACCAAATATTGAGTTGAAAGATGAAGGATATAAAGGATGTAATATGCAAAAAAAATGATAATTTGAAAACTAGACACTTATTTGTCTCACCCATAGGTATGTAATGATACAACACTAGGTTACAAAGAAATCCAAAATATATGTGAACTTGAACAAGTAAGACTTTCACTTGATAAATGACTTCAGCATATCCAATAAATTGCTAAATAGCAACATATCTTCAAAAACTTATGCATGTGGCATATTGTTGGGAATTGTATGGTATGTATCTAATGCTTAGGCACATATATGGTGCGTAAACTATCACCAATAAGAAATTAATTTCTAAAATATAATTTAGATATTTTTTAAGAATTTAACCACACAATGAAATCCATAGCAAAACAAATTACACTCGGTAAGAAATTCACAAAAAATATTACACCACAGTGGAAGTTTCGATACTTGGCAATTCACTTAAGTGCTTATGGAAATATCTTTAGAACTAACATGCAATATTAATACTTTTTAAAAGCGATAATAATCATTAATCCATAATTACAAGGTAATTACCATTAAATTCTGCATACTTACCAGATGAACTTTATTAGTTTCTTGTAATTATTACAGTCTAGTGTAATAGTTATGTTTACTCAGTTAAGGATAGAGCCAAATGCCTATCAAAAGCTAAAGTGGCTACTTATAGGAAACGGCCCATCAGCCTGCTCAAACATAAGATCTTCTTATCACAGTCTTGTTTTAGGAATTTTTATTGTTATCAAAGTTGAGGATATAGTACAGAATTGAATAAGTACCACAATGTTGCAGAAGCCCAACTGTAGCCACACCTTAATCTCAGCTAAATAGTGGTTATAGCCTATAGGTATAAGAAAATGAAAATTAACCTGAGGTATACCGTTCTATTATGGAAAATTACCATGCAGACTCCAAAACCTTCTTCTCATACAATATATGTTGCCAATTTCATGGAACATCAAAAAGGTTAAGCATTTCAGAGAATATCAGAAGAGTTAATCAATTGTTTAGCAATCTTCTTCCCCTTAGGAGTCAAATGTTTTTGTAACAAAATGTTTGAATATGCTTAAGACCTATAGACGGGTGACCATAACTTCAACTGGAAATATTTGCTTGCTGATTTTGAGGGATTATGATAAAAAAAAAAAAACACAAGACAGCATTCAAGCAACCTTTACTATCTTGAATATCAAAGTGAAAGTGTGACTAACTACTATTATCATGCTAACTGGTGAGCTAAAATGTATCAAACTAGGAGGTCATTACAATTCATGGAAAACGTCAAATTGCCTCCGCTTCAGTTATGAAATCAAAAAATAACCAGGTGCATGGTGATCACATAGTTAAAAGATCACAAGTAAATGAAGGATCTTCACGATATCATGATATTATGACGAAACTCGGATCTGATCAAATAAAAAGCTACATCGTTTGATTCCATTCGTTTCAAACAAGACACTGACTAAACCAGAACGGCCAAAGGAATGATGGAGAGCAGAGCATGGAAATAAGGAAGGAATAAGTGCATGCCTGCAGGAAGCGAATCGAGAAGGGAGAGCGCAGTGTCAACTAGAGCTCGAAGCCTGGAGGTCTTCTCTTCCGGATCCCGTGGGAAATAGGTGTCGCGTATGCGGTAGAGCTCGTCGACGGCCGCGAAGACACTCGAGATCGCCTCTCTCTCATCTTCGCCCGTGATGCTGCTCATCTCTGCGCGAGCGAGACAGATCAGGCTGTGACGGCCTAAAGGGTTCTTTAGCTCTGAGTTGTGTTTTTTTTTCCTCAGCGAGAGCAGACACGTTCGAAGAATTTTGAGTTAGAGCAAAAATAAATAATTGAAAAAATGAAATTAATTTTATAGAAGAATAATCTGTAATTTTTCAAATCTCGTACTTAATTTTCGTATTACTTAAATAAGTGTCCGAGACATAGTTGAATTAGTTACGATGATACAGATTTATTAAAATAGATAAGGATCGAATCAAGTTGATTACAACATAGCAGACTTGCAGAAGATAAAGATCGAATCTCGATAAAGCTGAGACAATGTCCTTCTCTGTCGTAACCGACTATAATTTTCCGATTTACCTCCTCACATATAGTCATGAGAGCGATTGTGTGAAACTGCTAGGGTGATAGATTCCATCTTTTATTGAAGTATTATTCAAATAAGTATCCTATTTTTGGATTCACAAAATTAAATATTCTTTCCCATTCTTTTTCCCATAATATTCTTCTTTTTTTACTATTCATCCAGGTAAAAAACTCGGAGTTACTTTATTTTTTTCTTTATTTTTTTCTCAAAAAAATCAAGTATCTTCTTTTGTCTCTCGTTGAAGACTTTCAAATCGCTTTCAATAACTATTTTTTATTTGAGGACACAGATATATTCAGGAGCATTAAATGAATACATAGATTTTCGTTTGAAATAATTTCGAGTTCTCTAAGTCAATGACGTAGCTAGGGCTGGGTTATATGGGCTCCAGTCCAGTGCAACTCAGTAATTGAAATCAATATATTATTTTACAGTGCAACTGCAATTGAAGCCAATATATTATTTTATAAGTGCAGCCCAACTAATCCAACCCAATGCAATCTAAATCCCAATGTAGCCCAACAATTGAAGCTCAGGGCAGTTAAAATCATGGCTACGCCATTGTTCTAAGCCCATCAATCATATTTGAATGAAACTAACTGATGGACCTTCGCTATTCAAAAAAATTAAAAATTTAATATCTTTAGAAAAATGAAGTTCAAAAAACTCATTTGTGGTATTGGTCAAAAAGTATGATCATCGTGACCTTTATAATACGCTTTTGACATTATTTATCATACTTGAATCTAGTTGAAAAAAATTGCTGCTCCCAATACAGTGTATCACGATGATATTTGACGACATGGGTGTAATAAGAAAACTAAGCTGAGCATATAAGAGTTTATTTGGAGTGATTTGGACATCTTTAGATTCATCAATTACTTTTGGAACAAAATCGACTTGTAGATCTAGGTCATTCTAAAAGTAGAAATTTAATTTTGTTCATTATAAGAGAGTCCCATAAATTCATTTTAGGTGTCAGATAGAGAGTATTATTGTCATATCATTTACAACGAGGCTCTGTCATTATTTTTCAAGGAGGGAATGAGTTTAAAAAAAATTAAGTTCAGTATAGTGTATCGCGATGGTATTTGACGGCATGAGTGTAATAAAGAGACTAAACTGAGCGCATACGAGTTTATTTGAAGTGATTTAGACATCTCTAGATCCATTAGTCACTTTTGGAATAAAACTGACTGATGAACTTAAAACATTCTAAAAATTATAAATTTAATTTTGTATAACATAGGAGAGTCTCATAAACTCATTTGTGATGTCGGATAGTGAGTATCATCATCTTACCATTTACAATGAGATTCCAACATCATTTACAATGAATTTGCTATAAAAAGGAATTAAGTGGCAGTTTAGTTATAACAGCTACGGTTTTATAACTACTAAAACGTAAATATTAAATTTTAAATTTTGAAAGGGTTTAATATTCACGTTATAATAACTACAAAACTGTAACTGCTACAAATAAGTTTCATAGCTATTATATAGTTATAATAGTTATGGTTTTATGGCAACTACGATTTCATAGCTGTTACAATATGAATATTAAATCTTAAACTTTAAGAGGTTATAATTTTTTATTCAGATTGAATCACGGAATGCACAATATATCAAATCAAAGACCTCTGAATAAGTTTCGATTTCATATATTGTGTGTCTTGCGGTTAAACCTGAGTCAAAAGTTAAGATCTCTAAAAATTTAAAGTTTAACTTTCACGTTGTAGCAACTATGAAACTGTAACTGCTACAACTAATTTGTCACCTAGTACTTTTTATAGTAAGCTCATTATAAATAATGTCGGAAGCTTATTGTAGATGGTAAGATGATGATACTCACTATCAGACACCACACATGAGTTCATGGGAATCTCATATGTCGCATAAAATTAAAATTTTAATTTTTAGAATATCTTAGGTTCGGTTTCATCCTGATGGGCTTCCGCAAGTATACGGAATATCGTCAAGTAATAAAAGATATCGAACCACAGGGACCAAGGAATCAATCACTAAACTAACACAAGAAGAGTAGAGAGATCACGTAATTTGGGTTGAGATGGGGAAAGTGAGAGTATAGATGAGCTCCTAAACCTCAATCGAAGAAAAATCAACTAGTGACAAAATTGGAAAAACGATCCTAGGACTTCGGATTCCTCAAGATTATGTTTGATTGACTATGGACTCCTTACCATTCCTCAATGTTTACACATTTATAGAGATTCTAACTAAAATATCCAATTAGACCTCGTCAGGTTTTCTCGGAATAAAATTAATAATTCTCTAACATTATGATTGCTAGTTTGAGATGACCCCAGATAGCCTAGTTATAGCTCTCCCGCTGTCATGAGAGAAGCGACCTAAATCTCTGGGATTAACATCTATAAAGATAGATCGAAGAGGTTGCTTGATCTTTCACAGTCTACATAAATAGACAAGGTGCTAAAAGGGGTTTAGCATGCTTGAATCTAAGAAAGGTTACACCTTTCGAAGTCTACGTGTCCACGGACAAAAGACAAGAGGATTTACATAAGTACAATTCCTTATACTTCGGCAATAGGATCAATCATGTATGCTATGATATGTACGAGACCCGACGTATCGTGTGCTCTGAGTGTCATGAGTGGATACCGATTAGATCTAGGAATGAATCATTGGACGGCTGTCAAGATAATTCTTATAGTACTTGCGAGGAAATAAATATTTATTTTGGTACATGGAGAAAGTGATATGGTTACATGCGGGTATACGAATATCAGCTACTAGACAGACTAGGATGATTCCAAGTCTTAGTCTGGATATCTATTCATTTTAAATTATAGTGTAATAAGTTGAAAGTGTTTCAAATAAGACATAATTGCAGCTTATGAAGTGGTTTGGATTAGGAAGTTCATTTCTAAACTTGGAATGGTTCCAACCATTGTCGAAACATTACTTGCTTACCAAAATAACACTTATCTGATTTGGGGCCTAGCTTGTCTGAGACTTGATGTCGAACGTAAGGCTCACAACCCCAAATCTTCATAAAAGATATTTTGGGACTCTTCCCAGTCCATATCGTATATGGTGTTTTTCTACGATGACTTTAGATTGAACGCGATTAAGTGTGAAGATAGCCGTCTCTAGAGACGAATCCCCAAAGTAAGTAGGTAGATCAGTCTGACTCATCATCGATCGTACCATATCTGAAGACAAAGAACGATTTTTACTTGGATACACCATTCCATTGTGGTGTTCCAAGTGGAGTGAGTTGGGATATGATCCCACACTCAGTTAAATGGTCACGAAACTCTTGGCTAAGGTATTCACCATCTTCAATCTGATCGAAGCATGGTAATACTCTTGCCAAGTTGGTTTTGGGACTTCATTCTTAAATTCTTTGAACTTTTCAAAGGATTCTGACTTGTGTTTCAATTTTCAAATGTTTTATAGAAATCATGCTTCCGAGTTTGGTTCTTCCTGAAGGTTGTGTTGTCCTAGCTTCATTCAAATTATTTTTTGAAAAATAATTAAATGTGTAATTTAAACATATTGATCGGGAGGGTTATTTAGTGGTTACGTAGACATCGGATATAATGGGGATAAGAAAAAAAGAGTAAAGATAAGTATATGTTAATTGACGACAGCTATTCCCTGAATCCTAAGTAAAATCCTGACCTCCTACTCTAGTCTCTACATGTTCCCTGCATTAAGCACCGACCTCATGACTCGGTCTCTACATGCTACCTGCATCAAGCGGCGATCTCATAGCTCAGTCTCTGCATAATCCTTGCATCAAGCGTCGACCTCATGACTCGGTCTCTACATGCTACCTGCATCAAGCGCCGACCTCATGACTCGATCTCTGCATGTTCCCTATATCAAGCGCCGACCTCATGACTCGGTCTCTACATGCTACCTGCATCAAGCACCGACCTCATGACTCGGCGGTCTCTACATGCTCCCTGTATCAAGCGCTAACCTCATGACTCGGTCTCAACATCCAGGATTAATCTTCGTCATGTAAGGCTTATTTGAAGGCATGGTCGTTCCGCCTAATTAAAGCGGAGATGACAGTACTAGTTCTTTCGAGGAAACACGAACGCACTCTCAAATATATATCAACAGACAGAATCTTTTTAGAACAGAACAAGTATGCCAGAATATTTTTCAAACGGTTGTTAATATTTCGGATATCAACCGCTATGAAAAGGTAATCCATGCTCATGGGTACAGGTACGCACACATAAATCCTAACTTCCCCAAGCCCTTTAAACTCCTTCATCGCGCCGAATCCTAACTTGAGCGTCAGAGTGGCTTGTCGGGAATCTCATTCCCGGTGTCATTCTAACCCTCTTTTTAGAGTATCTTGCAGGTCTTTCTTCTCCTTCCGCAGCCCCATCACAGGAGCGTACACGTCAACAGACTTTGAACCAGTGTTGTAACCATCCATGATGTATTAACTGAAACACATATGGTGTTTGTAAGTAATGATACTGTTCCTGTTTGAGATCTGCACCAGGAAGCTTCGACTACCTTCTTCCGCACCAAGACTGTAGAGGGGAAGATGGAGAGAAGGGCTCAAAGACAACACCTGCACACAAGAGGAAAATGAGATGGAAGGCCAGGAGGGTCCTGGCGCGACCACTCCGATGCTTAAGTCAGTGGGAGAAGAAAGGAGGCGAAAACTGAGAGAAAGAGAAGTAGGAAAATGTGTGATTGCATACCTCCCTATGGTGATCCACTGACCTTTTTATATAACTGGGTATTGTGGAGTCATATCAAGGATATGACTAAGGTTCCATCGCCGTTATGAATGTGTCAGAGAGCAGGGCATGACCCATGATAACGTCCCATCATTAATCAGCATTTAAGGGGGTAGACTTCGCTATTTACCGAAGACTTACTATGATGACATACAGG
Source organism: Curcuma longa (assembly GCF_044706935.1). Classification (NCBI taxonomy): domain Eukaryota; kingdom Viridiplantae; phylum Streptophyta; class Magnoliopsida; order Zingiberales; family Zingiberaceae; genus Curcuma; species Curcuma longa. The sequence goes on from NC_133875.1 coordinate 8,247,911, forward strand.
AATGTCAGAGGAACATTCATAATCGTACGATAGGGGAGTGGTCTTTTCTGAGATTGGAGTATATTAATGACATAGGATGCATGTCCGAGCCAAGTGAATTGGCCGTGCCGCGACACCCGTGTCTTGACAAGATACTAGTCCTGAGGACCTCCTGCTGACGGAGTAGGAGGGTCCTCGGCTTGGTCATTGGAAAGGGTTCGGCTCGATCACTGGAGAGGGTGCGGCTCGGTCACTGGAGAGGGTTCGGCTCAGTCACTAGAGAGGGTGCGGCTCGGTCACTGGAGAGGGTGCGGCTCGGTCACTGGAGAGGGTTCGGCTCTATCGGGGGGTCCATAGGACTTGGTTTGGTCCCTTTGTCCGAGACGCGGTCGAGATATCGTGCTTGACCCCTTCCATCTGGTTCGATTAACCAGGTCGACATATACATCCATAACAGATACCATTAAATTTGTGAAAGTAAAAAAAGTATCAAAATTTTTTTTGATTCGAAGTGAATGCTTTGGTTCGCACTAATCATACTATTAACTTGATAGTTGCAACGCATATATATATACACGCAACCTCCATGATAGAAGTTTTCGAGCGCTCGGATCAAGTTCGGACGTCGGAATTGAAACAATATAATTTTATAAATATTTTTATTTTTTATTTGTGATTAAATTTTAATTTTAGGATTTAAGGATTGGGTTATAGTATTAAGTATTAAAAAAAAGTTAAAATGAAAAAGAATTTCAAATAACCCCACACTCCGTAACCATCTAAATTTTTTTATTTTAATTTTTTTTTATTTACTATTATAATCTAATCTTAAATTTTAAAATCAAAATATTAAATGAATTAATCATATGTAAACAAATAATAATAAAATGGTATTGTTTCTCGTCTGAACGTTCGAAAATGTTACGGATATCTAAACGCTACCATCGCAGACGCTGTGCACACAAACAAACACCCAACTCACCATCCAACTCTCCGTAAGCAACTGCCACGGTGGCAGTCCCAGTTAGTGTGTTATTTATTTATTTTTTCTTTTATCTTCCACTTCATCTAGTGCCACACCCGATTATCCATAAATTATATTTTCCTCTCGACGTTGTCCTTTGTCGTTGCTGCCGCCACGGGCAGAACCAAGTATCATTCTACCCGGACTTTAGCTCGGGGGTCCAATGGATTTAAAAAAGAACTGTCATTTAAATTTATTATAAAAAATAGAAAAATAGATAAAAGAGAAAGATAACCCAGGGGCTTTTGATCTGATTGGGATTAGCCCGGAGGCTACAGCATTCCTAACTCCGCATTGGCTGCCACCGTCCTTCATCGGAAGCATCCACCAAACTAGGTTTTCCTCTCGATATCGTCCTTCGTTGTTGGTTTGTTGTTGTGGCCATCCATTGGGAGCACCCGATGTTCCGGTGAGTATTCTGGAGGACCCAGACTTGACTCGAGTCTGATCCGGGTCTCACCCAGGGGTTCGGTCGGCTCCCGTCACGGCCTATCCCTAAAGGCCGAAAGAAGTCAAATTATCCATTCGGCTCGGCATAGTTCAGTTCTGCCCAGTTGGTATGGCGCAGTTCAGTACTGCCATCCGGCAGCTCAGCTCTGCCATCCGGCAGCTCAGCACTGCCATTCGGCAGCTCAACTCTGCCACTCGGCAGCTCAGCTCTGCCACTCAGCAGCTCAGCCCTGCCACCACCCATTCGACAGCTCAGCTCTGCCATCCGGCAGCTCAGCTCTGTCATTCGGCAGCTCAGCTCCCTGTCACTCGGCTCAACCCTCCACCCAGGCCACCCGCACTCAGCTTAATTCTGCCAATTCCACTCGGCACAGCCCAGCCTCCATTCGGCTCGATGGCTCAATTCTATCAGGTCATATCATATCAAGAAAGGTCTTATCAAGATCTTCTTAAGGACCATGCCTTGTCAGAAGGATGTGACTTTCCAGAAAGGGTCTTCTCCCTCTATGCAATAACTTTGTCAAGCATTTGTGAAAGACATGACTTGTCAGAATGGTCTCTCTTCCCAAGGAATAATTTAATCAAGCATTAAATGCAGATGTGATTGGTCATCTTTTCAAGATCATGCTTTGTCAGACAAAATCGTGGCCTTCTCTTCTAGTGCTATAAAATGACCTCCTCAGGTATAATAAAGGGGGGGGGGGGGGGGGGGGGGGGGGGGGGGGGGGGGGGCTCGGATCTCTCTCTTCTCTCTCTCACTCTTCTTATCATTTTTGGGCTGAGCTTTTCATTACAGTATTTTGCTTTTACTGTACTTCTTCTTCCTCCTGACTGGGCTGACTTGAGCGTCAGAGTGGCCGTCCGGGGACTCCCCGGCGCCAGGATGACCTCTGTTCTCTGGTGGTGTTGCAGGGCCTTTCGGTGGCTGATCTTCTCTCCTTCCTCGATGTGGAGGCCCTCTCCGGCGGTTGCACACTCCTCTCCTCCCCGGCATGTTGACGGGTCCGGTCCTGACGCCCTTGAAGCTCACACCGCTCTCCTCCCCTCCTTCTGTTCCAATCCACGGCGAGCAAGGTCCGGTGACGTGTCCAGGAGCAGTTCTCAACCGGAACATAATTTGGCGCCGTCTGTGGGAACACACTTAGCCCGGATTTGAGATGCCGACGGACGAACCTCCTCAGCCTTACCTCATCACCATGACGCAGGAGGAGTTTGACAAAGCCGTGGCTGCCGCCGCTGCAGTCATAGCAGTTTCCAGGCAACCGCCGCAGGTACTAGCTGGCCCCTCACGACCTCATTCTTTCTCCGGCGAAGCTCCACCACCGCCAGCGCGCCAGCTATTTGGGCCTACGGAGGCCCATCCTTCACAGGCCCATCATCATCAGGCCCATCAGTCGCAAGTTCATTACACTCAGGCCCACCAGGCCCCGGCCCACCAAGATCCGGTTCTTCAAGCTTCAAGTTATCGAGCTCCAGCCCCTCAGGCCCATTAGGCTTACCAGGCCCCGGCCCACCAGGCTCAGGCACAGGCCCGGTCCTACATCGACGCTACGCATCTCGGACCGATGTAGAGGGCAAAGACTTAGCCAGGCCATGGAACGCTACGCATCTCCGGTCTTACCGCATTTAGCGGTCAAGAACACTTCAGGGTCATGGTATGCACTTTATTTTTCCTACACTTAATTAACAATGATACTTCCGCAGGTCCTCCCCGAGCCAAGGCTCTTCAGTCATTCCCAATACTCTCCCGACTTGGACAGAATCGTGGATTAAGCCAAACTTAGGTCTCGGACCTACTCCACCGACATAATTAGGTCTCAGACCTACTCCATCGACTTTGCATAGGTCGGACCTACTCCAATGACATAATTAGGTCTCGGACCTACTCCATCGACTTTGCATAGGTCTCGGACCTACTCCACCGACATAATTAGGTCTCGGACCTACTCCATCGACTCTGCATAGGTCTCGGACCTACTCCATCGACAAACGCCCTCTTCAGGGCTCAACCACCACCGACTCGGATATAGTCAGGATCAAGCTCAAATTCAACCTCTCAGCCTCTTTACAGGCCCCTCGGTCTTTATTTGTTCAGCAGCTCAGCCCTGCTCCTTCCATCCGGCAGCTCAGCCCTGCCACTCAGCAGCTCAGCCCTGCTCCTTCCATCCGGCAGCTCAGCCTTGCCACCAGCAGCTCAGCCCTGCTCCTTCCATCCGGCAGCTCAGCCCTGCCACTCAGCAGCCCTGCTCCTTCCATCCGGCAGCCACATCAAAGTCTGGTAAATTTCATAACACTTGCGAGCCGAATCGCGGAACGGATCCGCTACAGCGTCTGTCACCGCCATCTACTACAATTCTCAAACTCCCCGCGCTCCTGCAGCCGGGGACGAGCTCGCCTGGGCAACCGAGTTTGTATGACCGGCGTGGGGTCAACTCACGCGGTTCTCTTGTTAAGCGGTTTTCATCTAGGCTTTCAGCCATTCATCCCAGGCTCCACAGCCATTCGTCCGGGCTTCTCAGCCATCCAATCGGACTTCCTCTGCTCAGTCATTCGGCCAGTCCGCTCAGTCAGTTGGTCATTCCGCTCAGTCAGTTGGCCACTCCGCTCAGTCATCCGGCCATTCTGCTCAGTCAGTTGGCCACTCCGCTCAGTCATTCGGTCATTCTGCTCAGTCAGTTGGCCACTCCGCTCAGCCATTCGGCCATTCTGCTCAGTCAGTTAGCCACTCACTTAGTCTCACTCAGCCTTTCTCGACAACTTTGTCGGCTTGGCCACATGGCCACTCGGCGATTTTGACAGTCCGCCCACTCTGTCACCCATCCTAGTATTGCTCTCGCCCAAGCACGCTTAACTTCGGAGTTCTGAGCGGGGACGGTGCATTAGTGCTGGTATAATCCTAGTACTGTCACTCATCCCGGCTGCTCAGTCACTCATTCAAGTCTCTAAGCCACGCATCCAGGCTACTCCATCTCTTATCTAAGTCACTCAGCCATCCATCTAAGTATTGCGATCATCTCATCCTGTGCCGGCCTCTCATTTCGGTGTCACACCTCAATACCTCAATATAACTAATGAGCATACTTCCTCCCGAGTCCTCCATATACTCTCTGGTCTCGGAACATCTTCCATCGACAATTACCCTCTTTAGGGTTCAGTCTATCCTGACTGACATGCTGAGGTATTCTAATTTTGAACCCTCACTGCCTCTATAACTCTGGACTGCTCCCCTTACTGGTCGGTCGACGCTTCCACCGCTAAGCCTTCGACCGACTCTTCATGACCTTTGGTTGCTCTTGGTCGACTCCTCTACAACTCTTCGACCAACTCTAAATTTTATGGGAGACCTCTATATAGTCTCTGGTCGATTCTTCTCGACACGTAGAATTACAGTATGAATGAGCCCGACACAAGGTTATTAACTTGAGTGTTTTGCATGCAACACTAATACAATACATGCAAGCCACATGCCATGCAAGCCATGCAACACAAATGCAAACCACATGCCTTCGTACAAACCTTCATGCATGCAACGTACCTTCATACAGGAAACGTGCCTTCATGCAAGCCACGTACCTTCACACGACCTTTCATGCGACACAAGCATCGACTCACTCGAGTGCTACACGGCCAACACCGAGCAGTCAATGTTGAATGCTTTCCTACACTCGGCTCTCGATGCGCATTGGTGTCCATGTATTATCCCCACGGGATACGCCGCCACTGCTCGAATCTTCATCCACTTCGATAACACCCGAGTCCCCTCGTTGTCGCCGAGAAGATGTCGCCGCCACCTAAAACTTTGACGCTCCGACACATGGAGACTGCCAAGCTCTCCACACTTGCCGACTCCTCCGGCACTGCCGAGCACTGCCACGTCGAGTGATGTGAGCAGTCGGCAAAAGCTCGCCGAATACACTTGCCGACTCCTTCGGCGACACAGCCTACTCCACTGCCGGACCGCTGCCACGTCGAATGACGTGAGCAGTCGGCAACAGTTTGTCGACTGCACTTGCCCACTGCCCTTGCCGACTCTGGACACCGCCCAGCGACTGCCAGCCTCTCTAGTCTGCGACGATTCACATACGAGCATTACCCAGCAACTGCCGATCTCCTGAGCCTTCTGCCGACTGTTGGCCACCCGCTCCAACCACCATGTTCTAGGATGTCAGTAGCGGACTCGGGAGGTTGGCGACAGTCGGCATATGGGCGCAATCGGCAGCAGCTGGCAGGATCTTACTTGTTTTCTCGCAATCAACACGAAGCCGAGTGTTGGTCTTCTTCTCTGGTGCCGGTCGGGGAGAACTGCGACAGCAGATCCATCCCGAAAGTCGAAGCGGAGGTAGGAGAGGTTGGGATTTCCTAGGCTAGACCGAGAGAAGTACAGTGAGCGACTGATTTCAAGCATCAGAGGCTACCTTCTCCACAGAATAGAGCCTAGCAAGGTCCTCAAAACCTATTTCTGCAGCAAAAACTCAGTCGGACTCGGAGACCTTTCCGTGCCTCTCCTGCTCTGATCAAACCCCATAGCGTTCTGAGAGCCTTCGTCCTTGAGTGCAGGAAGACGACACCTTCATCCAGGAGATCTCCCCTACTCTGCGCCCAACAGCAGCGCCTGGCCGACTTCGCTGATTTGCGGCCGACTTCTCTCGGGCACCGCACGATTGCCTGCGCGATTGACTTCTCTCGTGCACCCAACGCGTTGAAAGCCGCGCATTGCTGCTACCAGAGGCCGACTCCTGTAAGATGTCAAATGCTCACTTTGGCTTCGGTTCCCGCAGCCACCTCGATCCCTTCTTTAAGGATCCCTTCGGCTCCGGTCTCCTGCGGAGTAATAGCGCTTAAGCTGGGTTTATGGTGAAGGATCGCTCCATGAATAGCCATAATTTCTTACACCCCAAATCGGGGTGTAAGGGAGGGGAAGCAAATATTACTCATGTTTATTCCAATTTTACCCATTAAACCGATCGGGGAAGAGGCCGCGATGGAGACGCCGCCGGAGATGTTGGCCGCGATGGAGACGCCGACAAAGAGGGCCAAGCCATGCGCGAGCGCCACCGCGACCAGGCCTGATGTCGGGGAAGAAGAGCCTCCTTCGTGCTGCGCAGGTACTACCTGAGTTTGCTCCACCATTACGAGCAGGTCTTCTACTTCCGGACGAGCGGCTTTGGTTCCACCTGCAGGTGCCCTTCTTGTTCACGCTGTGAGTTTCTGGTCATGCTGATCGAAATCTCGAGATGTCGTTGCAGGTTGCAGCCTCCTCGCGAACCAAAGCGCCTCCCAGATGTAGAGATGAACGCGGCGAAGTGCCCTCCGATGCCGCCGCCGTGCGGACGCCGAGCTCTTGCAAAAGGCCCTCGTATGAGCCGCGGTAAGCGTTCGATCCTTCTATAAGGGCAGCGTCCACCCAGCTCGTACATCATGTAAGACTAAGAGCGTGGTCCACGAAGACAAGACTGCTAAGGAAGCTTAGTTTGTATCGACACCAAGCAAAAGAAAAAAGGCCAAAACAAAGCCAACAACATGCATGTGGTTGTGATACAGTGAGACAAGGCTCTCTTTGGAAATCACGAGCTTCTCTTGATTCAAGAATGAGGTTGCTTATGTGGTTCACTTTGCTGCAAAAGGTTGGAACCGCCAACCTAGCGGCCCCCCCACCCCGGCCCCACAAGTATGAGGGGGAGTAAATCACGGTGAATGCGGGCCCGGTTACAACATGGTGGTTGAAGGCATTTGAACATGGACAGATATTGATGTTATCGCATTTGCTGCCATGGACCTTCGAACCGCCTACCTCATGCTGCAAGCATCCATGTCGTAACCGGCTGACCCCGCCCGTGGGGGCTGCTTATGTGGTTCACTTTGTTTGCGAAGGGGGAGGAGAGAGAGAAGCAATACTTGAGAGGCACTCCCATTTGCGTGTCCGACTCCATGTCGACTTGCCGACCTCACCACTGCATGGCAGTGGAGACCGAACTGTGCACACTGCAAGCCGGCCGCCGACCTGCACGCGCCACGCCTATGGTTGTGGACGCTGCTACGTCCGCCGACTCCTCTGCTCGCAACACTTCTTATTTTCCTTCTGTGCACTGCCTTCCGCCGGGCCAGTGGTGTCGTGCGCCCCAACCCGACACACCGCAGGACAAAGGCTCCCTACTTCTGTGCGCTGCCGATTGCGGCGCGTTACTGACTCTGCTGCGCTTCTCAAGAGACTATAGAGTTATCCCATCTAAACCTTTTGATGAAATAAATAAACAGGCTATGATATGGAGGCGTGTCAAATTAAGGGACTTAGTGATTGATTGATGGGATAGGATGGCAAAGGAGACATCCACACACCATCAGTAAAAAACACAATATGCCTTATGTCCCGATTCCATGTGTCTACCAAACCCAACTCCTTGCCGACTCCTGCGCAAGATACCTGCCAACTTTGGCAGTCACCGATTCCATGTGTCCACTAAGCCGACTCCACCGACTCTGGCGTGCCCCGCTTGCTGTCCTCGCGGTGTAACGCCAGCCGGCTCTCATGCACATGACAAGTTTGCCTCCCCTGCTGTACAAGGCCTCCTGACCTTGCCGAGTCCCGAGTCTAAGTCCGTCGTGCTTCTGCCCAACTCCGACTGCTGCCGAATCAGCTGCCGAAGCCGAGTCGGTGGAGTCGAAGCTGGGTCGCCACCCATCATGGCCGACTCCCCACCAAGCCGAGTCGCCACCCATCATGGCCGACTCCCCACCAAGCCGAGTCGTCGCCTATCATGGTTGACTCTCTACCGGTCCGAGTCCGACTTCTCCTTAGCCCGACTCCAACTCCTCCGCGGTCGGCTAGCTCCTCACCGACTACTTGAGTCAATTATCTCTACCGTGCCCTGCGTCTCTCGAAGTCCTGTCTCTCTCCCACTTGATTCGCTGAGTCTACGGACTCGACTCAGACTCGAGTCCGACTCAGTCTAGTCAGTCCGACTCACGCTCCCTTCGACTAGACTAGCGGGGAGGCTTATGTTCCGGTGAGTATTCTGGAGGACCCAGACTTGACTCGGGTCTGATCCGGGTCTCACCCAGGGGTTCGGTCGGCTCCCGTCACGGCCTATCCCTAAAGGCCGAAAGAAGTCAAATTATCCATTCGGCTCGGCATAGTTCAGTTCTGCCCAGTCGGTATGGCGCAGTTCAGTACTGCCATCCGGCAGCTCAGCTCTGCCATCCGGCAGCTCAGCACTGCCATTCGGCAGCTCAGCTCTGCCACTCGGTAGCTCAGCTTTGCCATTCGCAGCTCAGCTCTGCCACTCGGCAGCTCAGCTCCCTGTCACTCGGCTCAGCCCTCCACCCAGGCCACCCGCACTCAGCTTAATTCTGCCAATTCCACTCGGCACAGCCCAGCCTCCATTCGGCTCGATGGCTCAATTCTGTCAGGTCATATCATATCAAGAAAGTCTTATCAAGATCTTCTTAAGGACCATGCCTTGTCAGAAGGATGTGACTTTCCAGAAAGGGTCTTCTCCCTCTATGCAATAACTTTGTCAAGCATTTATGAAAGGCATGACTTGTCAGAATGGTCTCTCTCCCCAAGGAATAATTTAATCAAGCATTAAATGCAGATGTGATTGGTCATCTTTTCAAGACCATGCTTTGTCAGACAAAATCGTGGCCTTCTCTCCTAGCGCTATAAAATGACCTCTTCAGGTATAATAAACGGGGGGGGGGCTCGGATCTCTCTCTTCTCTCTCTCACTCTTCTTATCATTTTTGGGCTGAGCTTTTCATTACAGTATTTTGCTTTTACTGTACTTCTTCTTCCTCCTGACTGGGCTGACTTGAGCGTCGGAGTGGCCGTCCGGGGACTCCCCGACGCCAGGATGACCTCTGTTCTCTGGTGGTGTTGCAGGGTCTTTCGGTGGCTGATCTTCTCCTTCCTCGATGTGGAGGCCCTCTCCGACGGTTGCACCCTCCTCTCCTCCCCGGCATGTTGATGGGTCCGGTCCTGACGCGCCCTTGAAGCTCACACCGCTCTCCTCCCCTCCTTCTGTTCCAATCCACGGCGAG
>NC_133875.1:8257499-8402219 GCF_044706935.1 Curcuma longa
TGCCGACTCCTCCGGCACTGCCGAGCACTGCCACGTCGAGTGATGTGAGCAGTCGGCAAAAGCTCGCCGAATACACTTGCCGACTCCTTCGGCGACACAGCCTACTCCACTGCCGAGCGCTGCCACGTCGAATGACGTGAGCAGTCGGCAACAGTTTGTCGACTGCACTTGCCCACTGCCCTTGCCGACTCTGGACACCGCCCAGCGACTGCCGGCCTCTCTAGTCTGCGACGATTCACATACGAGCATTACCCAGCAACTGCCGATCTCCTGAGCCTTCTGCCGACTGTTGGACACCCGCTCCAACCACCATCTTCTAGGATGACGGTAGCGGACTCGGGAGGTTGGCGGCAGTCAGCATATAGGCGCAGGCGGCAGCAGCTGGCAGGATCTTGGTTGTTTTCTCGCAATCGACACAAAGCCGAGTGTTGGTCTTCTTCTCCGATGCCGGTCGGGGAGAACTGCGACAGCAGAACCATCCCGAAAGTCGAAGCGGAGGTAGGAGAGAATAGAGCCTAGCAAGGTCCTCAAGATCTATTTCTGCAGCAAAAACTCAGTCGGACTCAATACCTCTCCTGTTTTGATCAAACTCCATAGCGTTCTGAGAGCCTTCGTCCTTGAGTGCAGGAAGACGGCGCCTTCGTACAAGAGATCTCCCCTACTCCGCGCCCAACAGCAGCGCCTGGCCGACTTCGCTGATCTGCGGCTGACTTCTCTCGGGCACCGCACGATTACCTGCGCGATTGATTTCTCTCGCGCACCCAACACATTGAAAGCCGCGCGTTGCCGCTACCGGCGGCCGACTATAAGGGGACGAATGCTCACTTGGGCTTCGGTTCCCACAGCCACCTCAATCCCTTCTTTGAGGATCCCTTCGGCTCCGGTCTCCTGCGGAGCAGCCCATTTGATTCCCCCGTCCTTGACCCCTCGGGATTCAAGTACGGACGGAGTAATTACCAATTTTTATGGGATCTCGGTCCTTCCTTCTTAATAGCACTTAAGTTGGGTTTATGGTAAAGGATCGCTCCTAAGCGTTCGATCCTTCTATAAGGGCAGCGTCCACCTAGCTCTTACATCATGTATGGTCCACGAAGACAAGACTGCTAAGAAAGCAGTTTGTATTGACGCCAAGTAGAAGCAAAAACGCTGAAGCTAAGCTAACAACATGCATGTGGTTGTGATACAGTGAGACAAGAGGCTCTCTTTGGGAATCACGAGCTTCTCTTGATTCAAGAATGAGGTTGCTTATGTGGTTCATTTTGTTTGGGAAGAGGGAGGAGAAAGAATCAACACTTGAGAGGCACTCCCATTTGCGTGTCCGACTCCATGTCGACTTGCCGACCTCACCACTGCATGACAGTCGAAACTGACCTGTGCGCACTGCAAGCCGGCCGCAGACCTGCTCTCGCCATGCCTATGGTTGTGGACGCTGACACGTCCGCCGACTCCTAGGCTCGCAACACTTCTTATTTTCCTTCTGTGCACTGCCTTCCGCCAGGCCAGTGGTGTCGCGCGCGCGCCCCAGCCCGACACACCGCAGGACAAAGGCTCCCGACTTCTGCGCGCTGCCGACTGCTGCGCGTTACTGACTCTGCTGCGATCAGATAACGAACACTCATACTTCATCAAATGGATCCTACATAAAACGAATCTTCTCAAGAGACTACGGAGTTATCCCATCTGGTGAAATAAATAAATAGGCAAGGACATGGAGCCCTTTCAAATTAAGGGACTTAGTGATTGATTGATGGGATAGGATGGCAAAGGAGACCTCTACACGCCATCAGTAAAAAGCACAATATGTCTTATGTCCCGATTCCATGTGTCTACCAAACTCAACTCCTTGCCGACTCCTACGCAAGCTACCTGCCAACTTTGGCAGTCACCGATTCCATGTGTCCACTAAGCCGACTCCACCGACTCTGGCGTGCCCCGCTTGCTGTCCTCGCGGTGTAACGCCAGCCGGCTCTCATGCACATGACAAGTTTGCCTCCCCTGCTGTACAAGGCCTCCTGACCTTGCCGAGTCCCGAGTCTAAGTCCGTCGTGCTTCTGCCCAACTCCGACTGCTGCCGAATCAGCTGCCGAAGCCGAGTCGGTGGAGTCGAAGCTGGGTCGCCACCCATCATGGCCGACTCCCCACCAAGCCGAGTCGCCACCCATCATGGCCGACTCCCCACCAAGCCGAGTCGTCGCCTATCATGGTTGACTCTCTACCGGTCCGAGTCCGACTTCTCCTTAGCCCGACTCCAACTCCTCCGCGGTCGGCTAGCTCCTTACCGACTACTTGAGTCAATTATCTCTACCGTGCCCTGCATCTCTCGAAGTCCTGTCTCTCTCCCACTTGATTCGCTGAGTCTACGGACTCGACTCAGACTCGAGTCCGACTCAGTCTAGTCAGTCCGACTCACGCTCCCTTCGACTAGACTAGCGGGGAGGCTTATGTTCCGGTGAGTATTCTGGAGGACCCAGACTTGACTCGGGTCTGATCCGGGTCTCACCCAGGGGTTCGGTCGGCTCTCGTCACGGCCTATCCCTAAAGGCCGAAAGAGGTCAAATTATCCATTCGGCTCGGCATAGTTCAGTTCTGCCCAGTTGGTATGGCGCAGTTCAGTACTGCCATCCGGCAGCTCAGCTCTGCCATCCGGCAGCTCAGCACTGCCATTCGGCAGCTCAGCTCTGCCACTCGGTAGCTCAGCTTTGCCATCCAGCAGCTCAGCTCTGTCATTCGGCAGCTCAGCTCCCTGTCACTCGGCTCAGCCCTCCACCCAGGCCACCCGCACTCAGCTTAATTCTGCCAATTCCACTCGGCACAGCCCAGCCTCCATTCGGCTCGATGGCTCAATTCTGTCAGGTCATATCATATCAAGAAAGGTCTTATCAAGATCTTCTTAAGGACCATGCCTTGTCAGAAGGATGTGACTTTCCAGAAAAGGGTCTTCTCCCTCTATGCAATAACTTTGTCAAGCATTTATGAAAGGCATGACTTATCAGAATGGTCTCTCTCCCCAAGGACTAATTTAATCAAGCATTAAATGCAGATGTGATTGGTCATCTTTTCAAGACCATGCTTTGTCAGACAAAATCGTGGCCTTCTCTCCTAGTGCTATAAAATGACCTCCTCAGGTATAATAAGAAAGGGGGGCTCGGATCTCTCTCTCACTCTTCTTATCATTTTTGGACTGAGCTTTTCATTACAGTATTTTGCTTTTACTGTACTTCTTCTTCCTCCTGACTGGGCTGACTTGAGCGTCGGAGTGGCCGCCCGGGGACTCCCCGGCGCCAGGATGACCTCTGTTCTCTGGTGGTGTTGCAGGGCCTTTCGGTGGCTGATCTTCTCTCCTTCCTCGATGTGGAGGCCCTCTCCGGCGGTTGCACCCTCCTCTCCTCCCCGGCATGTTGACGGATCTGGTCCTGACGCCCTTGAAGCTCACACCGCTCTCCTCCCCTCCTTCTGTTCCAATCCACGGCGAGCAAGGTCCGGTGACGTGTCCAGGAGCAGTTCTCAACCGGAACAGATTGTTAGAGGTTGATGACCTAAAGTGATCATTATTATTGGAGGTGGATCCCTTCAAATGATCATCCCAACCCGTTTCTTCTATTTTTCTTCAAATATTCCTTATGAGATAGGACACGTATTCATTCATTCTCCTACATTTCATGACTGTTTTCAACTGGTCACCAATGCCATCGATGTTCCAAAGACCTCCCTAATTTGCACAAACGGAGAAGTAACGCATGCAAGATCTTGTTTGCCTAGTATCTTGGTCGTAAGTTAATTTCTCAACTTATGGTTACAAGGGGGTTTTTTTGAAAGAAACAACAACTAATGAACCCTAAATATTAATTTCAAATTTACTGGCTTCATGATCTTTATTGATCAATGACCACACATCAGAGCATTATCCTTGGTTTTTAAATTGCATGAGGCACGCTAAAGATACAAGGCTAGCAGTTATGTGTGATACATAGTTTACAAGGTCCAGGTTTAACATGTACTTCAGGTAGGATCAATGGTTTGAGCATGATTTACTTTACATGCACCATCCTTACTAACCTATTTCGAGTAGTGTTGTTTTGGCTTGACATCGCGGATGGTCAAGCCACCAATCAACGGACGATCCGACGTAGACAATCTTTGTAGAGACTCTGCTGATGAAGATGAAGAAAATCTAAAATGCACTTCAACAGGAGGTTAAATTGGTACTGGGGAGTCCCAACAAACTATTCCAATGCTTAAGTTAGGGTTTCGTAGAATAAAAGAGGAATCTCAAAGAAAAAGAGAAGAAGAAAGATGGAGGAGAGAGGAGAGAAGAGAGAGGACTCGGAAGAATTCTTTTTTAGGTTTATATAGCCGTTGGGGTGCCTCACTACATTGACTAGAGCGGTGTCACTATGGGATCATATGAGGGATCATATGAGGAGATTAGGTTTGACAACCGTCGGTTGCTTCAATTTCATTTTGACAATATATGCAGAAAGGAGGGTATCCAAGGGGATCAAACCTGACAACCATTGATTGCTTTCGTTTCCTTTTGGCCTTATATACAAAAACGAGGGTATCCGAGAGGACTAAACCTGACAACCTCGTAACCGTCCTTTTATTCTTGTATTATCGCGTGTCTTAAGAATATTCGTAGTCCCTGCTCATTGGCCCAGAAAGACAAGGGGTCGGGGACTCATAGTAGGGATATGGAATGGGTCCGAGGACATAGAAAGTTGGGACTCAAGGTCTGATGTTGTCACTTTCAAAATTAAAAATTTATAATTTACCAAATCTCCTAATTATCATTTTAAGTAATATAGTAGAGGCTTGGGTCGTCTCACATAAACTCAATGATGGAAATTATCCTAGACATATGGTGCGGGATTTTTATTTATTATTCATCCTTAATTATTTCTAACTATCTACGTACACAATCCACTTAGTCAGATAATTATAACAATAACCTTGTTATATTTATCACAATAATGATCTATTACATGATTCTATTCATTAACATAGTTTCAAAATACAACATATAAATGTCATTCATACAACATGTACAACATACAATATAAATTCTACTCATGTACATATAATACAAAATATGTTCACAACAATTTATTCATAAATATGAATCAACTTTACAAAATTCATTTATATGTGATCACAAACACTACACACTAACAACATTTCCAAACAACTCTACACATTCAACATCAACTTTGTTTATTTACATCATTTGCAACCAAATATTCCATGGTTCAACTCATGATACAAATTCAATTCATTGCATTCCATGGTTCAACAACAACACGAGTTACAAATTGATACGCAATCCTAAACAAACACCAACATCGTATCATTCATCATAAACGTAAACATTTTATACAACATATCATTCACTTCAACATAAACATCAACAACATATCATTCAATTCAACATAAACTTCTGATACAATAGCATATCATTCAACAAATCATTGATAACACAAGTTCACATTTCAATTTATCAATCATACATAACCAAGCCTAACTTCACCTTCAATCTGACTAACATTCCAAATTGAAACAACTTTCAAATTCAGATTCTCCAAACATTCCAAATCGAAACAAATTTCTCATTCAGTTTACTAACATCACAACAACCAAATCACACTCAAGTTCAGTATGAAACAGGTAATTCAAGGGTTTTGCATTGATGAAATCAACTAACAAAACAAAATAACCAGAAACAATCAGAAGCTAGATTAGAAATTAGGGTTAAAGTTAGGGTTAGGGTTAAGATTAGATTTAGGGTTAGGGATAAGAATAGAGTTAGGGTTAGGGATATCAGCTATCAACAAATGAGGAAAAACCAATGGAAATCAAGCTAAGATTAGGGGTTTTGTTTCCTGATTCATCACTGAATGAAGCCAACAACCGGAGATAGATCTGTGCCAATAGGACAATGGATCTCGCTGGGGCAAACCGCTCTCTAGGAGACTTGATCGGAGAGGGCAATGCTCGGAATCATTCCTCTACCGCTGACTCCTACTGCAAACCGCAGGCAAAACATTAGTAAACAAAGAAATTCAACTCCTTACCTTGCCCTTTTCCGGTGACGGCGGAGAGACGAAGCTGTCCAGTGATCCTCTACTACAAACCATAGACAAAGACCGGGGGATTCCCTACTGCAAACTGCAGACAGAGCCCGACTATCACTCGGGTCTTCTATGGACGCGGAGGCGAATGCTATCGCCGGCCACCGCAGCTGGGCAAACAGCTCACAGTGGCAGAGCACGAACGACAGGGGAGGGAAGACTCGCACCGGAGTGCAACGCTCGCGGTGGAAGGTCGTGCAGAGGGTCGGTGCTCGTCGAGTGTCGAAGATGCCGGCGCCATTGTGATTGAGCCCCCCCCCCCCCCCCCCCCCCCCCCCCCCCCCCCAATGTGTGATTAAGCCGATGAAGACTTTAAGCTTGCGATTGAATCGGGCGCCGCTTGAATTGGATGAACCCATTCACTGAACCAAGCTGAATTGGATTGAACCACATGATTTGGGATGATCTGAGCTAGTTTTATTGGGCCGGGCTGATATTAAACTGAACCAATTTTGATTTGAACCCATTTTGAGCCTGATTGAGCTAAATCTGAATCCAAGTTGAACTCAAGCTGAGCCAGAACTGATTTTTAACCTGGTTGATTCAAATTGAATCTATTTTGAACCAGACTCGGATTGGGCAAGAGAGAAGATCACTACAACAATTGAGTATTTTAGCGACGATTTATTTTCGTCGCTAAATATAATTTTTCGTCGCTAACGTATTTTAGCGACGATATTTTTTCGTCGCTATGTTTGTCGCTATAAGCTTGTCGCGAACCAATTTTAGCGACGAAAAATATAATAAATCGTCGCTAATTTTAGCGGCGAAATATTTTCGTCTCTAAAAAAAAATATTTCGTCGTTAACATTAACGACGAATTATTATATTTTCGTCGCTAATAGGTTGTTCTGTTAACGACGATGGCTCCTCTTTCGTGGCTAACAAACAGGAGGGAAAATTAAAATTTTCGATATATTAGCGACGAATAAACGAATTTCGTCGCTAACCACTAAAAATATTACCGACGAATTTATTCGTTTTCATCGCCTTGTCAGGATTGCTACTAAAAGTCTTTGGCCAAAACATTACATGTCAAGAGTACGGTACTCTTGGACACATATACAAATAACTTGAATCCACAGGACAAAAAAGTAGCTTGGGCTAGGTGTGACATAGTCAGCCTAGTGAGGACCGACACATAGACCATGTCCTGAACCAAGTGGGTATAAGACGGTGAAAGGAACGAGACACGTTTAATTGGAGCTGCTGAAAGGTTTAGAAGATGTTCTAGAATCAATCATTGATTTTCTGATCAATTGGGGATCATGATGTACTACTAGGTGTCACTCATGATCATTCTATAATTAATGATTAGTTACGGACGACCAACATAGCCGGAAACCTATTGGGTCACACGCACTACAAGTTCTTCGAAGGACTTAAAACGAGTTTGAGAATTGGATTCTCAGAATGAGAGAAATAAAGTATGGTTGGACCAGACAAAAGACAAAATGATGGAATTCGTCTTACGAAGATGAAATGAAAGAAACTGATTTCGTTCAAATCAGAGGTCATTTGGTTAGTGAACCAAATAATTTAGTTTTGAATCAAAGTTGAACTAACTTGGTTTGGTTCATGATGGAAGAGGTTTTGGTAAAATGGAAGAGATGAGTAGATTCGTCTTGCGAAGACGAATTGAACAAAATTGATTTGGATCAAATCGGAGGTTGTTTGGTCAGTGAACCGAGCGAACTGGTTCGCTATAATAAGCCTTAAATCCGGTTCAACTTGATTTAAGGTTTTCTCCGGTTTGGTTTCATTGGCCCGATTTAAGGTTTTTTTAGGTTTTAGGGTTTTCTTTGATTTTTGGTTGTCGCATGAAAACCACAAAAGAGAAAAAAACCAAAAATCATAAGGTTACTGTAGCTTCTCAAAGGTGAGCGGCGCGCGATAAAAACAAAGAGGGGTCTTTGTTCATCGTGCAAGTCTCTGCCGACATCCTCTTCTTCTTCCCCGCCAACATACCGCCTTCCACACCTCTTGTCCAAACGAGGGTGTCACCGGACCGGACCACCGACGTCGCCGATCGCGTGATGTGCGATCCCGATTCTGCCGATCGGGTGGGAGAAATCATGAGCAAAACAAGGAAATTGGGGCACGACGTTGTGGTTGGCTGACCGTCGACGTGATGGCACCACCGGACCTCGTCGAACGACGCGTGTTTCAGCCCCGCCTGACCTCACCGGCCATCATGCACAATAGCTTTCCCTTCGCGTTGCTGACCGCGACAACACAACCGTCGCCAATGCCCGATTGGATGCTCACGCCGCCGCCGATCGTCGGAGAAGGATTCCGCCGGAGGACAGGTCGAACCCGAGCCTTTCCTTCTTCCTCCTGGAGGCGAGCATCACCATCCAAACTTCCTCCTTCCCGCTACAGACAGAGCTTTTCTCCCACACCCGCCTTCTCTGTTATTCCGCCGCCGCCATCTCCTTCGGTAGATGATCACTGGAACCCAGAGCCTGTTGGGATGTATACCAGAATCCTAGCTATGTAAATAAACATTCTGAAATAAGAATCACATTTGATCAATATTTGCAAGTGTTCGTTTAATCTATATTGTAGATAAACATGGTGTGCGGAGTCACACATAGAAGACCATGTTATCAGTTCCATATAGATTATAAACAGTGTTCACAACCAAGATGGATTGGACAAACCATTGGATTAGTTGTAGTGTGATTTGGTCTTAGTCTGTCTTGGCTATAGAATTGCACTAGTACATTAAGTGTGTATTGAGCAGGACCATCTGAGGATTGTTCGATTTATACTGACTATATAATCGAACTAAACCTCTATTACTATAGATGTACATACTCTTAATCCTGATATAATAACAAACACATGTACTTAGTATGTACTTCTTTAATTCATCAAAGGTGAGATTTAGAACAATAGATCAATAGGCCCGATGAGTTAGGAAGAAGTATTATGTACATGGTGTGTTGTTGATTATAGAAGGAAACTGTATCCTATAATCTAGGATGATGATGTCCCCTTGAGGAGCTCATAAGGATTATCATGTAAACCCTGCAGGTGGACCTTGTCCGCATGATAATAAGGTTGAATGGTACTACTCTTGGATTAGAAGTTGATTAAATTTGAGTTGTCAGTAACTCATTTAATTGACGGACATACGATATCTTAAACACAGGGAGACTAATGTATGATAGTAAGAAGGAGCCCATATTGTAATATGGGATTGGTACGGTAGTGCAATAATAACTCTCTAGTGGAATGAGTTATTATTGATGGACTTAAGCTGTGTGTTCGGTAAAGAACATGGGAAGCTTAAACCCATCGGGAGACCAAAACCAATTCCTCCTCTAGGTCCCTACTATAGCCTCTAGAAATCCTCAAGTCCACCTTGGAAGAATTCGTGAAGAAACCAGGTATTCGAACCCATACAAGACTGTGTAATCGATCAGCTGATCGACTACACACCTTGGTAATCGATCAGCTGATCGATTACCAAGCTCCGTGGGAGAACCTCTGGTAATCGATCAGCTGATCGATTACCACGATCATTTGATCGATTAAGAGCCTCGGTTCGAATTGGAAACTTCCGAAATCATATCAAATTCTCCGATTGATTGATTGATTGAAATCATACCAAGTTTGATCCAAATCATACCAAGTTTATGAAACAAATCATACCATATTTGGGAGATGGCTAGGCTATAAAAGAAGGGACTTGCCAAGGGTTGAAGACACACGACTCTAATCTTTGGTGGCCGAGAGTCTCGGCAGCCAACCCCTTTTCCTCTTCTCTTTTCCGGAGAAGGAAGGAAAGTCTGCTAGCTATCGGTGAGGAGAATTCTGGTGGAACAATTCTCGACGGATCGTTGCCCACACAACGTTCGAGAAGAGGAGAGGAATACAGCAGAAGATCGAGGGGTCATCCACATCCTTCACAACAATCCAAAGGTGATCGGTACGACTAAGTTATTCCGCTTTTATTAGTTATAATTACCTTTGTATGGAACCTGAAAACAAACACAAGAAGCCAGCGATCCGCGGGGCCTCTTGGAAAATTTTGTCCTTTGTACAAAAAAATTTTTGTACAAGGGAAGTCAACGGAACGTTTTCCGAGCGACTCCCTTCAGCTTCCAGATCATGAGCATCGCCGGCCTCCCTTTGCTCTTCTTTGCCGTTGGTGACCGTTGACCTGCCGGAGAAGAAGTTGTGTGGAAAGGAGAAGAGTTGTTTTGTTCGACCATGTAAGAAAGAAGGCGAAAATGGTTTCCGGCCGTGTGAAGAGGGAGGGATTGTATTAAGATTTTACTATCAGAAATCGCTGTTCAATAGTTGAAAATTGTTCCTAATTATTGGATAGGTTTTTGACCAATAAAATTTCGATCGTTAGACGATTGTTTGTTATTCTTCTTGGAAGCTTCTCAAGCTTCCGGAGATTATTCCATCTTTATCAGAAACGTTCTGACTATTTGTCCTAATCGACGGTCAATAGTTGACCACCGAAAACTACATCGGGAATATTATTCTCGATGATAGTTAGAAAGTCCTGGAACGATCGCGACAAATGTTGTTGTGTGATTTCCGGAATACGATTTCTCTTGATTCGATTGTCATCGATCATCGGCTAGTACCGAGGACGATCACGTGACTTGTGGTTTCCGAAGTCATCTAGACGAGAGCTTGGCGTGGATCACCAGTAGAGGTGGGACTTCGACGAGGACCGCTCGATTGATGCCAACTCTACTCAACGTCATTATCCGCGAGGTACGTATTTAGAATAATCTTTTATTATGAAAAATTTTAATTTCCTACCGTGTCTTGTGTATGTTATTTCCTATTTTGTCATGCATGTGTTGTGATAATAATTAACTTAATTATCTGTATATTTCTACTATGCATATTTGTGAAATGTATAAATACGCATATTACACCGGGACGATTCTAACACGTTGGCATGGCAAAATGCTATGAAATAGTTAAATCACACTTTTAATAGAAATTACATGGAATTTAAATTTCCATCTACACGAAAGATAAATTTTAATAAATTTAAAAGTACAAAAAAACATGTTTTTTTACAAAAAAAAAAAGATAAAACGCTTAAAGATTTAAATAGATTTATATGTCTATCAATTCAACAGCTGCATCTTTCCCAATTAATTAACAATAACAACAACAATAATGATAATTGAATTTAGCTACGAAAATTAGTCTCAGAAGCCCTAGCATCAGCAGAAAATGACCGGCGTAGAGAATACATAAATTGTGCTTGGCATATACAAAGTCAAGTCAATAGAATCGAAAACGTGGACAACAGCTGTTCACCAACTGAAGAGAAGAGTTCGTTGACCAACTCTACATTGACCTCCTCTCCGTCTCCTCCCTCTCGTCATTCGATGACGTCACATGTAAAACGTCATCAATTGCGTACGTGATGTAGGCAAAGAACACACGTTAATTTGATTTTGAATCCCCAAACAGAGAAATATTATTAATGTCAATATATTCTCAATTAAAAAAAGACTCGTGCCGGCCACTTTCCGAACTTAATCGGTTTAAATAATTAGATAATTGAATTATTAAAAAAATTAATTAATTAATTAATTCATGAAAAACGCAGCATGAACATCTATAAAAGCCCTGAGCAACAATGGCGATGCCATTCCACGCCAGTAATGTATTGGACGAACGGAGATGGAGAAGAGGAAACGAAGAGGAGATGAAGAGGCGGAGGCGCATCGGCCTAAGCCTGAGGTCACCGACGAGGAGGTGGACGAATTCTTCTCCATCCTCCGTCAGGTGCACGCCATCTCCAAGACCTTCGCCGGAAAAGGCAGTGGCGCCATGGCCGGAGCAGAGGAGACGAGCACGACGGGAGCCACGAAGAGGAAGAAACGGCGGCGAGGCAGAGGGCGGAGGGGGAGGGGACGAAGGCGACGTCCAGGTGGCGGCCAACCTTCATCTTGGAGGACTTTCGGGTCGCCGGCGACGCCGCCGACGCCGCCTCCAGCTCGGAGCCAGCTGTGGCAGCGGACCTGACTCTGGATTTGGACTCGGAAGCCGTCTCCGAAGACGTACGGCGATAGAGAGCGTCGTCGGTATCTGCGTTGACTTTGTAGCTAGCTCTCCGATCCTATTCATATCTGCCATGAACACAAAATAATCAAACAGTAAAAACAAAATAATTATGCACTTTAAATCATGAATCTCTATGATTTTACTTACAAGAGTTCAACTGTTCTTGATTAACAACAATACTTTCAGTTTTTCTAATATTCCTTCGAGATCATGCTAAAAAGGGTGCGTGAAATATCAATCAATAATACGATACCATATCCCTTCTAAAAAAATTAAAGTTTTTGGACAGAAATAAAATTGAAAAAAAAAAAGGACCGACAATTTATTTTTGTGCGCGTGTCACGAAGTTACAGCATGCTTTCCAGGTGTCTAAGGTGGAGGACAAAATAGTTTTTCAAATGATTTTTCATTGACTAAGGGCTTGAGTCTTTTCATATAGTCAAATTGCAGTCACCTTAAAAAATTGTTTGAAGGGTGAAGATACTTAAGGATGTAAAAGAGTAGAAGGTGTGGACTTAGTCATTTGTTATCTAATATTTTATATGTAATGACATAAAATTTGTTTTTGGTAAAAAGTACTTTCTGATTTTAAATGTTTTCATATGGTTGTTCTATTTCATCGTTTTCGTAACTATATTAAATGTTTGTTATTATTTTAAAATATAAAAAAGGCTAAAATACAAAGGGTAAAACTTAAAATGACAAATTCTCATAATTCTCTTAAGACACTCATGAAAATTTAGAATTCTCAACAAAGATATATTAAATTTTCATTATTGTTAAAAGACACCTAAATACAATTTTACTCCTCTATATATATATAATTTCTCTTTCTCTTTCCTCTCTTTATATGCATGTAACTTCTCTTTCTTTATCTCCAAGTAAGATTAAATTAATTAAACAGATATTGTTACAATAGACAATAGTCGAATCTCAGTAAAGTTAAAAAAAATATCCTCCCCTACAATGGTCAACTATAACTTTTTGATTTACCACCTCACAAATGATCATGGAGCCGATCATGTAAGACTGTTAAGATGATGGATTCCACCATGTTACAATGTAACTTCTCTTTCTTTACTTTTCTTTCCTCATAAATTAAATTAACTAATTTAAATAACATTTAAATTTTAATAAATAATCCTCTAAATTTATTTAATTTTAATTTTAAAATTTTAATAAAAATATAAAAAGAAGATTAATAAAATATTAAAAATGTTTTTTTTCCTATTTTTTAATATCTTTAATTTTTTAATATTTAATTATAAAAAATTAAAATTAAAATTAATAACCAAAATTGATTTTATTAATAAAAATAATAATAATAATAAATCACTTTGGTGTTGGTTAAAAATCAACACCATAGCTTAAATATAACATCATTGTGGTATTGATTTTGAAAGACTAATACCACAGTATTCTGAATGTTTCAAATCATTTTGAGCATTATTGAAGGACCTTAAAATAGAAAAAAAAGAATATATTTAGACTCAAATTCACATAATAAATTCACAAAATTAGAATGAGCCCGATTGGTACTCTCTAGGTCTATTAATGAATTTTGATTGAAACACATTGATGGACCTAAATGATTTGAATTTTTAAAATTTTGCAATGAAATAGAAGTGTGGAATGCGTAGAAGGCAGATATTGTTAGAAATCTTGATCCAGAGTCTCTTACACAAAGTTATTTACCCGTGTCAATTTACACAAAGTTTGAAACTTTCTAAACCTTTTGAGTAATGTTAAAAATTCTTTATGATGATAACGAAGGATACATTTGGATTCCTGGGTACTGTTGAGTTGGAATGAGCTCGATCAGAGCTCTCTAAGTCCATCAATAAATTTGATCAAAACTCATTAATAAACCTAGACGATTTGGATTTTTAAAATTTTACAATGAAATGAAAGTGTGAAGTGTGTAAAAGGTTGATATGATGAGAAATATTAGTTCTGAGTATCCTACACAAAGTTATAGGTCTATGCCAATTTGGCACAAAGTTAAAAACTTTCTAAATCATTTGAGCAATGTTGGGAATCCTTTATGATGACAACCGAGGGCACCCTTGGACTCTCAGACACTGTAGAAACCTACAAGAGTTTGAATGGATTCGATCAGAGCTCTCTAGGTCCATTAATGAATTTTGATCGAAATCTATTGATGAACCTAGAATATTTAAATTTCTAAAATTTTGCCATGAGATTGGAAAGGTTCATGTGTAGAAGGTATATATGGTGTCCAATCTTGATCCTAATACACGCATGCAAAGTTATGGTCGGGTGTCAACTAGCACAAACTGTAGTGCTAATTATAGAAGACCAATATCACAGTGTGTGATTAGAACCAACATTGTGGTGCCGATTTCTGAAGACCATCACCACTTTACTACTGATCTTCAAAAATCAACATCATAATCTGTGCTAGTTGGCACGTGATCATAACTTCACCTATGTGTAGTAGGACTAGAATTTGATATCAAATATACCTTCTACACACTAACCTCTCACATCTCATGGTAAAATTTTAGAAATCTAAATATCTTAGGTGTTAGTGTAAGGATCACTAGATAATTGAATCGTGATTTTGATCATGGCAAAGGGTTCAAGTTAAGCTTGTGGTATTTACTAACGAGCTGAAATGAGTATGCAGGTAGCACAGGGTAGTCCTAGTTGAGGCTGGATAAGGAAGTCCTATTTTGGAGGATTGGGCAAGGACGTCCTAGTCAGGAGGACTGGGCAAGAATACTTGGTAGATCAAAACACCAGGCAGGAAGTTTAGGCGGGTAGTGCACCGAATATCTAGTGGAGCGATAGGTCAGCGAGGATCGTACATCGGAGGAAAGTCCTGGGGTCAAGGATCGGATGTTGAGCAAAAGTTCAACCAGGTTTGGAAGATCGGATGGTTAGCAGAGGTAATTTCTCCTGAGAGGAGTAGATGAAAACGCGTTCCCTAAAAGGGAATGATAGGCGTCGGTCTGACTTAGAATTTCACTAAAAATTTAAAAATCAAGATCAGACAGTTGAAAAATTATCCTAGTTTCCTGTTATATATTTTGTACTAACTCTGTGATACAGAAAACTAAGGGATCGAAATTTTGAGTTCTGGGTGCCCCTATTAGATCCGAGCGATCGGACTGTCCAAGCGCTAGAAGTGATCCAAGCGCCTAGATGTTAGCCGATCGAGCCAGTGAGGTGGATGAGGTGGCGAGTCCCTAGTGGTCAGGACACCTCAGTTTCTAAGCACCTGGAAAGGCTCCAAGAGCCCGGAGATGGATAAGGCGTGACAGAGTCAACCCTGATCCGACAACCTCCACGTCAGTATTCCAGGTGCCCAGAAGGGATACAAGCATCCAAAGATGCCAAGTCAATGTCGAAAGTTGATCGACGGGATGACGTGGAGGCGCCCGAAAGGAATTCCAAGCGCCCGAATTACCTTATATAAGTAGCTGCGAGGGGAAACCCTAGAGCACTCAATTACACTACCTTGATGTCCATTCTACTTGCGACCGAAATACCTGAGATGCTGTCGTAATATCGGAAAGTTGCACTGACAACTTCACATACTTCTCATTTCATATTGTCAGTAACACATTTTATTTTCGCTTATATTTGTACTTAATTTATTAGGACAATAAAGGTTTACTGATCCTAAATTCTGTAAAGGTGGAACTCTCTCTTGAAGAGAAGAGTTTTTTAGTGGATTGCTTGTCATAAATGGTGAAGAATCGTGGGCCTTAGAGTAGCAGCCAGTGACTGTGAACCAAGTTAAAGAAAAGTATTAAGTTTGTTTCCGTTGTGCATTTACTTACACTATTTTATGAAGGTTTTCTGAATTCATGAAATAACGATAAACGTGCTATTTACCCTCTCTAGGCCTCCCTTCGATCCTACAATTGACATCAGAGTGAGGGGTGCTCGAAATTAGTGCAATCACTAATCTAGCAAATTTTTTGTCGCTCTACATTTTTGTTTAATTTTTCTCGCATTACTAATCGAAGACCAGGTCTTGGGACATTTTTCTTTCATTTATTTGTGTGTAAGTTTTTAATGGCTCATTAAGAAGGCTGCAACATCGCTCGACCACCCCTATTTTCTGGTGAAGATTTTATATACTGGAAGGGGAGAATGGAGTACCACTTAAAAACTCAAGTGGAGATATGGATCATGATCCAGACAGGCTTCATCCTCCCAACATACACGGACGACATCCTGCAACTATGCGAGAAGTGGAACAATTCATCAAATGCAAAATCGAGGTTGATGCCAAAGCTACGCAAGCGTTGTAATGCGGCCTCACCAAGGAGGAGTTCAATAGAGTGGGTCCATTCATAAGTGCAAAGGATTTATGGGACAAGCTCATTGAGTTGTATAAAGGAACTTCGGACACTAAGTAAGTGTGACTTACTTCTTAACAAATTGTACAGTATAAAAATGCAAGATGGAGAATCCGCTAGTGAGCTACATAAGAGGATTCAAGACCTTCTAAACGATCTACACGCCATAGGACAACCAATGAAGAACAGAGACATAATAAGGTACGCCTTAAAAGCGTTCCCGTGAAACACTTTATGGGTGTCAATGGTTGATGCATATAAGGTTTTCAGGAACTTTTCTAAAATTAAATTAGATGAATTATCTACTAAATTCGAACTTTATGAACAGACTAACCCCAATCTGGTCGAGAGAGACATTTTTTATTAGTTGATAATGCATGATAAATAAAATGATTTTTATTTTAATAATAATATTGATGCATTTTTTTAGATTGTAAAGAAATGAAAGTTGTATTAATTATTACTGTTCACATCAGAATTTAAATTGCTTATTCAAATATAATATTAATTATATTTAAAATGAGTTAGATGGTGGCGATTGTGTGTCAGAAACAGAAGCCACATTGATGGTGTGTGTAATACACACGCCACTTTTGACGTGTCGAATAATTTGGTACTAGTCTGCAGATGTGTTGTCTACGTATGCGATGAGTGTGCATGACATACACGTGACATGTCATGGGGTGATGTGGTCATTGATGAGGTTCAACCAGCACATGCATCACGTGTGTAAGCGCATGATGACACATGTGAGCACGTAAAGATTAGGGGTCAGTTCATATTAATTTTTCTTGATTTTTTCAGTATTTTCAGATTAATTTTTTGAATTATTTAGGTATTTTAACTTGAATTTTCTTTAAAATTAAATTTAAATAAGGGAATTTTTTTGAGTTTGAAAATTTTGTGCCTATTGATTGCTTGCGTATTCTTAGTGGGTTGGTTCAATGCTTATTTTAAATTGAATTGAGTCGATTTTGTTATTAGTTTGTTAGTTATGTACTAACTTTATTGATTTTAATTTCAGATGATACGAATTATACACATTATGACTCGTTGTGATGTGTGACGAAATGAGCTGAGAGAGACTATCCAGGAGATATTGTACAACTCTATTTATAAAGTCAAAGGACCATTAATAGTCTTAATAGGTTATTCTGAAAAACTCAAGCAGTAAAATTTTTTTATTTTAGATAATTATCAGAATTGGATCTTGGTTCGATCATTGTTGAGACATCTCAACGAAGTAACACACCACATATGGGGGTGCTACAAAGGGCGCGCCACATATGTGGAGTTGATTAGAAAGCTACTCTGTCATATAGACCATGTAGATGATGATGTACTACCTTCTCATGAGGATCCGAATGAGACTGAAGAGGATCCAGAGAAGGATATCCGAATGAGGATTATAAAGAAAGCTCCGATGACAACCTGCTTGAGGTCATTGCCCCTACTGAGCCTAGAGAGATAGAGATCGTGTTATCTACTACTGCACTAGTGTCAGTCCTAGTGGGAGTAGTGGTAACCTATCTATTTTTGGATTTATAATGCTATCATTATGTTTATTTGCACTAGATTTGAACTTCAT
Organism: Curcuma longa; assembly: GCF_044706935.1. NCBI lineage: Eukaryota > Viridiplantae > Streptophyta > Magnoliopsida > Zingiberales > Zingiberaceae > Curcuma > Curcuma longa. The sequence goes on from NC_133875.1 coordinate 8,275,604, forward strand.
ACTTTATTATTATTTTTTTGAATGTATGACTTGGAAAAATATTATGGTTTAACAACATGTTTATTATAAATGATTTGTTTATTTATGATAAATTTGATGGGTTGTATGTAATAGATTGAACAATATTGGTTAGATTTGACTGTACGAACGATGAGTGGAAATTCAATTACCACTTGACTTTGTAAACCAAATCAGATTAACATTGAATTAATCGTGAATTGCAAACATACATATGGATTAAAGATTATACTAAATTGCTAATGATGTGTTTGTTTATGTTAGATTATGACTTCTAAGAATATTATAGTTGAACTTAATAAAAGAGAGAAATTAAATGGGGATAATTACAAGATATGACACCTCAAGATGCAATATATACTTGAGGAAAGGTGATTCTTTAGGTTGTCAATCAAGTTATGGAAGAATTTATTGATGGTCCTACAATACAACACAGACATGATCTTGATGCCTATTGTTGGTGCAATCTTTGCCCCAAGTGCATTGAGTTTCAATGTTTGGCTAAACTATGTTTGAAGTTAGGCAATACTTGTGATCTAACATGTGTGATGCAAGTTTGGCAAAGGAAAGTCCAAGTGGGTAGTCTTGGCAAAGCAAAAGTCCAAGTGGGAAGTCTTGGCAAAGCAAAAGTCCAAGTGGGAAGTCTTGGCAAGGAAAAGTCCAAGTGGATAGTCTTGGCAAGGAAAAGTCCAAGTGGGTAGTCTTGGCAAGGAAAAGTCCAAGTGGGTAGTCTTGGCAAGGACTTGACATGACGAAGCTGATGGAAGCATCTCAAGCTAGTGCAGGGAAGGCATGAGGCTGTGGGAGATGTTTGAAGGCCGAGGTCTAGGTCAAGAGAAGCTGAAATGTGATTTTTCAGCTTCACCAGTCGACTGGCCCTGCCAGCAGTCGACTGCTCATAAATCAGACGCACACAGAAAAATCAGTCGAGCCAGAGGAAGACAGGAGTCGACTGGGCAGTCGACTGGTGTTATGGTGAGTCGACTGTTGCCAGTCGACTGGTCTTGGAACAGTCGACTGTGATTTGAACGTTGCAGAAAATTGGCAAGCATTTAATGCGCTTTAATGCGAGATTTTGTTGCCGATTGAAGGCATCAGTCGACTGGCCCTGCCAGCAGTCGACTGATGTTGCAGAGATTATAAAAGAAGCTTGCACGAGAACAACTCATTTTTTTTCACCATTCTTTTATTGCTTTGTGCTTCTTTTGAGAACTTGTTTGTTCTCCATTCTCTGCTTTCTTTCTCTCCTCACAAACACTATTTCATATCATATTTGAGGAGATCTAAAGAGTTGTAAAGGTTTCTCCGCCTTCGAGGTTTTCGAGAAGGAGAAGATTCATAGTGCATCGGGTGTGTGCGTGCGTGTGGATCCTTGGATTAGTCACCTCTGCGGAGGTGGAGACCAAGTAAACAAACCGGGTTAGCGTTGATCTCTTTCTTTCTCTTTTATATTTTTGCTTCCGCTAATCTCTGTGCAGAGAAAGAACAAGAAAAGTCGAGAAACGCTATTCACCCCCCCCTCTAGCGAACCAACCGATCCTAACAGTTCAGCAAGTAATTTTATCGGATTCCATCACAATTTTGAATCCTCTACATAAGAGACTAGCAGAGACTAAGTTCTTTCTTATCTGGAACATGAAGTACATTCACCAAGTTTAACTTCTTTCCTGATGTAAAGTTCAATTCTACTGTTCCTTGACCACACACTTTTGCCGAGTTGTCATTCCCATTAGGACCTCTTGGTTGTTCACTCTTCATATATCTTGAATTGATTGCGGTCATTGCAAACATGAACAGTAGCACCAGAATCTAGCCACCACTCATGGGATCTTTCATGTGTTGCCATGTTTAGTTCTGTAATCATACCAATATGTATGCATTGAACTCCTTCTGTTATCATAGCAACTAAATGCTCTTCTTCCACTAAGTTGGCCTTGGAATTTGACGCTTCTTTTGAGTTATTTCCCTTTTTCAGAAGTCGACAATCCTTGATATAATGCCCTTTCTTGTGGCAATGGTAGCATACTCTTTGTCTCTTGACTTGCAACATAGTGTACATGAAAACATAGAGGTTTGAATGTAGCTAGTAAATGTTTTATGTCAACTGAATCAATCGTTAAATAGTCCGTTAAGTTAAATAAGCATACATTAGAATTATGTTTTCTCATAACATGGCTAAATAAACTGGACAAGAATGTTCTTATAGCAATTCTGAGACAATTCAAGTTCTTGAGTAAGAAGATAATTGACAGGAAATCAAAAGGGAGCCCCTTATTATCATTATCATCAAAATAGTGCCTCACCTTAAAATATCCAAAGGGCACCTCCTATTGGAAAATATTCATGATTCAAATATATTGCAACAACTTTGGCCAAAGTTGCTCCAACATGCTCAAAATTAATAAGTAATTATAATCAAAACCCAAAACTATATTAACGTTGGTCAAAATTTATTAGATATTGGTTAAAACTGCTCTAATTTGGTTAAATTGGCCTAACTCAGTAAAAACTAGACAAATACTATCAATACTATTCAAGTAGTTTTACTGTTACTAGATAGAGTAGTTGACTAAAATTGCTTAGAACAACTTTGGTCAAAGCAGATCCAATTTCTCTATGTTGGAGAGTAGATTTCGCTAAAGCTACTATAATAACGTTGGGTAAGGGTATTTTCAAAATATGGGTACCCTTTTGATGTGTTTACAAAGTTGGACTATGACGACACGAAGACTTCGATCCCTATATGAGAGATGACCTCCCTGCTTGGGTGATATTCGTCACTGCATCAAAAATCACAAATAATACCCCCAAGGGTGCACCAGGCTGTACAAACATGAATACACAAGAATTATTAAATGATGTAGAAAATGTTAGCATGATGTTTCAATGACTGTTATACCCATGACACGACTGACAAATTAACCTCATGAATGAAATGAAAACATCAAAGTATCAAAATACCAAAACGCATAAAGTAACAATCTATGTAATAAAGGAAATAAACTGAATGAGTTCTATAGACCCGTCTCTAATATTATTGTTGAGCATCTTTGAGCAAGCATTATCGTATTGACCAAACCTAGAAGATTGTCTAAGTCTGCAAATCTGGAAGTCAAAGGGAAAAGGAGAGTGAACACATTGTGCAAAGTGGAGAAAGAAGAGAAATGCAGGAAAACAAAATCCAAAGGGCAACAACATAATTGATAGTTTATGTTTTTATATTCTTGAGCACCATTTGATTATTACTCTTTTCTCATTGTTCATTTTTTATTCACTTCTTAATTAATTTCATCAGTTCTTATTTTCTCTTTTTCAACATTACACACATTGTAGTCTTACTTTATCTAAAAACTCAACATAATTTATTAAATGAGTGAACGACCTGTAATCCACCCATTAAGGATGTATCGTGTAAACAAAAGTGAACGATCTGCAATCCATTTGATACGAAAAACACATCATATATAATTGTAAGATAAGGGTGAGCGACCTGCAATCCACCTGAGAAAGATGCATTGTCTATAAGAGTGAACGACCCACAATACATTCATAATGAAATGCATCATGTGTATGCACATATACATACAGGGCTAGGTTGAACGACCCGTAATCCACTGAAATGCATTTCACATAAGAATAGGGTGAACGATTCACAATCCATCCAGTGAGGAAAAATCATCTCAATTTGGTCGAAGCCTATACATGCGTGGAAAGATTCGAGTCTTTTTTGTGCACGGAGCCAACTGCTCTATAATTTTCAAGATTTATTATATTCTTAATCTAGCATAAATAATCTCATAACTCTTCATAAATTATAGAATCGAAGTTCTATAGTATGAGGGCTACACGTGTTTCCTTGTTAATTTAGTTAAGTAATTATATAACTTCTTACGAGCACTAAGTTGAAGTTCTCTCGTATTATTCAGTTGTATGTGACTATTCTAACAAAATTATTTACGTTATTTGCTCCTTAAAATTTTTATGAGAGTTCGAATTTTCTTTAAGGGGACTACCCTAAGTTTCCTGTGTTACTTCTAAATTTCAACTTGTCTATTATAACTCTCATTAATAAATTTTAATAGGGCAACAACAATTTGATAGACAATTAGAATATAAAAGGACAAGCAAGTTAAAGGATATTATCAAGCAATAGAAGTAACTATGAGATTATAATAAATTTTTTGCTAACAAGGATGTAATTTAAATCTCAAAGAATCTATCCCTAATGTTTTCCTAATAAAGACATAATTATATTCTCAAGGAAACTATTATTTACTTTCTAATAATCATGCACTAAATTAATTTATAGAAATAAGCAAGCATATAATTTTTAATCTTCTTCCTATTTTATGATCAAGCTATTGTAAATGATTTCTCTTTTTTTTTTTGTTGTATGTTAATCATGCACAAGATGGCTATAGGAAATCAAGTAAGAAGAAACTCTATCTAAATCGATCGAAGGGTTTAATCGTGCTCATTGCTCTTGAGCGTCGACGATGGTAGGATGGTGTGCGATGTTAGAAAAGTTAGGGAAATCAAGAGGAGTACAGTCGTGAGGAGGAGGTGACAATCGTGTGAGGAGGGGAAGGGGTTTAGTATGAGAGAAGGTGGGAGAGACCCGGGGGGGGGGGGGGGGGGGGGGAGGGATGACACAACGATGTTCGTGGAATTAGGAGCATAAGATTATGGTCAAGGGATTTATAAAAGAGAAGGTTGAAGGAGGAGAAGAAATTGGGCTGTTTTTGCTCTTTTGCAAAAAGATCTAGAAAGTTTCGGTATTTATACTTGGGCCCTTTGAATTTTCTAATAATATAACAAAGACACTCGTTTGATTCTAATGATAATAAGGGGTGCTTCTTTGATTTTTTGCCTAGATTATTTATTGTATGGCTAGATACTTTGATATAATAATTATTCAATATAAATGTGTTCCTAGCATCGACATATCTCTTATATTAGCTCACTAGAGATTTTAGACTTATGATAAGTAGCCAACAAAAAAAATTTGCTCTTTAGATTGACAAGCTATAGAGTCATAAATACCTTCGAAAGGACATTAAACTAATTTAAGTGTTAATTAAATTTGTTATTTGTCAAACGAGTGTCTTTAATTCTTACTTTATGATATTTGTTTTGTGTAATTTCCTCTTATGATAGTAACATTAGAGGATTTTTTTAAAGGAAAAGTCATACTTTTGTTTAAGAAAGGTTCATCGATTTAGGTAGAGTGTTTGTGTGTCGTCTTTATATTTTGTTCTATGTTTTTGATATTTTTCTTCTTTAACTCGCTTATGTTTTTGTGGTCTTTGAAATTTAATGTGTTCTCTCTACCACTTTGAAACAATTTCCTTTCTGTTCAAGATACTATATAAAAATTGAAGTGTTATAATAAGCTCTATTAAAATAGACAAAAATAATTTTATCTTCTTTCAATTTCTAGCTTAAATCCATTAGAACAATAACAACAACCAAGACCTTATCTCATTAAGTGGGGTCGATTATGGATCCTCTTATACCATTAAGTTCGATCCCCTACTATATCGTCGTCGATATTTAAATTAATTTTACCGTGTTTTATTATTGCTAACAAAGTGTTCTTTAGCCTCCCTATTCCTTGATCAATGTGCATATTTATCATGATCTTACATCCTATAACTAAGACATTTATTCGTCGCCTAAATATATATTCATACCATCTTAAACGCGTATGTTGAAGTTTTCCTTTCAATTGATGCAACCTTAACTTTAATGTTTTAATTTTTTATTCTGTCTATCCTCGTGTATTAACATATTCACGATAACATCCTCATCCCTATGATTCTCATCTTCTGCTCGTATACTCGCTTTATAGTCCAACATTCAATTCTATATAACATTGTAGGTCTAATTGTCATTTTTGTAAAACTTTTTTTTAAGTTTTAGAGGTATTTTATGATCACAAAGAACACTTGACACCCTTCTCTATTTTCTTATATCAATCTCTCTTTCCTTTTGCAAAAATAATCCTAGAGGCTTAAAACTTTTGGTTATAGGTAATTTGTCATCTCCTATCTTAATAATTATCTTGCTATGTTTAATTATTAAACTTGAATTCTATATATTCTGTCTTTATTAAACCTAAAATGTTTTTACCAATGTCTCTCATCAAGATTTGAGTTTAACATTACTTCTTCACATGTTTCATTGACTAAAATAATATCATTTGCAAACAACATAAACTATGGTTATGTTTCTTGAATGTGTCTAATCAATTTATCCATAACTAATGTAAAAATATATAGATTTAGAGCTCATGCTTGATGTAACCAAGATTTAAAATATCGAACTGTGTCGAGGTTTCGATTTTCGGACCGGAACAATACAGTTTCAGTATCGTATTACGTTGTGCCGGTATAGTTTTGATATTTTTAAAATATAAAATATATTAACTAAAAATAAAAAATTTAATCTAAATATTATAAAATAAAAAATACAAAAAATACAAAAAATACAAAAATAAAAAATAATTTTTTTTAAAAAAAGAATGGGATAATTTTATGAGGATTATGTTTTAAGTATATTTAAATTATCCTAACTATAACTAGGAGTTTATTAAAATTATTAATCTAAGTTATTATTAAAATCTAAGTTAAAAAAAAACCCAACCACTATTTCTGCATTTCCACGCGACTAGGCATGCGCGGCCTACGCAATAGGGGCATGCGTGGCTTGCATGATTGGGGCACATGCGGCCCGCGCGACGCCTCTGAAGGCATCGCTGGATCCACGTGATGCTTCCGAATAGCATCCAGCCGCTGGTGTCAGCTCGCTGGCAGAATAAGAAATTTTGCCCGTATCGAGCGAAATGGCTTGAGATTTCAATCCGTAGATGTAATCCTATTTTTATAGGAAACACTTTGGTTAATCCACCTTTGTCTTTACTCTTGTCATTACATTCTTATATATATCCTAAATTATTTTAATATATTTTTTAGAATTCTCTATATAATTTCTCTTGAAATTCTCTACATATTTCTCATTTCTTATTCCTATATGCTTAGATTAACTCCTATAGGCATTTTCAAATCCTCGCACAACAAGATCAACAAATTGTTAGAAATATGTGCTAGTGTATCACTATGTTTCATCAAAGTTGTATCAATATGAAAATGCATGTGGAAGTGTAAAAAAAATGCAATATTAACATACTATGGTTTTGAGACCATGTTTTTTATTCCATAGTGTATGATGCATCCAATGCGTTATCCCCAACTCCTTTAAATAAGGCAATAAGCCTCTACAAATCAAGCTTACAGTCTAAAAGTATCGACTTTGACCCATCTAATGAGATTTTGTATGCTCTCCACAAGCTTGACCTTTTCTCTCACAATAATATCCTCAACTCTCTTTAAACATAAGAATGAAATAAAAGAAGAGGGGAATTATGAAGACTTTAATCTTGCTCTAAGCTCTTGGATTTCTTAAAGCACTTGATCGCAATAAGCACAAAAGTATTGGCTTTTCATGTGTTCTTAATGCTTTCATGAGATATTAAACCTTTGACCCTAACATTCACTCTTTAGACACTTTTTTAGTTGATTCACTAAGGGTTTTTAGTAGTCAGTCAATAGATAATTTTCTAGTTGACTAAGTTCATTTAGTCGACTGCAAACTCTTACTAGTTGATTAGCCTGCTTTCAATCAACTTGAAAACCCTTCTTCCAATCTACTAGCCTATCGGATAACCACTTCATTTACAACTTGTTGTAAGCTTATTGTAAGGTCAGGGGCTTAAGTTGGTTGACATACATGACTTGGACACTTCTCATAGTCGAAATGCTTTAACAACAAAACCTTAAGTAGCTCATCTACTAATAGTTAATCACACATCCCTACGTTTGAGACACCAACAAAAAAACCCAATATTGCAACACCATAATCACAATACATAGTGTTCAACTTCTCGATCCACGCTACTCGCCCTTGAGTTGTCTTAGCGCCTCATCGATTTGAGTTACCTGTTATTGTAGGAGGATTCGAGATTTCATCTTTTCTGTTAGGATTATTTTCGTTTTTTACATCTTGGGGTTTTGGGTATAATTTTTGTCATTATATTAGGGTTATTTTTGTCTTTTTGCATCTTAGAATTTTTAAGATATTTAAACACTTGTTTGGGTTAATGTTGGACATTCTCTTTTGGTTTTATGAATAAAACTCTTTTTGTTTAAACCTAGAGGCGGCTCCTCTTAGTTTATCGAATTCTCTACATCTTTCTATGTAATTCTTTTGAGGAAATGATCCCACAGAATATATTTTGTCCGGCGTCAGTTGGTATCAGAGCTTATCAATGGATGATCGTCATGGTCGTGATCATGGTCAAAACAGACAAGTTCCGATTGAGGAAGCCCCGCATTGTGGTTGTAGCGCTCAGGATGAGAAACTTGAAAATCTATAGAGACAAATCCCAAAATTAACTCAGTGTCTGGCGGTGCGAGATCTTGAAGGTCGTAAGTTCCCTTATGTTAATTCTGATTCCATTTTTGAAAACTCAAAATCGCGAAAGCCGTGGTCCAGAGGAACAATATGGAGATATTGAATTTTCTAGTTGATCTTCTCGAGTTTTTTTGGTATGTTATAGACCGAGAAATTTGTTGATTGGTTTAACGAAGTGGAGAAGATTTCTGATTATAAGGAAGTATCCAATCATATGAAAGTAAAGTTGGTTGCCATCAAACTCAAGGGTCGAGCATCGACGTGGTGGGAGCAATTGCGATGCTCACGAGACAAACAAGGCAAAACTAAGATCACTGATTGAGAGAAAATGAAAAAGAAGATAAAAAGTCACTTTTTTCCTTTGGTTACACTCAAACCTTGCTTCAATGACTTCATGTGTTGAGGCAGCGTGCAAGATTGGTCGATGATTCACGTCCTATCCAGTAGACACTGCAGGTTTATTCTAAGTCCCTTATCAAGTGTTTTCGTTATGGTGAATAGAGGCATCGAGCAATTGATTGTAGGAAACCTGCAAATCAAAAGGGCAAAAATTTGTTGATTGAAATAGATGTGGAAGATGAGACCGAGACAGTTAGCAAGCCGGTGTATGACGATGATGAAATTGACGAAGTGCTTTATGGCGATGGCCATGAGATTTAGTCGTTCACAAAGAGTTTGGTGATTCCCAAGGGCGATTCAGATGATGGAATGGTTATAGAGGAGAATGCAGATGACAATGAGGTTCCTTTTGGGAAGATGATGGAAATTCTCATAAATAAAGGAGTCAAGAAGAAAAGGAACATATTTGCTAATATGGAAATTGATGTTTTGGGTGTGGCACCTACTGTGCAAGGCATGCAACATGGTTCTGCGCCATTATTAGCACAATTTGGTGTTCCAGCTCGACAGAATATCAAATGCATTACAGAATGGATCTACAGTTGATCCTGTCCAAGGAAATTCTTTTAGTTCATTGCAGCAGGGATCAATTGCTCCCATGCAACAAGGTAGTCCAGTATTTTCCTGGAGTTCCATTGCTCAACAAACCAATGCTAGTGGTATGCCAAATGCCTCAATGAATTCATCTCAAAACAATGCAATTGCCAAGCAACCAAGTTCTAATGTAATGCAACAACAACATTTCAAGCAGGAGCAGCAGGATCTGATGTTGAATCCTCAACTAAAGCAACAATTACAACATCATATGCAACAACATTTGCTGCGGCAACAACAAAAGCAGCAACTACTTCAAGCCCAACAACCTCTACAGCAACAGCTACAACATCAACAACAAAAGCAATAGCAAACCTCACAGATGCCTTTTGGAGCACCAACAATTAATCCTCCTGCTTATAGACCTTTGCATGTTGCTGAAGCTCTTGGTGTACCTCTCCATAACTTCACAATGCCATGGACGCCAACTAATGAATTTCCACATCCATTTGCTCAAATGATGTGGATGTGAAGTGGCATGGTGTCGATGATGTTCCCTAGTGTCCAACAATACATTTAAGGCATTGGAATGGAAACGAGCCACGTTCCGATGCCTACTATTCCTAATGCAATTCAACTACCAAGAGTTTCAATCGCTAACCAATTAGTAAACCCAACTTTCAGCTCAAGCCATACCACAACATTCCCCTCCCCAGCCACAAGTTCAATAAATTGTTCAAATTAGTTGTAGAATAATCGTGTTCTTGAATTTTATTCCAGATATCTTAGCATGCATATGATGCCTCCTCATCAGGCAATGAACTTCACTTATTACAGTAGAATCAGTCAGCACAACAATACCTAATAACAATCCCCTCACTTTTACCAAGTTGATGTTAGAGGATCTTCCTCCTGGGCTATCACTTGACACAACTCTAAACTCAAGGACGAGTTCTTTTCAACCTAGGGCAACTGATGCAGGAGGATCTGAGATTTCGTCTTTTCTGTTAGGATTATTTTCGTTTTTTGCATCGTAGGGGTTTGGGTATAATTTTTGTCATTATATTAGGGTTATTTTTGTATTTTTGCATGTTAGGGTTTTTAGGCTATTTAAACATTTGCTTGGGTTGATGTTGGACATTCTCTTTTGTTTTATGAATAAAACTCTTTTCGTTTAAACCTAGAGGCGGCTCCTCTATGTTTATTGAATTCTCTACGTCTTTCTTTGCAATTCCTTTGAAGAAACAAGTCCACAGAATAATTATTATTCTACTTGGCATCACTTGCCCTCAAGTCGCTTGAGTGTTTTTTGATCTAGACTAATTGTGCTCAAGGCCTTCATGCTGCTTCTTTGATTTAGGCTAGCTGCTCTTGAATTGTCTGAGCATCTCCTCGATTTGGGCTACTTGTCCTTGAGGTCTTCTAGCTCTACCTTGATTTGGGCTATCTGCCCTCAAGCTCGAAACCACTTGAATTGAGCTATCTGCTCTCAAGTCCAATCTCACATTATTTGAGCTACTTGCTCTCAAGTGCAATACCATCTAGCATGACTAAACTTGCACAATTGATTCACCAACATGAAATACATACTTAAGTTATATTGCTAAACTGTTAAATAAGATGGTCGAACCTGAGGAACTAATTTCCCAATTTGGCACCTTACGGCTGAGATGTAATTAAAACTCTAGCGGTGCACACTGGGGAAGTTGGTGCAACTCAATTACTTTAGGCCAACACAGAATTAGTATAGGTGTGTAAGATAACATTGTTGCAGGTGGTTCTTGTTAGTGAAAGAAGACATCGAGCCTGTTGACGAGAGTTGGTTGTCTGGAGTTGCTGCAGATGGCAAAAAAATAACTACTGCACCTTTAGGACTTGTCCAGGAGATGGAGCATGACAGGGAAAGAAAAAAAATATTCTCAAAGGAGGCATCAAGGAGGAGGGGGGGGGGGGGGGGGGGGGGGGGGGGGGGTGCTTTGGTTGTGAGGAAGATGAGATGAACAAACAAATCAATTCAGCTTCATAAGAGGAATCATGCGTTATTTGCAGAGGAATTAGGATTGAGATCATTTTTAAAGACTAACCCAAATAAAATTGAAAATAAACTAAAATTATTCAAAGAAAGTAATAATCATATTCCTAAAAGACCCATTCAGACTAGATTTTAAATAAATCAACTCACAAACTATAAAAACAAATAAATTAAATTTATAAAATTATCCTACACTCATAATAACTCCTGATAAGACAATTGCCCAATTTAGATTACCTTAAATAACTTATCCTCTTAATTAAGAGAATTTATCAAAAATAATCTTTGTCAAAATCTAAAATCTTTAAAAATTAAATTCCTAGTTTGCATTAATGTATTTCTTGCCTCATACCTTACCTATCTATGTTCCTTGTTGGTACTATTTTAGTTTCTTGCCTAGTCTGCAATACCAGTATATGATGTAGTCATAGTTATCAGCAATTGCATACCTTTGTCTACTTAGATTGTACTAAGTTTTAATTTCTTATACATATAGATATCACCCTGATAAAAACACAAGCAATCCTGAAGCATCAGAACTTTTCAAGGAAGTTGCATATTCTTACAGTATCCTATCAGATCCAGAGAAAAGAAGACACTATGATTCTGCTGGTTTTGAGGTAATTATCTTTTTCAGTAATGGCCCTAATGATTTCAGTACTAGTGCAGTGTTTAATTAGTTTTAAGTCTCTTATTAAAAACACAAGAGGACAACACCGTAGTTTTGTCCCACATGGGAAGTCATAGTTATTAAATTACCATTAACACGTGGGGTTAAGCATTTTGGGCCAACTTACGTGCCCTTCATTGAAATTATATAGTTGAAAAAGCTTGTGACATTTCAATTTAGTTTAACATGGATATTGTGAGCCAATCTGAGGTGTTTATAAAGTTTAAATGTGTACTGATATAAACTTGGTCTTAAGCATTTTGGTCCGACTATCGAGTTAGTGGACTAGTTCTTTCATCTAGCGTTGAAAGAGTTTATATATTACTTAGCTGTATTACAAATATATGGCAGATGGAACTAGGGAACCAATACCTCGGATATAATATTCAATGACGTATTTTTCCTTTTGCCACATGGATATAACTAAACACAAAGATGTATAGTTGAGTGCCTGTTCCATGTATGTCAATATGGGCAGTTCACAGTTACCCCCACTGGGTTGTGGAAGTTTATTAAAGTTATCAATGCATATGGTGAGAATTGGCTAAAATTGGTTCCCCAAAAACAGATTACCTAGGAAACGACCTGACCTAGCTTGTCCCCCTCATTGATTGGCTGCAGCTTAGGTCCCACACTCATCCACTAGATATCTAACCTTTATTTTCTCTTTTATGTATCTTTATCTTCTCTCTATATATAATTGCATTCTTCTTTAACTACTTTTAGATAAGCTTAGCAGAACTCTTTTTCTTTTTTGCCATCTTCTGTACCTCTGCTGTTTTCCCTTTGCAATCCCTTCCAAATTTATTGTTCTTCCTTATGTCTCTTTATCTGATCCACATCTCACATGCAGAGGAACAGTGTTCTTTTGATGTATGGAACTTTGTAGTGATTAAGCTAATTTAACCTAATTATCTTTTTGTTTCTCTACCCCTCCATTGTTTATCTCTTCTCTCCTTTTCTTATTGTTCTTCCAATTCAAAACTCAGGTGTCTAATTTTAGTTGATTGGCTGGGTTCCTTATGTGGGCCTATTCTACTAAATGACTGTCTTGAAGTCAGCGAACTTCAATTAGGACGTTCATCTAGGTAGGATTTTGCTTATACAAGCCAAGCTTTACCCTACACAGTGTACCTTGAACCACAATATATGGACTTACAAACAGCTATGGGTGACATAGATCCTTGCTGAGTGATTTTGAAATTCTTGCCCTGTGATATCGGATGGTGATGGACTTGATTAGGTAGTCTTATTTTTCTTGGCTGGCATATAAGATCTGTCTTTTTGCATCTAGATTTTGTAACTATTTCATTTTGTTTTGTATTGATATCCTTTTGACCTATTTTCCTTTTGACTACCTGTTCTGCAGCCAGTGGCAAATTTGTTTAAACTTTAAAATGCACCCACATTTAGTCCTTCAAAACACTGACACCTGTGCATTCTTTCATTGGTTTAGGCTTTAGAAAATGAGAACATGAATATGGAGATTGACCTGTCCAACCTTGGAACTGTAAATACAATGTTTGCAGCACTTTTCAGGTGATATTGAAGTATTTTTGGTTTTGTCAGTGTAATATTCTCTCTCTAAGCTTGCATTTCCTTGTCATAGCAAGCTGGGAGTTCCTATTAAAACTACCATTGCTGCTGCTGTTCTTGAAGAAGCTCTAAATGGAACTGTCACAATTAGACCGCTTCCTCTTGGAACATCATCAAATGGCAAGGTACTTTAGTTTGTTACTTCGTTCCTTGTGAATGTAAATTTTTTCTTATTCCTGTTGCTTCTGTTGTAGGTTGATAAACAATGTGCTCACTTTTTTAGTGTTACAATCAATGAGGAACAAGCACAAGTAGGGGTTGTTATCCGAGTAACGTCAGTTGTCCAAAGTAAATTTAAGGTGATGACTAAGGACATTGAATTCTATAAATAACTTGCATTTGTCTATGCTTCATTTCTTTTAGAGTTTTTCTCCTTTTTTCTTGTATGCTTCCATGTCTCTAACTTTCTGTTTTTTTGTTATCAACATAGTTACTTTACTTTGAGCAAGAACCAAATGGTGGTTATGGACTAGCTTTACAGGTGATTATCACTTTTTTATTCTTTTCTGCAGCTTTTTTAAAAACAAAGTAATATGCCAATCATATATTTGCTATGTCAAATATTAAAAGAATTAATGATGAATGCTTATTGATCTTACTTAAGTCATTGAGCTTGTTTTATTGGTTATAAGAAAGGAGGAATTGTAGTAGTTAATTTGCTGTGGACAAAGTAGCTATTCCTTTGATTAGTCATAGACTTGAAGTCCTTAGAATCATTGTCTAAAACTACATGAATACATACATACATACATACATATCTATCTATCTATCTGTCTATATATATATATATATATATAAACATTTTGCCTTTGGTTGTTGAGAAGATAATATTCCTATGCTATTGTATCTGAAATGAACATCACTTAGTGTTAGATGCGATGATATGCAAGGATTTGATGTAATATTTTACTTTGTGAAGCTGCATGTGGTTGTCTTACATGTAAGTTGGTCTATATATTCTAAGTTTTGATTTGTGTTACTGTTGACTTTATGTTGAAATCAACCATATTAAACTCTAATAGCATGGGCCCTCAAGTTGTTTTACCTTTTTTTCGCTCCAAATTCAGTTTTGTCCATATGAGGATTACTTATTTTTTCAAATAATTTGATGTCTATTTGACTTTCATTTTTCATATCTCTTACTGTTTCTATATCTATCATCTATGATTTTTGAAACATCTTCACTATTTTTATTGAGCTTTATGCCCCTTGATATGTTCATTTAAATTAACTCATTGATTTAAGGAAGCAGTAGAGGATTGAGAGAAAAAAGGAGGTGAGACGAGTAAAGAAACTTAAGTTCAATACCTTTGATAATCATCATCTACTACTTTGTATATGACATTGGCAAATTTGAGTGGACACTTGAAATCTCTATTGATCACATGCAAAAATTTATAAATATAGTGGTTTTGGACACTTTTCAACATGCAAAAATTTATAGATATAGTGGTGTTGGACAGTTATATCCACACTTATGATAGATATTCGTACTAGTGACCAATGCATTTATAAGCCCAAGCTATCTAGAAATTTGAATATAGTATTAATTACATGGCCTTTGGTCCTAGACTACCTTTTCTACTCTAGAACTTCCTAAATATTCTTTAGTCATATGCAACCCCTTAATATTCCAACATAATGTTCATTTTCCAAAGTGGTTTTTTTGCTTAAAATGGCTTCAAACTTTATTTCCGTGCCTAAGTTTAATCTTGTTGACATCCTTTTCAAATTAAAGTGATCATCATTCTCTGTCCTGATTGTACAGAATTCGAGTTTGGAGAATTGGATGCTAGATATTTTTTCAGAATAACTGGTGCTAACTGACAATTTTTAAGAGTATCCAACTAGCATTAATATCCATCCATTCAATGTTATTCTAACAAGGAAACATTATGCAAAACTAGTTGAACAATTGACTATATGATTCAATTATATCCACATAACCAATGCAGCGTGGAAAGGATAGTGTTTCGGGCATTTACATTTAGGAGCATTGTTGAAGAGAGAACAGTCATAGATAAATATTCTAACAGTTGCTATGATATTTACTCAGATATTTGAAATTGAAAATTAATATTTTAGTCAAAAGGTAAATCAAACAAATATGTTCAAATCCCAATTTTTTTAGCTTTAACAACATAATGCCATGCTTCCTTACATTTTATCATGCCAATCTGGTTTGCGCAAAGGAACGAGCAGCCATACCACCGATGCTAATTGTCTGAGTTGAATCACTATCAACAATGACTGATCTGTTTTTTTTTAAGAAATTGGAATTTCACAAAGATTAATGAGAACTTTGGTAAAAACTAAAATCCAATGAATATAGTTAGAAATTAGTTGGATTATATTAGAATCTTGATGGAATTCATTGAAATATGATCAAATAAAAAGTGGAGATGAATGAAATTGAGTTAAAATTTAATTAAAGTTAGTTGATTTTGAAAATTTTGACTAATCTAGCCTTCCCTTTAATCCCAACATCATTCTTAGGGAACTCATACAGAAAAGAGAGAGGCTTTGTTTTCCTCTAAAATTGCTTATGTTGCCATAAGTTGAGATCCACCAAAAAGATTATATTAGAATCTTGATGGAATTCATTGAAATATGATCAAATAAAAAGTGGAGATGAATGAAATTAAGTTAAAATTTAATTACAGTTAGTTGATTTTGAAAAACTTGACTAATCTAGCCTTCCCTTTAATCCCAACATCATTCTAAGGGAACTCATACAGAAAAGAGAGAGGCTTTGCTTTCCTCTAAAATTGCTTATGTTGCCATAAGTTGAGATCCACCACAAGATCAAGCATCACTTATTTAACTTTGATATCACTCGTTAGACTCAACCTCTTATTCATCTTTCGCTTGCTCTCTATTGGTCAAGTGAGATTATCATGGATCGAAAGAGGGTATTAGGGATTGACAGAGAACACAATAATCATTGGTCAACAACAATTCTAAAACTGCTATTCCTTTAACCAAAAACTAGTTAGAGATTTGACTAAACCCTATAGAATTAAGTATAAAATAATAACACTTTCATTAATATATATATACATACAATTTACTGTTCTTTAGTAATCTACACTACACATATGATTTTATTAGTTGATATAATCTATTTTTATTATTTATTAATCTTTATACAAATAAATATAACATTGCTTATTTATTGCATCATAAAGTAGATATATAATAGCCATTCTCAAATGTGAAAGTATTTTTTTATACGTTTCTCATTTTCTCATTTTCTTGTCGATCCAATTTCTTCACTGATCGTACCAATCAAATATGACTCATACTTGAATTCTTTGGCTATCCAATCCCAATCGTGATACCAATTTTGACAACTACATAACAGGTGTATTAGAAGTTGTAATGTGACAAAGGAATGATTCAATCCAAATACCCTCGGTAGTCCCCTTTATCAATATCAACTATGGTATGAAAGTTTTCAAACAATTACTTGTATATTTACATCATAGAATTATGCCTCAAAGACTTATAAAGCTGACTTAAATATACTAAAATATATTTAATTCTTAACCTCTCATAAACATAGCATTTACAAAAGTTGTATGCTAAGCATTTGAGCTAATAAGTAATGTAACAACCTCTTAAATTGTAGTTTTTCATCTTACAAAGTAACAATTTATTTTTATGTGGTTGTCTCTCATGAAAGATCAAAGTAGATTCATTTTGCATTGCAATTTGATTATCCAATATATCTTTATTGGTTCAATATGGGTACTATCCAAATCAATCATTAATAGTTTAAGCTAGACAAAGTTCACATTTTGTGAGAACTTAAGCTCTGACAATATGCCCTTTTGCTTTTTTGAGGTATCAAATTCTCTAATAGGGCAAACAACCTAATATAGACTGCTTATTTGTGGGGAGCATGCCTATCTATAAATGTATCTTATAAGCTCAAGACAAACTCCATTACAATATAGAAGATCCTATAACAGGATATTTTTACTATATCCAAGTATCCTTAGAATTGCATCTTAATGGCCATTGGCATGGGACTCGAGAAATCACCCTAGTGGCCATTGGCATGGTGACTTGAGAAATTGGTTGATTAAAATGATATCGTATAAGATGTCATGTCTTATAACATTAAGATATTCAACTTGCCAACCAATGTATAATACTTTCTTGGGTAAGATAGTGACTTTCATCATCATAGTATTAGTTGGCATTTGGATCCATGGTAATGTCTATAGGACTAACACCTAGCATATTAGCTTCTTAAAGCATATTATTATGCACATATTTGCTGCTATATTAATGTCTCCGTTTGAATGAGTAACATCTATACCATTAAAATACTAAATTTCGCTTAAATCCTTGTTTGAAAGTGCTGATAGAGATAAACTGTTAACCTTGTGAAATCTGCAGTATCATCATCTGTAATGATAATGCCATCTACATAAACAATAAGAAGGATACATTTTCTAAACTGAAAATCATGCAAAACACTAGTCTGATATTCTCGAATATTGATCAAATAATATTAAATTTGAGCTGAATTTGACTTACTAAACAATGTTTTAGGAGATTACTTCAATCCTAAATTTCTTTTAATATAGGTGGCCATAATCTCTTTTAGTAACAAAGTCAGGATGTTGTTTCATATATACCTTATCTATCTAAATCACTATGGTGGAAAGCACTTTGTTATATACTTGTAGTAGCCATTGGGATAAAGCTACCAATTTAAGGAAGAGATGGATACAGCCATAGAGCCACAAAAGAAAATGTATCCAAATGATTGACACTACATATTTGTGTGCATACTTTCGCCATTAATTGAGCTTTTAATCACTTAAGCCACCAAGAGACAATATAATAGTAAACATATATTCTCGTTGCCGATGCATGACTGCAGCCTTTACAATATATTTAACACTATGGAAGCTCCTTTGTCATCCTTTTATGGTGGTCTAAAAGGTTAAAGTGCGTTGATTTGCTATCATTGTCGCTAATGATCATTAGTTATAATATTGACCGTATTAGGTTTATGGGGTTATTAGTGGTCTAGTAGTTTCATATCAGTACTTCAAGGTTAGAGTTTTATCATGAGTCTATATGTATACCCATATAATAATTATCATGTGAATACAATAGATTATTCCCTTTTCCCATACTTAATATGGTGCCCCTATGATTAGGTTTTTCAAAAGAGGTATCCAGTGGGCCCCCCCTTTTTTCTCAATTCTCTCTGTTTCTCTCTCTCATGCTTCCTTAATTGCAAACTGAGTTCACCACATGCTAGTTTGTCTCTTTGATGAAACCTGCACCTTTTGCCTGGCACCAAGTCACCATTCCTTTTTCTTTATCCCAATTCGACCTAGTCACCTCCACGGGCTCCACCATTGTTCCATATGATCCAACTACCTCTACTGCTGCATGAATAACCATTTATTCCCTGCATGTGCAACTTCAGGTAGATCCTACATTGGTTACTCCTTGTACGAATTTCCACATTCACAAAAAGATCTTAAGCTGAAGAACCCTTGAAGGGTTTGCCAATCTGATGCCATTGATATCCTAGCATCGTGACTCAATCTCCTTGCTTGGGTTCTATTTCTCTTGTTCTCTAGCTTCTATATCAACAAATGTTGGCAACTTCCATTGCATCTTTTCCTAGTGGAATCCAGAGTGAACCATCTCATGACCTCGAGCATTGCCCTTGATGTGCATCTTCTTCCTCATGCATCAATCAGTCCAGTTGATGTATACCTAGTTCCAGATATATGCTAGATTCAGCAAATTGTAGCCATCTACTGGTCCTTCCACTTTCAACTGACAATGAACATTTTTTTCTCATCTAGATTTGCCTTTTCCTTTTCACTTAGATATGTTTTCGTTCATTTTCCACATTCCTTTTCACCTGACTGCCTCGGAGAGGGCCTCGACACATATTCTAAAGGCTTCTTTGCTGATATATTTCTTCTTGCTTGTTTAAATCCCAGCTTGTTTTGTTCTTCTTGCATCATATCTTATTCTACTTGCTCGATATATGTTGTCTAAAAGTCAATGAAGACCAAAACAGAAAAATATTCTTTCTCTGATGCTAAGTCCAGTGAAGTATCAAGTTATGATATCTATCTCTCTAGAACTCTTGAGTGTTTTGCTTTTCCTGCAGGTTATTGCATGCTGATGTAATTGCTGCTTCAAGAAGAAGCTCATTCAAGAGTTTACTTTCTGATCATCTTTCCTCTCTTTCTCCTCTCTTTATTGCATATGGATTTGACAACAAAAACCTAATTGGTTATGTGCTGATTTAAGCTTATGCTTTGTTAAGTCTAGTTATGTTTTGCTTATGTGTGAGTATTATATTTATGTTCCTTTGTGTTGTTGTATATAGTTATATTTTGTTCATGATAGCTATTCTTGTTTATGCAATAAGATCGACACAGTATTTAATATAGCTTTTCAAGTTTAAGATAATTATTCTAGTTAATGCTCCAGATTAAGGGTGTGTATGTGTTTGAAGTATAGATTTTTAGTTTTTGGTGGTTTAGTGGTTTGTCTCACATTAACTTCTAGAGTAGGATTTTTTTCAGGAGCCTATTTATATCTCAATATAATGTTTGATTAATGCAATAAGATTATTGCCTTTCTCTAAACTTGTATATATTAAATGCAGCTTTTGAACTTCTGAGACAAGCAAACAGAACACAATAACTAACCTAACTTGAATGCTATTCACCTAGTGGAATCAACATGGTTTAAAGAAACATCTCGTGTTAGTCGACATGGGAAACAACTCATTACATTGGTTATCTAGAATAAGAAATTGGAATGGAGTCTTTTTTGTGTGGTGCTCATCATTTGGATCATCTTGAGGTGTGTGTCTTCTTCCTCCATGAGAGAAAACGTGAGGAGGAATGATACAGGCATCTTCCTTTGTTATCACCCTCTATGCATCTTTTTCCTCCAATGCAGCTTCGTCCCTCATCTATGAAACATGAAAGGAACCCTCATTGCATCTTTCTGCAGTGAAAGATGAGCCCTTACGAATTTCTTTCAAAATAGCAGGATCTTGAGACTACTTACTCTGGCATTTCTTTTTCTTCTGGATTCCTCTCTCCTCTTCCTAATCAGTAGAGTTGTTGTCACACTCTCTGACATGGATTGAAACTTCAAGCCTTGGGAAATAGTATTCTTTTTTCCATAAGAACATTGTATTGTAGCCATAATTTTGTTGATGGATAAGTTAGGACGTTTTGTCTTCTCATTAACATTGTTATCATGCCCTCATAGATAAGTTGCTAGTACATTCAATTTGAACGTTAATCACATCTTATAAGTGTCGTACACCATGACAATATGCTGAATGCTTATATTTTTTATATTTCTTATTAGGTCATGATCATGGTAGTCAAAATTTAGCATCTTATAATCCTACTATCCATATTGACCAAAATAATTTAGAAGTTTGAATTGGGCTAGGATCTTACTAAACTACAATTCCATCTTTGCTTACTGTGCCTAGCATAGCATCTCTGTCCCAAGAATCTTGATTAAAATATATTCACATTCAATAGTGATCTACACTTACTAAAGTGTTTTATCATTTTAAAAGTTTTCAATTACATAAGATTGTATTTTACTGCTAAGTAGAGAATCCTGTTTAATTATTATTGTTATTATTATTCATCTCTAACTATCATTATTTTTATCATCTTATTATTATTAATCTTATAAAAATTGCTTCTTGATATTAAAGATGGAATACCTTAGAATTTAGTATATTTTAAATATATTTACTATATCAATAATTTTTTTTTTTTTTTCTGATATTCGTGATATTGGAATGATAGCATTTAAAATGTTCATATCACAACTATATATTAAAACTTCTATGGACCACTTTCATTCCTTTAGGTAGGAGATCGATCCTAACAAGAGCTTATTCTTTGGGTCGTCATAGATTACTTCTGCTTTAGTGAGATGATGTTATAACTTTTATTTGAAATAGATCTATCTACCTTTATGCTGCACTGATTGCCTTTCTCCAGGGTTATATAATTTCAGTTTTCTGTATCACCAGGAAGATAGCGAAAAGACTGGAAAGGTAACATCTGCAGGAATGTACTTTCTACATTTTCAAGTTTATAGGATGGATTCAACAGTCAATGCTGTGAGTTAACTCTTTCATTCCTAAGAAAATGATTCATGATTAATTATGATAAATGACAGTAGATGCATTCCAAACCGTTTGAATGTTTGATCTTTTTTGTATAGTTAGCAATGGCCAAAGATCCAGAGGCTGCTTTTTTTAAAAGGTTGGAAGGTCTTCAACCTTGTGAAGTATCTGAACTAAAACCTGGAACCCACATATTTGCTGTTTATGGTTTGGATTGCTATTTGTTCTTATTTGTATGTATGTTTACCTGACTATGTTTTCCTTCGGGTATTTGACCTGACTTGTTCTTTCAGGTGATAATTTTTTCAAATCTGCTAGCTATACAATTGAAGCTATCTGTGCTGCATCATATAAAGATACCACTGAGAAGCTTAAAGAGATTGAGGCTCAAATTTTAGCAAAAAGAAATGATCTGCGCCAGTTTGAAGTAGAGTACAGAAAAGTAGGACTTTTTTATTTATCCATGACTACAAAGGTAACTTGTGATCAACTTTAACATTCTGCTTGTTGTGCAGGCACTCGCACGCTTTCAGGAAGTGACAAGCAAATACAACGAAGAAAAGCAATCTGTATGTATCTTTTGTTAATGCATAATGTTTTGTACTGGTTTCTACCTAAATAGTTTTTGGTTCTTGGCCTATGTATCTTTTTTAGAGACTATTTGAAGAGCACACTTCATATATTCTTTATGTCAACTATGATTTCTGTTTTTGCCAAATCGAGCACATTTTTTCAGTATGTTTTTTATGTTTCATTGTTACAGCTTTGGTACATTGTTGTTGTTATGGACATAAATGTTAATGTCATCTATATTTGGGATGTCTTTGTAATTGATAAATAATAGATATTGGTAGCATGGTTTAAAATTTCATGTCATACAAGACAGTATGATCAAAAGTACCATTGTAGTAAATCAATGAAACTTGATATAAATTTGCATGAGTGATCTCTCATGTCGTCTATGCATAAGTGTGCCAATGAGGATTGTATAATGTCGACACTCATCACTAAGTAAGATACGCAGTAAGGTTTGGCACACCTTAACACATGTCCAAATGAATTTAAATAATATTTGTTATTTTTTATAATTTGTTTCTCTGATATTTTTCTAATTGCTATTTTTTGTTTTCTAAAAGTAGTAAGGTAATTGGAAGAAGATTATAAAAGTAAACCTTATATGAATTCATTTTGACATTCATTGAGGTTAAAATAATTTTTAATATAATCTTATTAATAAGTAGAAAAATTAATGTGAAAGAGGGGTAAATGAGTAAAATTCATCTTGACAACTATAACACATGCCAAAGCATGTTGGGTATTTTATAGTACATTAAAATTTTAATTCAATCAATTAATTGATTGTCTAATTGCTGAGGCTTTATTTTTAGAAGCTAATAAACTATTGAAAGAGGAGTAAGGAGTTAAGGCATCTAAATTCTTCTAAGCATGCTTCAGTATTTGCTCAAGTGCACTCAATGGTAACATCATATGATGCTAAAGTTATACCCTTCCATGCCTGGATTTATGCTCTAGCATTGAATGATATTTTAAATTTTGGTTGAGATCTTTATTATATTTTGTAACTTATTATTCTATTATTTGAATGTAAATAGCTTAGTTACTGAAGACTTATCTTTAAAAGAAAGAAGTGAAGTCAAACATGTTTAAGGATGAAATGGATAAGGAATAGCTATTCATGACATAAAGTAAGGAATAGTTATACTTTATTGTTTTGACCAAATACTATAGATAGTCAAGCCACCGGTCAACAAACGGGCTGACGTGTACGCTCTCCAGAGATCGGCGTTGGGTAGGATGAAAGAACTTGAAAAACACTCCAAAAAGATTAAAATAACGTTAGGGAGGGATCTCGACAGGCTACTTCGACGATCAAGTTAGGATTTTTCGCAAGAGAAGTGGCTAAGGAAAATTAGAGTTTGTGTGTGCGCGTACTTGTGCCCATGGTGGTGGCCAACTTTTTAAAGAGCTATCAATGTGCTAGTTCTTCGAAATGTGTGCATCCGTTTATGGTCTGTTCCAAGATACATGTTACCGTTTATGGCATGTTCCGAAATATCTACCTCCGTTTATGGTATGTTCCGAAATATCGACTTCTACCATCCATGTCATCGGGAAGAAATGGTTCACTGAATGAAGTGGTTATGTTGCCTCTTAACCAGGGGCAGATGAGGAAATGAGGTCGATGTTGAGTGGTCTCGAGGGTGAGGGACGAAGTCTGCGGCTGAGGCCAAGTTGGAGATGAAGTTGGCGCTCGAGGCCAAGGCCAAGCTAGGGATGAGGTCGGCGCCCGAGGCCGAGCTAGGGATGCGGTCGACACCCAAGGCCGAGCTAGGGATGAGGTCGACACCCAAGGTCGAGTTGGAGATGAAGTCAGCGGCGCCCAAAGCCGAGTTGGGGATAAGGTCGACACCTCAGATCAAGTTAGAGATGAGGTCAACTCCCGAAGCCGAGTTGGAGATGAAGTTGGCGCTCGAGACTGAGTTAGGGGTGATCGATTTGTTTCGGGACAAATCCAGCTCCTTGGGATTTGTGCGCCAAACTGGTTTGACCAGACTCGAGTCCCCTCTGGGCTTAACCTGCTACCCTTCAAACATGTCTAACCCACCTTGACTTTGAGTGACAGCTCAACACAATTCTGGACCCCACGGGCCACATGGCAGTTGCGGGCTTCCGCTATATCATTTATAAATTGGGGATTAAAATTTTGTGGGAATTAATATTCAATTTAATTTTTGCAACAAAACATTGGAATGTTCATTCTATAGGAATTTATAGGGAATAGAATTACACTTTTCGTGAACCAAAAGCACACTATGGTTACACATAGTGTATGCAGAGTAGAAAACAGAATTATCAGAGAGCACCTGAGATGTGAAGTTTCTTGAACATGGATTTTTGAAGCTTCTGCATAGACTTTGCGTCCCTTGTGGATTGAATCTCATGTTTCAGATGAAGACAATAAATCTTAATGTCCTCCAAGTTCCAAATCTTAGTTATTTTCATTATTATGCACAAGGTGCATTGGTTATAGAAATTGAGAGTTACTATGTCGCCTCACCTGGTTGCTTGAACATGGATTTTAGAAGTTGCTTTGCCTCATGGATTTGATCTCAAAGTCAAGTCAGGCGAAGGTAATCAAGAGGACAAATTGAAGTTAGTTTTATAATTAATCAGTTACTTCCTAAGTTGTAATCCCTATAGGCTCTAACGCCGACTAATCTTATGAATGCTTCTGGGTATCACTAAGTGTTGCTTGTGATGCAAGGCAAAAGCCCTTCACTTCACGATCAGTTTGTAATAGAACTAGCCTCCTTCACTTATTCTTTGTTTTTTCCTTTTTATTCCCCCAACCCTCTTTCTGTATATTTTCTCGCAATGTCCTATGTATAAATTGACAAAAAAACATTTGCTTCAGAATTTCACTGGTTTCATGTATATATATTTCTCCAGGTTGATGAGTTGCTGAAACAAAGAGACACTATACAATCCTCTTTTACAACTGTGCGAACTTTGGTCACTTCCAGTGGGGTTACTAGTAGCAGCAGCAAAATTCCAACCGAGGATGACAGATCAGATAGCCCGGTAGAGAATGCAAATTCTGATGGGAAAGAGAAGTCAAGTAAGAAGAAATGGTTCAACCTCAATCTTAACCGTTCTGATAAAAAGGATTGAGTGGTACAGAGTGTATTCTTTTGTAAATGTGGGAAATTTTATGGTTTGCTTGAATATGCAACACTGGCCTCATGCAAGTCTGTAGAGAGGGTAAAAGTCAATTCAGCCATCAGTTAGCCTTTTTCACAGGGCTCCCAAAGTTTTACTAGTTTTCACTCCAATGCATTAGCTTTATAAACCTACCCATGGGCTTTAGGTTTCTCAAGAAAATGATAGATTCAAGCCATTGAACAAATCGATCAGCGGTTGTGACCTTCCTTCTATATTTTTATTACTGTTTGTTGGATGTTATGTATATGGTTTTAAGTTGGTAGATGTACTCGATGAATGATCAACCCACCCAAGTTTTGACGGCCTGAACTACTGGCTCAAGGGTCGGTCACAAACATGATTTTTATTTTGAAACTAGAGAGATTTAACTGAAGGTACGAAGCATGGCAGTAGTTGCAACATTATGAAAAGTTCAATATATCAAGAAGCTCAATCAGCACTAGCCTATGTCTCGTCATGTATTGATAATGATATGGTAAAATTTTGATTGTAATTCATAACGATTAGTATACTATCAGTGAAATTTTGTTTAGTAGATAGTCTAATTTTTTATGTAGCATAGGCTTTAATGGATTCCTACTTTGGGATGGCACAGAAACTAGCCCTTTGACATGTTTTATGTGAAGATCTATTTCATAGTCGCTGAATCTGAATGGATCTACAAGTAAATAAATTCCATCTTTGGATGATCAACAACAAGTGAGATCATTTCTTCTCAAAATGGGTAGAACACAGTGAAGGAGCCCTGCATATTAGTTTTGTTTTCAGAAATTGGTGGAGCTTGGAAAACTATCATTTAAGTGGATCGTATGAGAATCCATCATTTCAGAAATTTAAGACAAAACTGGATATCTTTACATGGTGGACCAGTGGAAAGGGGAGATGAATAAACCATGAGTGATTCATTGAGAATTCTCCCAACTTATTGAGCACATTCGTGTCACATGGAATGAAGATATCAAAAATAATTTTTTCCCTCCAATTTTGGGGAACTTTTCTTCTAGCAATGATCAATTACAGAATTTTGGCCTTTAATTTGTTTGTATGATGTATATCGATTGAAGAATATGGGAAATATTATTAATTTTTGCAGCAAAGATCAAGAGGTGAAAACTTCATGTTTATCAAGCAAGGGATTGTGAAAATTTCCTTTGTCACATATTTGGAAGACTAAGATGATGAGTGTGCTTTATTGCAACTTCAACAAGAAGCATCAACTAGAAAGGAGGTAGATATCGACTATTAGACTTGGCAAGCATTTAGAGCATGAAAACCAATCATCATCTCTGCATCATCACTCGAGAAGACTTGAACACCTCAAAGTTCCGATCCTCTAGCTCAATAAAGTCTAGAAGAAAGAAAGCTAAAATGCCAAAGATGAGCTCAGGTGGTTTGGGTGAACAACTAGTGATGATGATCGATGACAAATTTTTGTCATAATCATTTCAGTAAAAAGTGGAATCCACTATCTTAACGGCCTCACACA
This sequence comes from Curcuma longa, assembly GCF_044706935.1. Lineage (NCBI taxonomy): Eukaryota > Viridiplantae > Streptophyta > Magnoliopsida > Zingiberales > Zingiberaceae > Curcuma > Curcuma longa. The sequence goes on from NC_133875.1 coordinate 8,302,719, forward strand.
GCCGGTCTCACGACCATATGCGAGAAGATAAATCAAGAAGTTGCAGTTGGCTACGACGAAGGAGGCATTGTCTCAGCTTTGTCAAAATTTGACCCTTGTCCACTTTAACAATTCTGTTCTATCATAACCAATTCAACTATACCCTGAAAGATAACGTTTGTTGTAATCATGTAACTTGACATGGTATCATGCAACGCAAGCAGCCGTATGAAGGGTACTGATGTCCTCTATTCCACTAAGGCAATCAATGCCTCATTTTATTAAACAACATATCTTTTCCTAATAAATCATGTACTATGCTTCATATTTAGTAAATCACACATCACTTTTTTTAAAAAAAAATACTTCTACCTCTATACACGTGCTTATTTAACACGCCTGAGTTACTAAAGCACATTTAAAATTTTAAAAAATAAATCCTGTTATAATGAATTTTAAAAGCATTGTTTCTCTTTCTAAAAAAACTAATTTTTTTTAAAAACCTGAGCACATTGTTTCTCTCTTAAAAAAATTAAAATTTTTTAAAACCTTACAACATGTTAAATATGAGGTGCAATTGAGATTGGAGAGTATGATTACACTAAGAAGAGTTTTAAAAAAATAATGATCTTGATTTGGATTGAATTCGATAAGTCGAAGGTCATAAGTGAATTTTTATTAAAACCTACTGATAACCTTAGATACATCTAAATGAATTCAAATAAGAATCAATGCACTTCAAGAAACCTCCTAAATCTCACTATATCCTCAAACCTTAATTCAATATTCTAGATAACATACTATGAGTTTTTGAAATTTAGACAATTTAATGTAATTTTGGCACAATTCACTATTTAACTTAGGTTTATCATATTTACTCAACGACAGTACTAATGTATTCCTAGGGCTCTTCTGACTTTGACAATGTCTAAAATTTTAAAATCTAGATACTATACGACCATTAGTAAGTTTCAATCAAAACTTACTCTGACCTTAGCCATATTATAATTAATCCAAATCAAGACTAATACACTCCTAAGAGCCTCTCGAGTCTCATTATACTCTTAAACCTTAATTCCTCGTCTTAAATAACATGCGGTAGATTTTTAAAATTTAAAGACTTTTATATAATTTTAGCACAAACTCACTATTATACTTATGTACATCATATTCACTCAACAACATTACTAATATGTTTATGGACCTCTTTTAACTCCCATGTCTAAAATTTTAAAATATGAACATTGTATGACCATAAGTGAATTTTGACCAAAATTTACTGATGTTCTTGGGAACATCAAAATTAACCCAAACCAGGATCAATGCACTCTTAGGGACCTCTTGAGTCTCATTATATCCTCAAACCATAATTATATAACTTAGATAGTATAATACTGTGAGTTTTTAAAATTTAGACAGATTTATATAATTTAACACACACTTATTATTGGACTTAAGCATATTATATTCATTCAACAATAGTACTAATGTATTTATGAAATTAATGAAATTTCTTAACTCTGACCATGTCCAAAAATTTAAAATTTGAACATTGTATAACCATTAACAAATTTTAATCAAAACTCACTAATGACTTTAGCCATATTCAAATAAATAAATCCAAACTAGGAACAATGCACTCCTAGAAGCTTCTTGAGTCTTAATATGCCTTCAAATCTTAATTCGACAATTTACATAACATGTTGTAGATTTTTAAAATTAACAATTTTATATGATTTTGGCACAAAGTCACTGTTAGAATTAGACATATTATATTCACTCAACAACAACACCAATATATTCTTAGAACTCTTCTAACTCTGATCATGCCTAAAATTTTTAAGTTGAATAATGTACAACCATTAATGAGTTTTGATCTGGCCATGTCTAAATTTTTTTAAATCGGACACTGTACAATCATTAGTGAGTTTTAATCAAAACTCAATAATGATCTTATAGACTCTAAAATCTAGAATTTTGGGTATGGTGAAATTTAAGAAGCTCTTAAGAGTACATTAGTCCTACTTTGGATTGATTCTGATGTAGCTAAGGCCATTAATGAGTTTTGGCTAAAATTCATTGATGATGTACACTGTCCAAATTTTAAAATTTTGAGCATGGTCAAAGTCAGAAGTGCCCTAAGAATACATTGGTGTTGTTATTGAGTGAATATGATAAATCTAAGTGTAATTATGTCAAATTATACTAAGTTGTCTAAATTTTTAAAACCCCCCACAATATGTTATTGAAGCTATGGAATTAAGGTTTGAGGGCTTGTTGAGACTCAAGAAGCTCTTAGAAGTGCATTGGTTCTGACTGGATTTATTCGAATGTGTGTAAGACCATCAGTGAATTTTGGTCAAAACTCACTTACGACCTTGGAGTTATCATATTAAATTCAAATCTAGATCATTGTATTTTTGGGACTCTTCTGGGTGTAATTATGCTCTTCAATCTTAATTCCATCTCATATTTAGTCTATTGTGAGGTTTTAAATTTTTTTAAAACTTTTTAGAGAGAGAAAAATACTGCTTTTAAAACTCACTACAATGTGAATCATTAAAAAAAATGCTTCAGTGGCTTAAGCATGTCAGATAAGTGCGTGTGTAGAGGAAGGGGTATTTTAAGAAAGAGATATGTAATTTGGTATATATGAAAGTGTGGTGCATGATTTGAATATTAATAAAAGTTAGGTACGTGGTTCAGTAAGTCAATATGATTTTATTGCCCATGTATTAAGTACATGAGAAGGTAAAATTTTTGGCTAACAAGTTATTTACCAAAAGAATTGGAAGTATACTCTCACATTTGAAATCGACCATAATTGAAATCGATGATTCAATAGTTCGGAATTGACAGTTCGATAGGTAAAAAATCTCAACTTTTAACCTTAACTTTCAAGGTAGTTATGGTTCATGGTTCAAAATCATTGGTTATGATTTGTGATGTATTTTAATTTTAAAAATTTTAGAAAATAAAAAATAAAATAGGGTTTGGATTTATTTAAGTTATCTACATATCCTCTCAGGGTATAAGGGGGAGCCCATATAATTCGCTTACCCTTTTACTCTTATTATCTTAGGAAGTAGCATTGTTTATTCATTTTATTTCCCATGCCTACAGTGATAGTTTCTTCAGTATCAAAATATTCTATCCCGTCCTTTGAAAGTTACATTCCTTTTATTTATATATATATATATATATTTGCAATTTTAGTCCATCTTTTATTTATATATATATATATATATTTGCAATTTTAGTCCATCATCAAGTATCACTTGGGCTTCCAAACAGTCAGGAGCCAAAGTAGATTATTTTTTTATTCAAAATAATACCTCTAGGACTAAATATTTATTCTACAATAATTGTTGACATCGGACAAGTTAGAATCTTTTTTGCTATGATAGAGAGGATGAAATAACTTTGGGGTCTTTTATGACCACAATCATAAAATATCAAAATCTGACTCGCTATTTATTCTATTGAAATCAAAATAAGCAATAAAATAATTCTCAAATTCATATCTAAACTTAAGGATTCTTATGGACATTTTATTTGTTCTCATAATAAAAATTGTACTTTCATAAGTTTTAAATTACTGTTACTACTAATACTCTCTATTTCAACTACATTACTATTTAATTCATATTTTAAACTATGATATTTATAAATATCATATAAATTATTTTTAATATTTTATACAATAAAAGTAAGATCAAGAATAATCTTTAAAAATAGTATTAAAAGATCATAATACATCACTAATATTTCATACAAAATATCTAATTTAACCATGAGATCCAAAATAAATTATAATTAAAAATATTAGAAATATAATCAAAATCTTTCTTTTATTTTTTCTTTATTACTAACACACAGAAAAGATAAAAATTCAATTGGTGCTATATTCATTTAAAATTAAAACTCTATTACAAAAATTTATTACAACTAAATAAGAATAAACCCATCTTATGAAAATTTAAACCACCAGTGTGGACTTAATCCTTCGACTAAAATTTAAAAAATATATAGAGAGAGAAAAGAAGGGAAAAAAGGCACGAGAAGGGACTCCAATGAAACAATGAGGGAACTTGAATAGCTGCAGTTTACAAAGTAGATTGAATTCAAACCAACTGATGTCTGACCTAAGTTATGGGAAGCAAGGGAAAAATATGTAGGTTCCTGGACTGCTTACAAGCACTGCAAGCCAAACACTCTCTCTTGGTCAAGCCCAGCGATGGTGGAAGACTCGATCATGGAGTTGGCTATCGAATGATAACCTGATCAGCCTATTGTTACTTGATGGTGATTAAGAATGGTCCATAGAGCCAAGACAATTTAGATGGTCAAAGTTAAAGTAAAATTGGAATTTATTAACCCTCATATCCAAAGATGGAGACATCTTGTAGTTGAAAGAGAAAATTGATAATCCAACTATAACTTCTCACAAGAAGGAAAAATATGCTTTGCATAGTTCTTTGATCTCAATGAACAATACTCTACAGTAGTACCCCAAAAAAATCTCATTTGTATCCGTATAGGACTTTTTTTTATTTTTACTTTTGACAAATAACACTCATTCAATTGCGAGGATGCTTTTCATAGATTGATGATTTTTTATTCAGTAGTCAGTTTTTTAAGTCATTGATTCAGACGGCTTTCTTCCACAAGCTACATAAGTATGCATAAAAGAGACCAGTGGAAGAACCCGAACGAGAATTTTTTTTTTATATATAGCTTCAAGTTACAAGATATTTGCAGCCTATTTTTCATGGTTGAAACTTGGAACTCCTTGGCAAATGTTCAAATCTTCTAATTCTAGCCTTTTCAAGTAATCAACCACACCTGTTTTGGAGTCAGTCCATCACATGTTCGCCTTTCTTTCCCATCTTTCTTTAGCATCAAGCCTGCCATTGAGAAAAAACAAACACTTCAAAGTAATTTCCATGTCTAAAAAAACAAAAGGTAGCTATATTCAACACATTAACCACCAAACAATCCTAATGCTTAACAACAGGGCCGTGGGATGCAAGTTAGCAAAAGAACGATCCTTGCAAGTGAGAATTTGAGTAGGTTATTTCACCAAAAGAACGGAAGCAAACACATCCAATACATAAACCTCCCAGTGCAGGTTTATGTACATAAAATTATTAAGAACTATAAACAATCAATAACAACCTAAGTTGTGACACAATTAATAATAGCATCATGTATCTATAGATAAAATAGAGTTCATAACATGGAATCAGATGCAGAGTTGTGCTACTCAACATGGACGGAATTTATCATTCCGCTCGTCGACCTGCACTGACACAACACTGGCAGCAGCATGAGTGCGACAGCCTCGCGGCAACCTTGCGAAGGCCTCCACAAAGTCACGAGACTGATCAACAGTGCCAAATTTTTGTTTTTTTTCTTATTTCTATTTGTTTATTTTTTGCTACAATTAATTCCTTTTTCTTCCTCGTTAGGTTTTTTCTCTCCAATAAACAGAGATTGAGTACCTCTTTAAAGATGTAGGAGATGAATTATTAGGAAAAATAATATATATATATATATTTAAAAATATACCAAAACTTTATCGACATGACATCATATGATACTGAAACTATATCGTTCCAATCAAAAACTGAAACTCCAACATGACTTAAAATTTTAAAACCTTAGTTTATGGTGTTCAATATTGTGACAAGAGATTAGTTAAAAGGATATCAATAGATCAGACTATTAGAATAATTCTAGATAAAACTTTATCCAAAATGTTGTTTTATATACTCCACTGAGCAAATAGTTTCAAGAAACAATATTTACTACCTAAAAAAACAAATACCTAACTATGAAAAAAAATCATAAGTTGCAATAGTTCCTAAAGTCCATTGATTCAATCAGCATTCTTAAAGTGTTGGTTGATTGGAGCCATCATTTAAGCAACTTATCTCAAAAGCATCTGGCCTCATACATAATATGAGGGTGGGGACATGGAACATGATTGTCAAAATCAGTAATGGTATCGAGATTAAACGATCAAAGAACCTAATTATCAGTTGTATTAAATCAATAGTATCGTTAAAATTGTTAATAAAATAAATCAATAAAATAGTTTCACATGTGTGATAATAAATTGTGTTCAATCACAATAAGAAAGTGCATTAATATTTTATATTTCATAAAATATTATATAATTAAGATATATTTTTAAAATAATAAATATTGGAACTAATAAAGTTAGACGTACAATATATCATCTCAATATTAGTAATATGATATTATTATCATTCTCAAGTTAATAGTATAATATTATTAGTATTATTTGATAAAATTATATTTTAGAATCATTAATCCATTAATAAATAATCAATCATATCTATTAATATGAAATGAATAAATAACAAGAAATATTCGAATAAATAATAAAATAAAAACTATTATAATATGAATAATATTATATTATTAAGTTTATTTGATAAAATTAGTTTACCATTAAATATTTCATATTATGTACCTAACTCACATTGGAGCCATATTTATATAGGATTTCTCTCATTCAGAGATAGAAGAGGCGCTTGGACTAACTAGTAGCTATTTAGGAACAATAGCAGGGTTGAACTATTGAGCACATGCTAATCTCAACTGTTGATGAGATTAAAAAATTTAAATTAGAATTCAAGAGAACAAAGAGTGCTCTCTTGCATCCTTCTGCAAGTTTACTAGGATTTAAGCTGAGTCATGTGAAAAGTTTGCTAAATCCCTATGTTTTTGAGATAGCCTAACTGTGAAAATTGGAGATCTCATTCATTTTCACTCTCAATTTGGGAATATTTTACTCATTTTCCTCTTTTCTAGTAGAATCTAACTCCTTTATAAATAATTTCTTCAAATCATAACTTTTTTATTCTCCGACAATCTTTAGGAGTTACCCAATTTCTCATGAAAGATCAGTTTGGCCTTTGCAGATATTGATCCAACTCAGTCAATCTGACCTGATACTACTCGATCTAGACAACTACAAAGTAAAACATAGACTCATGTAAGCCTAAAAGAATGAGAAAATAAAGGTGCTCCAACTAGACACCAAATTCCAAGTGTTTGTGGTTGATGATTTCTGAGATATTTCTAGATCAATTCAGATGCTAAGGTCATGTAAGATCATTGACAAGCTCCTTACCATCATATTCCTTCAATCTATTTGTACTAAGTTTGAGGTAATGACTATTCATGACCACCAAAATATTCCTAGGTTAGATCACTTAACAAGGTTATCACCCTCATATTCCTTCACACTGTTCGTCATAAGTTAGAGCCAATGACCATTCATGACCATCAAATTATTCCTGATTCTTACCATCAAGGTCATGTCATTTTGTTTCTTTGGTTTAAGTATTTTGTAAGTTTTATCCATGACTATTCTTAAATGGCATGATTTCCTAATTTTAAAATTTAATTTGGTGCCCCTGTTAAAGTTCTTTTCAATGATAATTCAAAGGAGTATTATATACATTTCCAGTCATTTCTATTGGACCTAGGTATTCTTCAAGAGTCTTCTTGCCTTACGCGCTACAGTGAAATAATGTAGTGGAAAGGAATAGTTGCCACTTAGTTGGCATCACTTGTACTCCATATATGCATGTTCCTGTTTTCTTTTTGAGATAATGCACTTTTTATTGCTCCTCCGTTCTTGATATGCATCTTCCGTTTTCCTTTATAGACCTAGACCAGATATTGAAATAAAATGTTGAAAACTATTTTGTTTGCTTCAATAGAGGAAATCTATGATAACACCAGGGGCGGATCCAGGATTTCATATTTGGGGGGGCCATATAATGAAAACGATATACTCATTTGAACAAAAGAATTGCCCAAAGATACATATCAAGGACCTAAATACAAACTTAATCACTTAAATAATTATATAAAAAAATAAAGAATAACTAAATTAACATTTATAATCCTTAGCACAAAAACCTAACATAGCATAATATAATCATTACATAAAATGCAATGGAATTAGATTACTACTTTGTGCTATACATCTCATGAAAGTATAAAACATTTGTCGCTTTCATTTTTTTATAATGAATAATGCAACAAGATCTACATCTTCTATTAACATTATCTAAAATAAACAAAAAAGAACAGAAATGCATATTTACCTTCACATCCATTCCATTGATAATATAGTCACTCCATAAAATTTCATATAATCATATTACTAATTTGTTCTATACATCCCATGAAACATTTGCCACTTTCATGATGCAACAAGATCTAAAATAAAAAAAAAAACATTAATGCATATTTACCTTCACATCCATTCCACTGATAGCAGCTAAAGCTTCTTCACTAGATGTAAAAGTCACAAAACTAAACCCTCCAGACATTCCTGTGATTAGCATAAGAAATCCTGTGATTAGCATATTTGAACAAAAAAAATAGACCAAGATGTACTAAAAGAACTAGAAAAGCTAAAGAAAATGGTAGATTTCAGTGCTGAAATATATCAAATGGTCTCGCTTGAACAAAATAATGTTCTTCAATTACCTCTAACTAAAAGGAATTCGACGTTCTTTTAAATTTTCAAAGTCTTCAATGATAGCTTCTATGCTCACATTTTTAGCAATTTCCCTCTCAATATATACCATTAACGTATCTGAGAGAAAAGTATCCTCCATTTTGCTCCGAAGCCTTGTTTTCACGATATTCATCGCAGAAAATGATCGTTCAGTAGTAGCAGTGGAAACCGGAAGAGTAAGCACAAGTATGATCACTCTAAAAACGAGGTTATATGTAACTGACTTGTTAGTCTTCACCAACCATTGACATAATTCTGGAATTGTTGAAAAAATTTTGTAGTCGGGCCCTTTGACTACATTATACTCATAATGCTTCAATTGTATCTCCAATTGTTCTTTTTCATCACTTGTAAAATCTTGGACATAAAACTTTTCTCCTTTTATAGTTCCTTGTAATCAAGGAATGAAATCTCGAGCAAGGTTTAAAATATCGAGCCATGCCGAGGTTTCGATCCCGGACTGGAACGATACAATTTCGGTACCGTATCGTACCGTGTCGATATAGTTTCGATATTTTTAAAATATAAAATATATTAACTAAAATAAAAAATTTAATCTAAATATTTAAAAATAAAAAAAAAATATTTTTAAAAAATAATAAGATAATTTTATGGATTTTAATAAAGCCTATTTAAATTATCCCCAACTATAGTTAGAAATTGATTATTAAAATCTTAATTAAACCTTAAGTTAAAAAACCAAAAAAAAATCCGAAATCACGACTGCTCACCTCGGTCGGCCGCGGAGGCGTCGTCGGGCCCGCGTGGCACCTTTGGTGGCGTCATTGGGCCGAGGCGGCACCTCCGGTGGCGTCGTCGGACTCAGGCGACGCCTCCGGAGGCGTCTCCCAGTCAAACTGTTGTGTCGGTGCCGATCCGTCGGCAAAATGAAAAATTTCGCTCGTATCGCGCAATACGGCTCGAAATTTCAATCCTTGATCTCGAGCCGTTTTGTCCGATACGGGCTAAACATCTCGTTCCACCCACAAACCAAAACCAACATAGTGACGCCTCCTATAAATAATTCTAAAATTTTTAATTATTTAAAAAATTAAAAAATATATCACAAGTCAACTAGAAAACCAACGACCGTCTAACCAATCAACTACCTAATCAATTGCACCAATCGATTACACTCGGAATCAAAATATTTTGTTCACTCAAAATCTACATCCAAGTCAACTATCATGCTCCAGTTGACTAAAAGGAAGATCGACTATTGCATACGCAATCTCATTTCATTTGGCTTAATAACTATCATCCCACTAAGTGGGGTCAACCATATGTATCCTCATATAGTATTGGATTAGATCTCCTATTTATTTTTAAATTATACACAATAAATATATTTATATAGTAATTACTATATATATAAATAAATAAGTATCGAAGTCATATTGAACGCGGCAAGATACGATACTAAAACTGTATCGTTCCAATCTGGGATCGAAACCTCAGCACGGAACAAGATTTTAAACCTTGCTTGTGACTTTAACATTTGTCATCCTAGAGACAATTTCCTTGTCCATTGAGATGCTAAACGAGACACATGATAAGAAATTGCTATCTAGTGATACGGAAAATTATCCTCTCAAATTCTCACATCACTACTTTAGCCACATTGTAAGGAAATTAGTTATAATGTATGCTTATTTAACTTACTAACTTATATAAATATTGATTGAATTTTCAGGTTAGAGGATAAGGAGAGATTCAAGTCTCCATCCTTGTAAGTTAACTTTATCACAATTATGTAACTACAAATTATCCTCGGGATTATATTGAAAAGAAAATAAAAACACAAGCTCCTTACTCATTAGAAGGGATGACCAAAGAAAGATAATGAAAAATTCATTCAATAGAATTAGTGATGAAATTGTTCTCTATCTTTGGAAACATCTAGCCAAAAAAATTAGTGACAACTCATCTAGAATAGAGCTGTCCCTAGTGAAGGATGGATGAAAGGAAATAATTTTTTTTTGCAAGAAGATATTTGATAGGTTATCTTTAGGGAAACAATCCTTTAAAGGAAGCCTTCAAATTAATAATTGTCCTAGTTAGAATTATGTGGAAGAGTTGTTAGAAGTTTTACCTAATTTGGTTAGTTTCTTAATTTGTAATTTTATCTATTTCTAAGTTTGATTGAACTTTTTTTTACTAAGGGCTATTTCTTTCCTTGATTAATTTATTTTATTTTCTAATGTTGGTTGGGTTGAAATGTCTTTAAAAGGGTGCTGCTCTCCCCCATGTGAATCGATATTTTGCCAAATTATATTTTTGTATGCAGGTCTCAACTATATATGAATTTGTTTATTTCTCTAGTTGTCTCTCATGTCGCATCGATTTTGTCTCAATTCTCTATGTGTTTTAATTCAATTTTGGTGTTGCATCACCAACAAAGTATACCTATTCTATCAAGCGTGAGTGGATGTATTCCACCCCCACCCCCAACAATGTTAACTAAGGAAATTAGGTGTTGCCCTAAGACATACTTAGCTATTACACTTCAAGGAGATTTATCATACAAATCTTTAAAAACCTCTCAATTTAATTTTTTTTAGCATTTTACTAATTGATGTATTTCAGCATGTATATAAATGTTTTTGAATAAATATGCTTGTCGATTTGTTCTATTATATGTTTTATATTGATGAGTAGCTACTGATTGTTCATGTGAATGTGTTTGACAATGCATTTGTCACGTTGACCACTAATCAATATTGGTTATGCTGATGCAATAAATGAGTCCAATCCCATTTAGGTGAGGAGGATCATTTGAGTCAAGGTTCAAAATCTCAAGTCATGCTAAAGTTTCAATCTTTAATTGAAATTTGTATCGTGATGATGTTTCAATGTATGGTGTCAGTGATGGATTGGAGGTTGAAGGAAGAAGAAAATGAAACATATGAAGGAGACATTGTCTATTCCGAGTGATATAAGTTTCGATAATTTACTAAAACGATACATTTTGATTGTTTCACTCAACACAGTATGAAATTTCGAACTATGATTTGAGTTGTGACACTTTGTTAGATACCAAAGTAATTTAAAATATCGTATTTAAATTTTCATATTTTAAATTATATTGAGCCCATCAATTAGTCATGGCGAGTAGGGTCATATAGGTTCCAATCGGACTCGATTGGGGCTCATTTTGGCTAATTTAGGAGTAAAGTAATTTTTCATATAGGATAGTCCAATTTAACTATGTTAGGTTCGGTTTATGGAGATTCTGAGAGGTTATAGTGCAATTTACTTGTGTTGGGTTACATTTGTAGAGTTTTGGGTTGGGTTAGGTGTGTAGAATTTTCAGAAGGCTATATAAGCCTCCACTCTCGTACTTATCAATTCTCTAAATTTCTACCCTCTTCTTCTAACAATGATACCATCCCCTCTCACCTTCATGTACGTCCCCTACTCACCCTTAACAATAGTCGTCGAGCCACCTTCATTGATTCCCTCTTTCATCTTCAGTAGTTCTCTCTCCCTCAATCTCGCTTCCTCCTTCCCTCTTGATCTATCTTGACATACCATCGATGCCCAAAGCCAAGGTAGGTCACCACCATACCAACCTCCGGCAAGCCACCTTCGTTGATTCCCTCCTCCCTTATCTTTAGTGGTCTATCTCTCCCTCAATCTCTCTATCTTCCTCTCTCCCTCCCTCCCTCTGGATCTATTTTAGAGCATCACTTATGCCTAAAGTCAAGGCGGGCCACCATGCCACGAGCTTCCTAGGCCAGACGTCACACAACTTGGCTTTGTTGACCCTACCTCCTACGCTTGAAAACATGCACACCTCGGCACCACTAATGGTCCACTGCTTGTGTGTATTTAAGAACCTACTGCTACCAACCCTAGCTCCTCCATGTACCGTGCAATTTACAACTCTGTCGCCACACCACCTGCTCCCTTCATGCGGAGTGTCGCTACTACCACTATCCTCGCATAAAGCACCAACCATTGCATGTTGGGAACTAGCCGACACCACTATCCATTTCTCATGCCAACAACAATTTCTAGATTTAGGCCAACCATTAGTCATCTGAAATTAGAGACACACCAATCATAATCAAGTTGGGGGCTAAGAATTCGATGACTTTTGCCTACAAGTGTTGTTGAATGATCACCTATTTTAAACAAATCATTACTTGATATTTAGGTTAGATTGACCCAAGTGTTTCGTATGATCAAAATGCCTACTCTATCTTCTTTGATTGAGAAGAGTTATGAGGTAAGAATTTGGTCTTATTATATTTTTAGTTGGGGGTTGTTTTACTAGTCATACTAATATATATTATATTAGAAAGGAAGATTAATAAATGTTCATAAGATATGAAAGTTGAGTTCCTTTGTTTAGATTGCATTGGGATAATTGGACAAAGAGTAGATTCAACTTGAATTTTATGTAAGAATCTTAAGTAATTCTTACATGTTACATTATGGTTGTGTTTAATTTATGATAAGTCTTTATAAGTTGTTCATGTATTTTGTATTTGTAGATACTCATTCAAGGAAAGCACATGGACCTTGTAAGGTGGGTAAATTTATCTTTGGACTCATTTAATTAATTTGTATACATGAATTAAATGTGTAAAAAAATTATTTATGCTACTACAACTATTTTGAAAAGAGGATTAAAACAACACTAAATTAACGAAATGGATTCTAAAAGAGCTAGACTATTGAGGGCACAGTTATTTAAGGCACGAGGCACCCAAAAGTGAAGTGTTGTGGGGCCGCACGGCTCAAGGTGAGACGCACCACTTACCGAAGTAAGGCACTCTGGATATAAATTTTTACAATTCAAATATATATAGGAAATTCCTATCAAAATATTTCACTAACAAAATTATAATCCATAAAATATTAAACAATAATGTAAATATAAATTCACTAGCAAATAAATACATTATACGCATAATTCAAATTAATTTCTAAATTAATTTATAATTTGAATTTGTGATGCAAAATAAAACAAAACCATTAGAAGAAAAATTCAGAACTAATTTACAACTTCAACTAGTGACAGAAAAAAAACAGAATCAATAATAAAAAATCTAAACTAATTTACAATTTAAATCTGTGAGGAAAAAAACATACTGCAGTCACGACGAAACAAAAGGAGAAAAACTACCAAAATTTGAAGCAAAAAGTGTAGCCAAATCTAGAAGATTGATGTTGATGTTGTAGGCAAGAGAAGAGTTCACGTTTGAGAGGTGAGGCTGATGTTGATTTTTTAGGGTTAATAAATATTGGCAGTTTCCTAAAGAATGACAATACTTATAATGAGTTAACTAAAGGTGTAAGCAGGATGGAATTACTTTAATATGAGCTTTGATTGTTGGTATTCCCTTTATCTCTTAATTTAAGATATGAAATTCTTGCTCATCTTTTCTACACATCTCTCTTAACTGCCCACTTTGCAAATTTGTGCTCATTTTCTAGAGTCTTTGGCTTCCAAGTGCAAGTATCAATATGGTAATCAAGCCATCAATCATGTTTCCTTTCATGATATATATTTTAATTAGATTTTGTGTCATAGTTTGCTCAAAGACTATTACAGATCATGCATGCACTGTGAGTGAAGCTTGCTTTTAGGCAGACCTAGCTCAGGTAGGGCGTGGCACACTTATCCTCAAGGAATGGAAAAAACACAGCAGAAGCATTTTGGGACAAGTTTAGTACTTTTTGTTGAAGGATGAAGAGATAAAACTAAAGCATTTGGGAATAGGGTAAAATGCATGGATATGATACTGCAGCAAATGAAGAAAATAAATGATAAGTAAATAAAAAAAGAACTTCATAGCTCATAGAATCCTATATTGTGTATATCAACACACAGATGTTGTCAATCATGAAACATTATACCAATTTGAGAGATTACCAAACATGACAAATATGAATAAACATTATACATAGGAACATAAAGGAGGAGGGTGTAGGAAACTGATACCCCCAGCGTAGCTTTCTTCTCTTGTTGGGGATTAAACATGGCGCATTCTGATCCTGATGACATGGAGAGAAAATTTACTTTCGAATGGTTTTCCAACGAGAGCTATTAGAGAGAAGCGAAGTTCTTGATGTCATTTTTTTTAAAAGGTAATTACTGTTAGAAAGATATGCTACATTTCTATTCTGATTCAAGAATTCCACTACAATTATGTATGGGAAAAGACATAGGAAGCATAATGTCTTCCTGGTCATAACTAAATTTTGCTCTTTAAATTATAAGGAAATGAGTATAATAAAATCAGTAAGCAGAGCCTCTTTGAAATCTTATTTGGCCATACCAAACATGCGTTTAGATCGAATACAGGAATCTTCGAGCTCCCCTCAGAATTACATGCTGCAGGACTCGTAGTATACTTGAAATCACTATCCTCCACGCATGTGCTCACGCTCCTTTGTGCGATTTCTGAAGGAAGGAAAGCATGAGTCAACAGTCAGATAATGCTAGAAGAAAAACAAAGAAGAAAAAGCACCTTCCGATCTTGGGTTCCCCTTTGCTTTTTCTTTGAGTTTCAAACGCTTCCTGTGCAGTTCCTGTCATACGATATTTTCCAATCTCGAGAGAAACAGAGAGAGGGAGAGAGAGAGAGATCTAAATGGGATTAAGATTAGGGCCTCCGACCCAAATGATGAGAGGATCAGAATACCTTGAGCTTGTCGAGTTGTGCTTGGGTAACCTTAGAAGGCTTGAAGTTGGGTTGGAAGAGAAGTGTCGATGCTAAGGCGGTCTCCCTCCTCGCATCCTCCGCCTCGGCCAATGCATCCTCGCCTCCCGCCATGCCGCCGGACAAGATGGAAAAGCCGATAAAGTATCACACGACTTTTATCCAGCGGAAAAAAAACACTTTTCCCTTTTTGACCCTCAAAGTTTCGCTAGATTACGATTTGCCTCCTATTTTTTGAAAAATGATTAATAAAAAATCTTTGAGTATCATATGGCATATGGAAATCTAAAAAAAATAAAAATTAAATGGTATAAAAAATTCTCAAGCCGGAGAAATAACTTTTCAGTATACCTACCAAAGAACGCACGACAATAATCAAACGCTAGACTTTTTTTTTTTAACAAAGAGTTATCTAATTTTTTGAACAGATTAATTTTAAAAGACGATCGATTTGATTTTATAAAAAAAAATATCAATAATTAAGATAAATTAAAAAGTATAAATTATACGTTATTCTATAATAAATATTTTAAGATTATCTTTCCGTTATGATGGTAGAGGAAGTATATAATATGCTCCTTGCTTTCATGTATCATAACTTTAATCTTTGATATCACTTGAGCTTTCTTCTTCTTCTGCAATTTGGAATACTTACTCTTATAGTATCCTTTCCTTTTACACTCAAAACATATTGTTCCAGTTGAGAGCTGCTTCAGGACACGTCATTGGACCTCCTCGCTGCTGGCTTTGAGCAGTAGATGATGATAGAGACGATGACAGCTTCTCGAGCGCCGGAAACCTCGCCGGAGTCGATGATGAGCAGCACCAGCTTCAGAGGCAGCCTGCAATCACAGGGACCGTCAGTAGGAAGGCCAGGGGGTGCCCTGGCGCGACCACTCCGACGATCAAGTTAGGGACGGTGGAAGAAGAAGATCCACAGTAGCAGGAGAAATTGAGCGTAAAAGGAGTAAGAATTGGGAGTTCGAGAGAGCTCTACCTGTGGAGCGGAGTGGTCTGTTTAAGGAGGGATGAGCGTGCATACCTGTCACGTCATCATTTAAGGAATGTATTGTCGGGATTAATGAAGTGGCAGGAATAATCGAGTTCCTTGTCACATCGCCGGTAAAGTGTTATGTTGTCACTGTCTGAAAATGCAGCGGGGCATGCCGCAGAGATATAGCATTAAATATATGGGGCGTGGGCTTGTCAGCAGATCATGATGAGGTGGGCCAGGGCAATGTAAGTGGTCTGATAGATCTCACGTGCCAGTGTCTAAGTGTCTTTACTGTCCGCTTCGGCCAAGTTGTCTGCCGAACGGAAGGATTCGGTGTGTAGTTAACTAAGCGGAAGGATTCGGCTGTTTCGTGGTCGAATAGAAGGACTCGGCTAATGTGCAACCGAATGGAAGGATTCGGCTAATGTGTAGCCGAATAGATGATGCGGCGAAGGTCCTGCCGAATGGACTGATTCGGCGAAGGTCTTGCCGAATGGACTGATTCGGCAGGTGCGTAGCCGAATGGACGATGTGGCGAAGGTCCTACCGAATGGACTGATTCGGCGAAGGTCTCGCCGAATGGACTGATTCAGCAGGTGCGTAGCCGAATGGACGATGTGGCGAAGGTCCTGCCGAATGGACTGATTCGGCGAAGGTCTTGTCGAATGGACTGATTCGGCAGGTGCGTAGCCGAATGGACGATTTGGCGAAGGTCCTGCCGAATGGACATGCTTCGACGGTACAGGCTCGAACTATTCGATGGAATTGACTTAGCGGATGTGGACCTTTACCATGGGACCCTCTTCAGACTCGAGTCTGACCATGGCTAGCCTCTTGGTTAATCCCCGGAACATAAGCCTCCCCACTAGTCTAGTCGAAGGGAGCGTAAGTCGGACTGACTAGACCGAGTCAGATTCGAGTCTGGGTCAGGTTTGTAGACTCAGTTGAGTCACATGAAGGAAAGAGAGAAAGAGAGAGAGAAAAGCGATCATGCCGTTACGCTGTTCGAAGGAAGGCTAATCGTCGAGAGACGCGTGTTGCTATGCAACTGGTCGCCTTAATGAGGGGAATGGCGGCGTGCGTGCGCGGAAAGGGAGCCACTGTCTTTTCCAAGACAGGTAATTAAGGCGGCGTGCTTTTCGTCCGTCCTTTCGTATCACCTCATGGCGTCAGCATATCTGCGCAAGGAGACGGGATCGATCTAACGGCTCTTATTGAATCCCGCCATTTTGACAATGCTCGATCGGACGGTTTCAGTGAGCTAGGGTTCCGATATATATCTGATGAGAGTCCGCGGTGGGACCACTCCGCTGTCATCGTCTTCGCGTGCGTTTGCTGCTGCTCGGTGTCTCTGTTCCCTACTCCTTCTCCGGCGATCTTTCCGGTGTAAGCCCTATTTCTTTTTCCTTCTTGATTCCCTTTTTCGGTTTACTTCTCGTCCAGTCCTAGGTTTATAAGTATGTCTGAGTCCGATAATGTCTGGTATGAGTCCGCGGTTTTTGTGTTTAATCAAGAGTCTAGGTCGGAGGTGAGGGCCCGATATGGAGTTCCCCGCCAATATAAGATTAAAGTCCCAAAGAGTCACCACCGGCCGCACATGCCTCCCCCCGGTTACCAGACGTTTTTCCTAGACCAGCTAGAGGGAGGTCTTAGGTTTCCCATCCCGGACTTCTACATTCGGATAGCGGGATACTTCGGAGTTCCTGTCAATCAGTTAGCACCCAACTCCTTCCGCCTTCTCGCTTGTGTTAGCATAGTGTTCCAAGTATACGACATACCCTTGAACCCAACCGTCTTCCATTACTTCTTTTACCCGAAGAGGAAGGAGGAGGGAGTCTTTTACCTTAATGCATGACCCCGTCTAAACTTTTTAGCTGAGTACCCATCGTCCCTTAAGTTTTGGAAGACGAAGTTCTTCTTTGTTCGTCTTCCGAGTTCTTTTCGAGTTGCCGAGTGGCAGGACGAACTGCCTCTTCCTCCTCGATTGAGTAGCTACAAGAAGGATGCTGCCTATACGATGGCTTCGGGGGTGGTAGACGGTTTGCAGTTTCATGTGGGCCGGCTGCTGAGCGAGGAGGGCTTATTGTTTCGGGCAAGCTTAAGTCCGATTGCTGCAGAGCTATCGCAGCCGCTCGGTAAGTGCGTGATATTCATTTAGTTCATTGATATCTAATCTCAGGCATCTCTTGTGTCTTTCAGAGGATCTGTGGATGGCAGCCTCTATGAACAAGTTTATCAAGTGGGACCGTGCGTCCTTTAAGAAGTTGAAAACCCCGACTCCTCCCGAAGGGAGCCCTGCAGCAGCTGCTTCGATGGGCAGCCACGCGGTAGCGGCCGAGTCCGTGACGGGATCCCATTCGTCCATGCCCTCTAGACAAGTCAGCCAGCAACAGCCGTTAGAGGAGTCTCGCGGGAAGCTTGCGAAGGAAAAACGGTCGCGACAGGAGGAGCCCAGAGAGAAAGAGCCTAAGTCCAAGAAGCCCCGAGCGGACAAACCTAGCGAGAAGGCTCCGAAAGCCGTGAAGGCTAGGTCTGAAGAGTCGCGAGAGAAGGCTTCCCAGGCGAAGGCCTTAACTATCAACGAGCCCAGTGATGATCCTGCGTCCCGACCGCGTAAGCCTACATTCGAACCGGGCAAACTGAAGCAGAAGGCTCGACCCGAGCCGCCAGCTAAACCTAAGTCGAAGAAGAAGAAACCGAGTCCCTCTAGGGAGCTGCAGCTCATTCCGAGGACTGAGTCGAGTCGTCAAGCGGAGCGATGTACGGAGCAGCCGAGTGATTCAGCGGGACTGGAATCACCGACACCGTCTGAGCCGCCGACAGTGGCTCATGCAAAGGAGTCTGCGGCCGCATTGCCAGCGACTTCGAGCATGGAGCCGGAAGTTGACGCGGGGGACGACCACCTTCCTCTCTCCCAGTCCTTAACCCGAGCACCTTCCACCACTTCAGCTTCGGGTGCCGGGGAGGCTGAGGCGAGGGAGGCTACAGCGCAGACGGGCCAGCTGCCAGAACCGGCGTCCGAAGAACTTCCTCCACCGTCAGTGGAGATTCCGGCAGATTTGCCAGTGGAGGGGGTAGCGGTGTCGCCGACCGAGGCGACTGCAAGGCTGAGGAACTACCGGCGGCCGAATCAACAAGGGAGCTGGCAGCCGAATCGACAAGGGAGCCGGTGGCCAAATCAACAAGGGAGCCGGCGGCCGAATCGACAAGGGAGCTGGCAGCCGAATCGACAAGGGAGCCGGTGGCCGAATCAACAAGGGAGCCGGCGGCCGAATCGACAAGGGAGCCTGCGGCGGCGATGGTGCCCTTGAGGGAGTTAGCGGCAGCTGTCGAGGCGACTACGCAGGCTACTAGGCCAGCTTCAACGCAGGAGGTTCAGCCGGGACGTCAAAGTGAGGCGGCCCCGACTGCTACTTCGTCTGCTGTAGGCCCCTCTACCTCGGCGAGACCTCTTCGAGTGCCTCCTTCACGCTTTCCCCAGGGCTTAGCGGGGATATTCCCCGGAGGAGTCTTCCCTCCGCAGAACGCACGCTCGCCGTATGTAGCCGCCGACGCAAATTTCACCCCAGCGGAGATCAACAGAATCATGGAGGTGGTGCGGTCCGTTAGGAGCCACGATCAATACATGTCTCTGCTGCTGTCAGACGTGACTAGTCGGGGTATTTACGCCACAGTTAGGGTAAGTCTTGTCTTTAGACAACTAGAGGCAGATAATATCAGGAACTAATATTAACTTTTCATCGCAGGCGTTAGGCGAGCTATTGGAGGTGCACAACCGCTTGCCCCAGGTTTGCCTGCAGTTCCGAGCCCTGGAGGAGCAAGTCGCAGAGTTACGGGCTCGTGAAGCGTCGCGGACCGGTGAGCTGCAAGCTCGGGAGGCAACAAGGGTCGGCGAGCTTCAGGCGGCTCAGAGCGAGGTGGCGCGGCAGAGGCATGAAGCCAGCCTTGCCCTTGCCCGGCAGCAGACGGCCGAAGACAGGGCCGAGAACTTGGAAGCCGAACTGCAAGAGGCCTCGACCCAAGTGCAGGACCTCAAGAAGGAGCTGCTGCAGAAAGAAGATCAGCTCTCCAAATTAGAAGAGCGGTTCAAAAAGAAGAGTGATGAGTTATACTATCTGGAGGAGCAGGCAATCAATCAGCAGGTTGACTTCGACTTTGTCTGCGATGAATCCAACAGCCGGCAGGCTCGAGTCAAGGAGTTGGAAGCAGAGCTGGAGAGCTTGAAGAAACAGGTGTCCGAGCTGACTGAAGCGGCCAAAGTAGTTGAGGGCGTATCAGCCGACGTGCGTGGTGAACTGGCTGCCTACAAGCTCAGCGAGGAGGACCGACTCGAGTCAGCTAAGGAGGCGTGGCTGAAGTCTAAGGAGTTCACTGATCAATTCCTGGAACGGACAGCCGGCATGCTTCAGTCCGGCTTCGAGGGGGCACTGCGACAAATTCAAGCAGCGGGGGTAGCCCTTCCAGATGAAGTAATAGACAAGCTGGATCCCCAGGAAGTCTGGAAGGAGCTGCCTGCATCTGCCGAACGGCTTCAGCCGTGGTTAAGAAGCCTCCTGCGGGCAAGGGGAAAGGAAAGGGAAAAAAGTAGATGTAATGGGTTGCAGCCTTTCCTTTGTAATCTTTTGACAATTAATGAAAAATTTTGCGATCCCTTTCATCCTTTTGTTATCTTCACTCTTCTGTCTAGTTGCAATGCCTGTACTCTAAATTATAGGAGAGACGGATAAGCCGAATTGAGAGAAGATGGTGAGACACCTCAGTCTTAAGTGTGCCCGAGCATGCGGATGATTCGGAAAATAAGTGTGTCCGGGCATGCGGACGATTCGGAAAATAAGTGTGTCCGGGCATGCGGACGATTTGGATGTGTAGAGTGTCCGTGCTTGCGAACGATTCGGTAGTGAAGAGTGTCCGTGCTTGCAGACGATTCGGTAAGTGAAGAGTGTCCGTGCTTGCGGACGATTCGTAAGTGAAGAGTGTCTGTGCTTGCGGACGATTCAGTAAGTGAAGAGTGTCCGTGCTTGCGGACGTAAGTGAAGAGTGTTCGATTCGGTAAGTGAAGAGTGTCCGTGCTTGCGGACGATTCGGTAAGTGAAGAGTGTCTGTGCTTGCGGACGATTCGGTAAGTAAAGAGTGTCCGTGCTTGCGGACGATTCGTAAGTGAAGAGTGTCCGTGCTTGCGGATGATTCGGTAAGTGAAGAGTGTCCGTGCTTGCGGACGATTCGTAAGTGAAGAGTGTCCGTGCTTGCGGACGATTCGGTAAGTGAAGAGTGTCCGTGCTTGCGGACGATTCGTAAGTGAAGAGTGTCCGTGCTTGCGGACGATTCGGAAGTGAAGAGTGTCCGTACTTGCGGACGATTCGGTAAGTGAAGAGTACCCGTGCTTACGGACGATTCGATAAGTGAAGAGTGTTCGTGCTTGTGGACGATTCGGAAACTGTGTTTGTGTTGGCGACTGCCTTGGGTTGATACAGGTGTTGGCTTTGACAGATGCTACGAATCGTCCGCAAGCACGGACACTCTTCACTTACGAATCGTCCGCAAGCACGGACACTCTTCACTTACGAATCGTCCGCAAGCACGGACACTCTTCACTTACGAATCGTCCGCAAGCACGGACACTCTTCACTTCCGAATCGTCCGCAAGCACGGACACTCTTCACATCCGAAGCGTCCGCAAGCACGGACACTCTTCACTACCAAATCGTCCGCAAGCACGGACACTCTTCACTTCCGAATCGTCCGCAAGCACGGACACTCTTCACATCCGAAGCGTCCGCAAGCACGAACACTCTTCACTGCCAAATCGTCCGCAAGCACGGACACTGTTCACTTCCGAATCGTCCGCAAGCACGGACACTCTTCACTTCCGAATCGTCCGCAAGCACGGACACTCTTCACTGCCGAATCGTCTGCAAGCACGGACACTCTACACATCCAACTCGTCCGCATGCCCGGACACACTTATTTTCCCGAATCGTCCGCATGCCCGGACACACTTATTTTCCGAGGCTTATCCGCATGACCCGGCACCTTATCAGCATGCACCCGACACCTATCAGTCCCTAGACCTCGCGTTGTTTACTCAAGATAACTACGCACGGTCTCCCCATTACCCTCTTCTTTATACTCAACAAAGACTGAGGCGTCTCACCATCTTCTCTCAATTCGGCTTATCCGTCTCTCCTATAATTTAGAGTACAGGCATTGCAACTAGACAGAAGAGTGAAGATAACAAAAGGACGAAAGGGACAGCAAAATTTTTCATTAATTTCCAAAAGATTACAAAGGAAAGGCTGCAACCCATTACATCTACTTTTTTCCCTTTCCTTTCCCCTTGCCCGCAGGAGGCTTCTTAACCACGGCTGAAGCCGTTCGGGCAGAAGCAGGCAGTTCCTTCCAAACCTCCTGAGGGTCCAGCTTGTCTATGATCTCGTCCGGAATAGTCATCCCTGCTGCGTGAAGTTGTCGCAGTGCCCCCTCGAAGCCGGCCTGAAGCATGCCGGCTGTCCTTTCCAGGAACTGGTCAGTGAACTCTGGGGACTTCAGCCAAGCCTCCTTGGCCTCCTCGAGCCGGTCTTCCTCACTTAGCTTGTAGGCAGCCAGCTCTCCACGGGCATCGGTTGACACCCCTTCAACTACCTTGGCCGCCTCGGTCAATTCGGCCACTTGCTTCTTCAAGCCTTCCACTTCAGCCTCCAACTCCTTGATTCGAGCCTGCCGTTCGGTGGATTCCTCGCAGACAAAGTCCAAGTCGGCCTTCTGGTTGTCTATTTGCTCCTCCAAATAATAGAGCTCGTCATCTTGCTTCTTGAGCTTCTCTTCTGCCTTAGAGAGTTGATCTTCTTTCTGCAGTAGATCCTCCTTAAGATCCTGCACTTGGGTCACAGCCTCTCGCAGTTCGGCTTCCAAGTTCTCGGCCCTGTCTTCGGCCGTCTGCTGTCGGGCAAGGGCAAGGCTGGCTTCATGCCTCTGCCGCGCCGCCTCGCTCTGAGCCGCCTGAAGCTCGCCGACCCTTGTTGCCTCCCGAGCTTGCAGCTCACCGGTCCGCACCGCTTCACGAGCCCGTAACTCTGCGACTTGCTCCTCCAGGGCTCGGAACTGCAGGCAAACCTGGGGCAAGCGGTTGTGCACCTCCAATAGCTCGCTTAACGCCTGCGATGAAAAGTTAATATTAGTTCCTGATATTATCTGCCTCTGGTTGTCTAAAGATAAGACTTACCCTAACTGTGGCGTAAATACCCCGACTAGTCACGTCTGACAGTAGCAGAGGCATGTATTGATCGTGGCTCCTGACGGACCGCACCACCTCCATGATTCTGTTGATCTCCGCTGGGGTGAAATTTACGTCGGGCGCTACATACGGCGTGCGTGCGTTCTGCAGAGGGAAGACTCCTCCAGGGAATATCCCCGCTGAGCCCGGAGGGAAGCGTGAAGGAGGCACTCGAAGAGGTCTCGCCGAGGTAGAGGGGCCTGCAGCAGACGAAGTAGCAGTCGGGGCCGCCTCACTTTGACGTCCCGGCTGAACCTCCTGTGTGGAAGCTGGCCTAGCAGCCTGCGCAGTCGCCTTGGCAGCTGCCGCTAACTCCCTCAAAGGCACCATCGCCGCTGTCGGCTCCCTTGTCGATTCGGCCGCCGGCTCCCTTGTTGATTTGGCCGCCGGTAGTTCCTCAGCCTCTGCATTCGCCTCGGTCGGCGATGCCACCATCCCCTCCACTGGCAAATCCGCCGACATCCCCACTGACAGCGGAGGAAGCTCTTCGGATGCCGGTTCTGGCGGCTGGCCCGTCTGCGCCGTAGTCTCCCTCACCTCAGCCTCCCCTACACCCGAAGCTGGAGTGGTGGAAGGTGCCAGGGTTAAGGACTGGGAGAGAGGAACTTGGTCGTCCCCCACGTCAACCTCCGGCTCCATGTCTGAAGCCGCGGGCAATACAACCATCGACTCCTCTGCAGGGTCTCCTGTCGACTGCACAGGCGGCGCTGTCGGTTCCACTCCCGCCGAATCGTCCAGCCTTTCCACTCGCTGCTCCGCCTGGCGACTCGATTCGGTCCCGGGAGTAGGTGTTGGAACTTTCTCCGGACTTGGTTTCTTCTTCTTTGGCTTGGGTTTAGCCTGCGGTTCTGGCCGAGCCTTCTGCTTCAATTTCCCCGGTTCGAAGGTAGGGGGCGCGGCCGAGACGCCTGGTCGTCACGCGGCTCGTTGATTGTCAGTGCCTTCGCTTGAGGAGGTGCCTTTTCTGATGTTTCTTTGGCTCGGGACTTCGAGCCCTGAGGAGCCTTGCCGCTAAGTTTCTCTGCCCGAGGCTTCTTGGACTTGGTCTTCTTTTCCCTTGACTCCTCTGGTCGTGGTCTCTTTTCCTTAGCCGACCTCCCCCGAGACTCCTCTCGAGGCTGTCGCTGACTGACTCGGTCAGAAGGCGTCGCCGACTGGGACCTCGTTTCGGACCCGGCTGCTGCTGCCTGACTACCAGCCGAGGCGACCAGTGCCGGACTCCCTTCAGAAGGAGTTGGAGTCGCCAATTTCTTAAAGGACGCACGGTCCCATTTGATGAACTTGTTCAACGAAGCCGCCATCCAAAGATCCTCTGCAAACAGACAAGAAATGTATGAAATTAGAAATCAACGAACTAAGGAAGAAATACGTACTTACCGAGTGGCTGAGATAACTCCGCAGCAATCGGGCTTAAACCCGCTCGAAACAACAAGCCCTCCTCACCGAGCAGTCGGCCCGCATGGAACTTCAGGCCGTCTATCACTTGGGACGCAGATTGGAAGGCGGCATCCGCCTTATAGCCAATTAGCCACGGAGGAAGCGGCAGATCATCCTGCCAGTCAGCGGCGCGAAGAGGACACGGGGGACGGACGAAGAAGAATTTCGTCTTCCAAAATTTAAGAGAGGATGGGCACTCGTCTAAAAACTTAATACGGGGACGGGCGTTTAGGTAGAAGACTCCTTCCTCTCCCTTCTTCGGATAGAAGAAGTAGTGGAAGACAGTGGGGTTCAACGGAATGTCATACACTTGGAAAACTATACATGCACAGGCTAACGTACGAAAGGTGTTAGGAGCAAACTGGTTGACAGGGACACCAAAATACGCGACTATCCTAATGTAGAAGTCGGGGATAGGGAACCGCAGACCTCCCTCTAGTTGATCAAGGAAAAAGGTCTGGTAACCAGGAGGAGGGAGGTGCGGTCGATGATGGCTCTTAGGAACCTTAATCTTATATTGACGGGGGATCCCGAATCGGACCCTCACCGCCGACCTAGACTCCTTATCAAACACTGAAACTACGGACTCATACCATATCTGACTTGACTCAGACATATTCCTAAACCTAGAGCAGGAAGCAAAGCAAAACGCAAATGAAAATCGAGAAAGAGGGAGTGAAGCTTACGCCGGAAAGTTCGCCGGAAGAGGAAAAGCGGGGAGCACCAGAGTACGCAACAGGAACACGAGCGATAGTAGGGATGCGCGAGAGCGAAGATAGCGAAATGATCCCTCCGCAGACTCTCACCGGCTATATATCGGAACCCTAGTTCTTCGGAACCGTCCGATCAGTAATAAAGGAAAGGCGGGATCCGATTGCCACCGTTGGATGATCGCAACTTCCCGAAGCGATCCGCTGATGTCAGAAAAGCGATTCGGTAATCCCGTCGGTTCGCACGTCTCATTAAATGCCTGCCTCGGACAAGACAGCCGCCCACTCTGCGCATGCTCGCCGCCTTTCTTCCCATCAATGCTACCAACCCCGCACTGACACGTGTTTCTGTCGATTATCCTTCCTTCGGACTGTGCATTGGCTCGATTGCATCTCTCTCTCTTTTCTTCTCATTTGACTAAATTAAGCCCCGGGCCCAACTCAAACTCAAGTCTGACTCAGTCTAGTCAGTCCGCCTCCCGCTCCCTTCAACTAGACTAGTGGGGAGGCTTATGTTCTGGGGATAAACCAAGGGACTAACCATGATCAGACTTGAGTCTTAAGTTGGTCCCGTCTTAGGGGGCCCCACCCGTTAACCGAATCCTTCCATTCGGCAGGAGGAGCAGGAGCCTGATCCTTCCATCCTGTAGGAGCCTGGCCGGATCCTTCCATCCAGCAGGAGCCTGGCCGGATCCTTCCATCCGGCAGGAGCCTGGCCGAATCCTTCCATTCGGCAGGAGCCTGGCCGGATCCTTCCATTCGGCAGTTATCTCGCCGACTCCTCCCGTCCGGACGTGCACTGGTCAACTCTCTTCCCACGGCTACTCACTGGCCAAATACCCCCTCTACTATTCACTCGCCGCATCGTCGAGTCACCTCGCGTGGCTTATATTTGAGCTTGTCATCAGCCTGGTTTGACCACACTCCTCACAGTGTCCTGGCCCACCTCATCATGATTTTCTGACAAGCCCACGCCCCCTATATTTAATGATATCCTTCTACGGCATGCCCCGCTGCATTTTCAGATGGTGACAACATGACGCTTTACCGGCGATGGGACAAGGAGCTCGATTATTTCTGCCACTTCATTAATCATGATGAGACATTCCTTAAATGATGACGTGACAGGTATGCACGCCCATCTCCTCTTAAAAAGACCACTCCCGACGACAGGTATCTCTCTCGCAACTCTCACATTCTCTACTCTTCTCTACTTTCTACTGTTCATCTTCCTCCTCCCCTTGCCCTAACTTGATCGTCGGAGTGGTCATGCCAGGGCACCCCCTGGCCTTCCTACTAACGTTCATTGTGATCGCAGGCTATTCTCAGAAGCTGCTGCGGGTCATCGTCGTCCCTCGCAGAGCCTCAGGCGACGTGGAAGCTGTTTCTACTCCCCAACATCAGCCACTGTTCATAGTCACTTACGAGGAGGTCCGGTGACGTGTCCCGGAGCAGTTCTCAACCGGAACAATAAATATTTAATTGAATGATTATTTTATTCTTGTTGTGTTAATTGAATGTGCCCTTGTTATTCGACCCCCTCTCTCTAGCACACCTCCCGATCCCAATAGATGGTACATTGGTCTTTGATGATGAAGGTTTGTATTCCAAACTCAATCTATCATGTTTAGGCCTTTGCTTCTATGCAACCATATCAAAGGTCTTAGACCCTTTTGCTGTAAACTTTTCTAGGGCATTTTCTAAATAATCAAACCTTAACCTCAACTTGATTTTTCAATTTTAGAATTCTTAATCTAGACATATGTCTATCCTTTTCAAGTCGTTTTCTTGGCTTTTTATCTACTCTCTTAGCATTAAGCCCAATAGAATATTATACCTAAAAGTTTCCTTACGCATAGGTAATGGAACATTTTAATTATACATGGAAGACATGAAATTTGATTTAAATTCAAGTTAGGAGTTGATATCTTCTCTTTTACCTTTGGAGTTCCCCCTTGATTTGAGTTTCCAACTTTCATCCACTCTCTCTTGGGCTTCTTTCTCTTCACCACTTTCTTGTTCAAGCACTTGGTGTTGTAGTGACCCTTCTCACGGCATGAGAATCGAATGATGCGATCCTTTGTCTTTACTTCCTCCTACAACTTAGATTAGTAAATTTATTAAATTCACTAAGTTTGAGATTTGCTTTTTTTTTTTATCTCTTTCCTTTCTTGTGGACACTCGTTCCATGTAGGGTCCCTTCTCATTGCATCCAAAGCAAATGATGTACTCTTTTGATTTGATTTTGAATGGAATCACTTAAGGATTCACCTTCCAACATTTCTTCCTCTATTCACTTGGATCCTTTCTCATTCCTTAAAGATGTGGATAGTTCTCTATTTGACTCATTTTGATAAAGAGGGTCTTATGTCCTTCGATTTCCTCAATGGTTGGAACTTGAATTTCCTCCTCTATCTTTTAGATGTTTCAATTCTTTTTGTACCTCTTCCACTTCCTCTTTAATTTTCTTTTGTACTTGAGCATCCTCTTCTTGTATGGGGTTCTCATGAAAATGGACAATTTTTTATTGATGTTCCTTGACATTCTTTTATTCTCCTATCTTGTAAATAGTAGGTTCTATTCCTTTCTTCTCTCTCCATTTTTTCTTCTTCTTGAGGATCCTTCCTTTCTATCTCTTGGAGTTCAAATGCATATTTCCTAAAAAAGAACCACTACAAGTTTATCCTGAACCATATTTGCATCCTCATTTTCATAATCAAAATTCTCTTTAATATGGTGAAACTTCAAAAACAATTCTAATTAACCATCACTTTTTCCTTACTTCATGACATAACTCATCAGTGAGTCAGAGTCTATTATCTTTCTCATTTATGGATAACCTTCAAAAGTAGAGAAACCTCTCATAACTAGTTTTACATTATGAGCTAAGAGGACAGATAAAAAGTATAAGAGATTATGGTTCAATAGATTCACACAATTAGCATTTTGCCAACCTTAAAACACTCGGTCTTATATAACTTTCAATATCCTTCAATTTCACTTATTATTTTACTACTCTATCACCGATCAATCGACTAGATCCATCATCTTCTGCAATCCGCCACCTTGACTAGATCCATCATCAATACTACCAATTGTTTCAAGTTGCAGTACACCAATGAAGTCTACAATCTACAAATAATTACCTTAGTTAATTGAATTCCACCATTAATTGATTGATCTCTTATAGATCCTATGTCATCAAATCATTGTAGTGCAGCTTTGTGAAATCAACAACTCCTAGCTTGAGTCATATCCTTAATTAACTCAACTCAACAATTAACTCAAATCACCTTTGATCAACTAGAACTCCAAGTATGGTCATCCTAGTGATTCAGTGTTTGCCTAAGTTGAATTTTATCCTCCTGAGGATATAAGTCACTCAATTCTCACAACTCACGCTTGAAGTTGCCTTTTGCAACTCGACTTCGCCATTAAAACCATCTCTTGCTAGATCCTCAAGTCTCTTGGATGTACCTAGCTTACGACTCATTCCACGTGTTATCTTTCACTTTTCACCTATATAATTTACCTTCTTTCAACTACCATCAATGTTACACCTTAATGTTCATTGTCCTACAACCCCTTGAATATCTTATATTATTGGCCTCAAGACGTAGCTGAATTAGTACTCAGATGACAGATTTATAGAATTGACAAAAATTGATTCGCGGGGTTAAGAGCCACGAAGAATGCTCTTCCATCTAGAGGGTCATTCTATACCTGATTTATTTTCCTTTTCTTCAGCAAACGATGAAATTTACCACCTCAGCAGTCCCACGACCATCTATGAGAAGGTAAATCAGAAAGATATAGTTGATCAATATGGAGAAGGGCATTATCTTAAGTTCATCGAGATTCAACTCTTATCCATTTCAATAAATCTATTCCATACTGATCAATTCAACCATGAAGAATGCTCTTCCAACTAGAGGGCCATTCTATATCTGATTTATTTTCCTTCGTCTCATTGGAGGCCAATGATGAAGGACGTTTAAGACGATCAAAATCATCTTTTGCAAAATTGAATATCTTATCTTCTCCCATCTCCACAAAACTCAAGACACTGTGCCAGTCAATTTGGTCATTTCAAACCATGCTTTATGAGTTATTCCAATATGATCTTAAAGCTTCTTATCATACAATCCTTCGAATGCCTCACGCAACTTTCTTCCTGCTGTATCAAACCTCTAAATCATTGAGTGTGCTGTCTTAATCATGCCATATCATCATTCCCACTTGATTTCAATATTTTATAAAATTTCCATACAACTAAGTTATGAATGTCGCTCAACTATATGGAATAACAAATTTGTAAGTGAAAACAAAAGGGTGCTAAGTCCTCATTCGAATCTGGTGCAAACAGATCAAGAGACAAACAAAAATGACAAATAAATAGCTCTTCTGAATCGCAAAGGGATGATATGCCGTTGAGCAAGATGAGAGTCTTAAATTCTACCAACCCTGCTTAAGTTTACCATTCCTGCAGAACCCTCCACTTGTGAGGCTCTCAGAGCTGTTGCTCGGTACGATGTCCGTCCGGCACCCCGTGAACCTCCACCGGCTTGTGCAGAGCCACCAGCCCTCCCATTATATCCGAGGCGGCCTCCATAACCGCCACCCTGCCTACCTTGTGAGAATCCTGAAGCAGAATTATCCTGCCACCTGTTTGCTCCATAGGCAGCATAGTCCTGTCCCTCTCTGTGCTTTGGCGGAAGTCCCTCAAGGCCCCCACCAGTCCTCGCCTCGAAAGCCCTCTCATTGTTTTCAGCTAGAATTACAAGCTTATCTGCCATCTGGAAGAGTAGGCTCTGAAGCCTGGTTTGTTCCAAATTGTGGAAGACAAGGCACTTTGTAGGCTGATCCCAGCTTGCTTGCAGCTCCTCCATAACAATCATCTTACTAACAATGCTGTGGGCATGAGCCTTAGAAAGGTCAAACATAGAGGTAAGCTGCTCTAAGCTGAGAGAATCATAGCAGGGCGAGAATGCAAAGAGGTAAGTCCGGAGAGCCTCTTCCTTGATCTTGGACTTCACCATCTGCAGCACACTATCCCGGTTTCTGAGAAGCTTCCAGATCTCAAGAGAACTGATTACATCCAAAGCTTTCTGGTAGTCTCCCTTGCTAAGGGCTCTTGTGGCAGCCATGACATGGTCCCTTACACTCTCTGGAGGACCCATGAACGTTTGCCGCTCACTCACTTCAAGAAGTCTCCTGAATGTCTTGCTAATAGGCTTGCGCTTAGGGTCATATGCGGTAGCTGCTATGTTAGGGACCTCCAGAAGCATTGCAGAGATCAGGTGAGTAGCTTCAAGGAGCTCAAGATTAATGTGCATGTGGTATGGCATCTGCCTTCTCCTCTCAGCCTTTTCCTGATGAAATAAAAATATATACATAAATATATTATTTTCATTGCATAGCAGTTGAATACAAACAGGATAAGTCAAATAATAGAGAAAGCTATATTTCTTGAGTGGAAAAAGAAAATCTTCGAGCTGACACACAACGCAAATAGTTAGACCATATCACTTAGTCACCAAATACCACGAAAGAATGTTGCGTGGAGGATTTGTACAATGAGAGGAAAGCATTGTAGTGGAACAGCACAAGAAATATTGTACAATGTGTAAAAGTAGAATTATATCTACAACACAAGTACATGCAACCACCAGTTGCTCACCTAGAATGCCAATAGAAAACCAGATTTCTCTGTGATCATCTAAATGCACTAATAATATATCATAATAATAGATAGTAAAGAGAGGCAAACAAAAAAATATACATTATAGCAGATTTTTATGCACAGAAAAAAGTTTAGAGAAAAACAAAAAAAGATATTCTTAAGAAACCTACCGACCTAACCAAAAACCCAAACCAAACTAGAACTTACACCATCCAACTACAACCACAATAAGATTCTGACAGTGTATTTGATCGGTTAATCAGTAGCTCATGATTTATTCTACATGGAAATATCAAGCCTTTCCAAAGATTTTTTAATTAAAAAATAAGGTCAACCATGGCAGATTTATTCATCAAAACAATTATGGAACTCAAAGTGCCAGTTCAACTTTACATGGATTAAGCAGTACAAGACAAACAAACAAGCTGACTTATAAAATACTAGGTCAAAAGACAAATTTCATATAACACACTAAGCCAAGATATCAATATTATCTAACTATTCAATGATACAAATTTTGCATGTAGTAGGAAAACTGGATAATATTGGTGTAATATTCATGTGACAAGAGAAAAACTAGTTAAAAAGTTTGAGCAACTAATAATCAGTTTGTTGAAACTATCAATTTAAAGATAGTCTAAAATGGGCTAAAACATGGAAAGAGGAAGATTCAAAACAGGTGACAATAGAATGAATGAGTTCAGTAATATGAGCAAGAAAATTACTAAGTTATATAAAATACATAATCCAAATTGATCAGCATAGGATTCAAAGATCCTAACTTATAAAGTCAGCCACTTCTGCATTCAGTAAGGCACAATCAAACAGAATTTAGATAAATACAGTCACAATACAGATATAGCCAAAATAAATACATAAAGTGCATAATTCAAATTGACCAGCAGTGCAACTGGAGACACTGTTCCTATCTTATAAAGTCAGTCACTTCCTTAATCAATAAGCAACATCAACAGTATGAAAGGATCTTTGTTGAATGATAGTTACCTGCTCAGGAGTTTTCTCATGGTATCGGTTTTGGGATAAGCCTTGAGCCAGTAATTCTTTTACTCTACCACCTTGATACAATTCAAAGAGACAACCATGGGCTTCCTGAATCAACCCTGCCCTGAAGGCACAGAGTCCCAGCTGTGCCATTACTCTATTAAACAAGATCTGAGAAGATATATCCATGAGTTGAATACCATCCTGCAGATGACTCATTAATAGGAGATCCCGAGCAATAGGGAACTCATCAAAAATAGCATGGTGGTATATGTCACACAGCATAGCCCTAGCCTTTGTTCTTTCATCACCATAACTGTAGATTAGAGATACCAACGCATCCACTAATGCCCTACTGCTTTCTGGAAATGTGGGCTTCCTGGGCACAAGTTCAGGAATTGAGACAAAAACAGGAGGTCCCCTGTTTTCCTCCATAGACAGATTTTTATCACTCTCATCACCATCCTCCAGACCATCTTCTGTTCCAGTCTGCTCTGCCAACTTCCCCATTGCATCATAAACTTCCTGAGGTTTATAATATATAAGCTCAAGTCGGCGCAGTGCTACCTTTGAAGCTGCTTTGAAGTCTCCAATCCTCTCCAAATAGTCCTGCACATTCTGTGCAATCACAAAAAATAGGGGCTCATCCCTAAGCCTCTCAACATACTCTCGAGTATGTGGATCAATACACTGCAAGCTCTTAAAAAATTCTGAATCAAGTCGATCAAGGAATGCAACCAAATTACCCCATACACGAATAGTTCCATTATGATCTGCGCCCTTCTGAGTCTCATTCTCCTCAGGCTCAACTGTATCATCAACCACAATGTTGGGATATTGCTCAAGGATATCAAGTGCAAGAAGCATGTTACCAACACACTTCTTCCAGACATTGATAGGCATATGCCCAAGTAAGCTTGGATTGATGTCAAACTGCGAAGATATGACACTAAATAGAATCTCAAGTTTCTGGGCAGGTGTTTTGGCAACACGAGTCAAAAAAGTAAGCTGCTCAACCTGCTCTACTCTCCCTGTTCCTTTTTTGCCTCTAGCGGCTACAATCTCTTTGAGCTTCTGGTTGACAATATCCCATGTGATTTCACTTGGGTCCTTCATGAACTGCTTGTCCATAAGTTTATCCTTCTTGCTCATCTTCCTCTCCCAGCCTCCACCACCCTCAGTTGCCTCATCATGCCCATCCTCGTCGTCATCATCCTCATTCTCTTCATCAGACATGACAATCTTTGATGGATCTTCCTCCACCTCTGAATCTGATTCCTCATCCTCATCCTCATCTTCATCTGCAGTTCCATCATCCTCACTTTCGGGCATTTCACGATGCTTTGCTATTAGCTCCTCATACTGCTTATTATTTTTCTTCAGCTTCTGCTTCATTGAGTTAAGGGCCTTAGCATTGCTGCTGCTCATCTTCTTCTTAGCATCTTTATTAGCTAAGGCCTGAGCCAAGAAATCCTCCAGCATCACCAAGGCTTTAATATAAAGATTTGGGACCTTCACAGACTCTGTGACACGGACAATCTTCTCAAGCTGCTTATTTATCTTCTCAAAGCTCTCCTGCAAACTAACCCAGTCATTTATCTTCATAGCATTCTTCATCTGATCGACAGTAGCAGCCATCTCATCAAATCTTTTGTCACGAGCTGACTTGACCACTCGGTGTTGGCCATCTGAATCATCACTATCACTGGCTTGATCTCGGAGGTACCTACTCCCGGCTGTAGCCCCAGTATTATCACCTGCAGGTTGTTCTGCATCACTTCCATCATATTCACTGTTTTCCTCTTCCTCTTCCTCAGTATCACTATCGCCACCCTGAAGCCCAGAATTTCAATAACAAATCAAACTCAAAAAGGAACTCGTACCAAATATATATATATTGCAACAAAGCACACCTGTGTCCAGAAACGTGAAGCCATTTTCCTGTTGACTCCTAGCTCAAAACCTTGAAATTCTAAATAAAAAGTTTTTCAGCAATAAGAACACTACCCAATTCAATGAGCAAACATAGAAAGATAAATTAGAAAAAGCCAATATAATGCTAAATTATATAAATTAATGCTTGAAATCAATATCTCTGTTAAAAAAACAAATTATGAGAATATCTACCTATCTTTAGAAGAAAGTGAAGCAAACAGAAGATATACAACAGAAGTTTCTGAGGCTGAACTACTTGGGGTCAATACTCATGTTGATAAAAAAAATTTAAATAAGCAACCGTTGTCCATGAAAGTATCAGAAGGGAACATCAGGGTACAAGAGGAAATGTAATCGGTATCAAAGATTTTAGAACAAAATAGTGAAATATTCTCAAAAGCACTAGATGGCACAAACTAGGTACCTCTAGTAGTTAAAGTGAGGCAACTCTATTAAGGTGCAAGGAAGGCACACGCCTATGCACTAGTATAAAATGGAGATGTATAATATATAATCAAATTTTAAAAGTGTGTGCCAGATGTAACATAGGAACACCTTGCACTGTGCGCCCAGCCCTAGACCTTTTGTGCCTAGATCATCTAGTACCACTAAAAACACCAGTTAAAAACTAATTTTGGCATTGTATATTTTAACACGGCAATTACTCATCAACAAAAATCTCAAATCTAACAAGTCCACTTGTGAGTCTCCTAATACATTCTACCACCTAAAAAATATAAAAGTGAAAAAAAATGATAAAATCCAAACAGAAACATGTAGCACAATAGTAAATCCCTAGAACGCTTCTCGTCCTCCCTTCTGTTCTTCATGAAGCTTCTCTACTATAACAACCAACAGTAGTCCTAAAGATCAACAACACGATAAGGGTCAAATACAGCATTTAAAGAATAATTAGTTACAGGGAAAAAGGAACTATCAACATATACAAAATAAGACCATAGTTTACCTTCCACATGTAGTTTAGCAGTATAACCATCATGTTTACTGCAACTCAAGTTTAAGAATTCAAATTATTGATCCGAACACTAATCTAGCTAAATAGGCAAGATCCAAAAGGAAAAGAGAAAAATAAATACAAATCAGACGCTTTCACTGCACATACACCGTAAAGTAGAGGATCATCGGAACAAAGGAACTAGAACATCGACAAGAAAAACTTACAAAGATAAAATCAAGCAGATGGCTTGTGTTGGCTGCGGTCCGGCGTAAGCTATGGAGGCAGTGCTCCGGCGGGGTCGACGGCAGAGGCGTCGATCCGGTAGATAACGAAACGGTGTGCGGGCGGATCCTTAAATTAGGGTTTGCTTCGCTTGACCTTCCGAGAAAAACCGAAAACATCCATTATGCAAAATCCGAATCCGATATGAAGACCCGACAGCGGAGATTTACCTTCATAAATTCCAAAAATAACAATAAAAATAAAAATAATTTTTTTTATTTTAGTTAATCACGTAATTCATTTTGCCACTATCATACTTCATATATGGGGTAAAAATAAATAAATAAAAAGTTACAAATTTGCATTGCCTTAAGTGATCGATGGTAACTAGAAACTTTTTTATTAATGCATTTTCGTGGCCATAATAATAATAATAATAATTATTATTATTATTATTTCCATGATACGGTTCAAACTTATGTTGGATCGGGTTGGACCGGCTAGAGGGGGGTGAATAGACGGTTTAAGCAAAGTCGCAGAATAGACACTCCTTTAAAAAAAAACTTGGTTGCAACTCGGTCGTTGCTTCCAAGGCAATTGACGCTCAAACAAAACTCCTTTAGGCGGAGAAGCCTTTACACTTGTAGCACAGAGACTTAGAGAGAATGACAAAAGTAATTGATGATTTAACTCTAAAACTCTAAGTCTATTTATAGCCCAAGAGAATAGATCTAGATCGTTGATCGTAGATAAACTTTCTCTTGGTCGTTGATCCGTTGATGCGATCCTAACCGTTGATCAGAGATAGGCTTGATCGTAGCCGTTGAGTAAATAAAGATAAACTTTATCTTTAATAAAAGATAAAGAGAATTATCTTTAATAAAAAATAAGTATTTATCTTTTATATGATAAAAGATAAATCTTATTATTTTTTCTTCTTTTTTTTTTTTTGCAACCGCCACGTCCAAACGGTCCAAGTCTAAGTCTTCTTTCTCTGGGCAAAGTCAACGGTCAAAGTCAAAGTCAAAGTCAAAGTCAACAATTTTGACTTTTGTTGACTTTTTGTGGAATCTTCGATTGGGTGATTTCTGGCCAACCGGAGTTAGGCTCACCCGAACCCGACTCCGGCCTTTTGCCCCTCGAGCGTGCTTCCTCCCGGATTCTCGTCCCTCGGACTTCGCGCACGTCCTTCTCGCTCCACCGGCGTACTCTTCCGTAGCTTCCGCGTCCCTCGGATTGCACCGAGCCCGTCGGCTCACTTCCCCGCGCAACCCTTCTCGTCCGCTACGTCTTACGCTCGACTTCCTCCGTACCTAAGTTCCTGCACACTTAGCAGAGGGATTAGAACAACACAGGACCTAACTTAATCTAGTTGATCACATCAAAACTAACCGGGGCACCAACAATCTCCCCCTTTTTGATGTGCATCAACCCAGGTTTAGTTAGGGTTAAACCAAAAAAATAAGGAAAATAAATAAAACAAAATAAACAGGTTAAGCAAAAAAAATATTTCATGTTAAAACTATAACCTCCCCCTGAACCTCAGCCTACTCTCCCCCTTTGATCACAGCAAAAATGGGGTATATAAAATTTAGGAAAGAAAAAAAATATTTGTGTAAATGCAATAGAAAGTCAAAAATTTTTTTTTTAAGTGTTCAATTAATACACAGTAGATCACAAAAAATTTGGTCTTCAAAAATTAGCATTGCTAAGGATTTCAAAAAAAATTTAAAATGACATTTTTACTTAAAAAATAGAAAAATAATTTCATTAAGAGAAAATTTTGAAAGTTTTTGTGAAAGTTAAGAATTTTTTTTTTAAATTCAAAATTGATTGAAAAAATTTGAAAAATAATTTTTGACAAAGTCAACATATGATATATAGATCCGAAAAAATCAGGATCTGGTCAAAATATTTTGTTATCAAATTTTCAAAATTAAAAATAAGATTTTATTTTTAAATTCATGGAAAATTAAAATACTGTTAGAAAAATCTAAAATTTTTTGTAGAAATCGAGAATAGAGATTTGAGATTGTACAAAAATTTTCAACTTTAAATTTATTCTTTAAGTCCGAAGATAAAATAAATACTCACAGAGAGAAATCTTTAGAAAAATAATATTTTAAAATTCAAAAACACTTCAAAAATTCGTATATAAATTATACTGAGTTCTAATGACTGTATTTGAATCCTGAAAAATCGGATCTATGAAAATAATATTTTTATCTATTTTTAAAATTTAAATTTGAATTTTGAATTAAAAAATTATGAAAATTTGAAACAATATTTAAAAAATTTTGTAAAATTCTCAGTGGATGAACAACATAATTATGCATCGAGTAAAAATAGAAACACAATTTTTTATCACTAAAAAATTAATCAAACTGAATTTTCTAAGATAACAAGAAAATAATGTTAATTAAGTAAAAAGAAAAAAATATTAATCAGTGCATTCATATGTAATAACACAAAAGAGATCAATTTAAAACAGATTTGGGAACCCAAAATAAGTTCCTATCTACTGGATTGATTAAAAATCTTGGAGGAATATAGTTTTTGGGCACTTTTCTAAGTTGCCCCCTGTGATTTTTAATATACCAGTTCAAATTATCAGGATAACTATTTTTCTTTTGGCGTAAGCATGAAATATCAAGTTCTAATTTTTTAACTAAGTTTTTCAAGTTATCATTCTCATTCTTCAAAACATTAGAGTTATCAGACGAAGATGCAAGCGCTAGTTCATTTTTTAATTGTGAATTTTCTTTTTCTAATTTACAGTTAGCCTTGAGCATTGCTTTTATTCCAGCGTATAATTGATCGTGAGGGAGAAAACATACCTCACTTACCGGGTCGCTTTCGAAAAGAGAGGCTCCCCCTTCATCGTTACTTTCTTCTGATGTTGCTCCCCCTTCATCAGTGCTCTCTTCTTGATGACTTGCCATCAGCGCAAGTCCGGCGTACTCCTGAGTTTCTGATTCGTCAGACGAGGTCTCATCCCAGGTGGCTTTCAATGCCTTCTTCTTTTTTGGCTGGTTCTTGAGTTTGGGGCACTGGTCTTTTACATGTCCCTCTTCGTTGCAGTTATAGCATCGGACAGTACGTTTCTTCGGAGATCGCCTTGCTTTCTGCATTCTCGAAAACTTGTTAGCTTTAAAAAAACTTTTAAAGTTTCTTACCATTTGTGTTGTCTCTTCGTCGTCCGTCGAGGATTCTGATCCCTTTTCCGTTCTCCTTGTGTTTAGGGCAATATTGCCTATTTTTCTAGATCCTGCACACCGAGACTCATGTAATTCAAAAATAGAAAACATTTCATCTAGCGTACTTACCTCTAAATCCTTGGAAATATAATAGGCGTCGACGATTGTACTCCACTCCTGGGTTCTCGGGAAGGCGTTGAGGGCGTATCGAATAGAATCACGATTACTTACCGATTCGCCGAGTTGGGTGAGTCCGGAGATTAGCTCCTTAATTTTGGCGTGAAGTTCTGCCACCGTTTCTCCTTCCATCATTCGTAGATTTGTCAGTTGATTCCGTAGAAGGTCCTTCCTTGCTGACTTGGCTTCTGAGGTACCCTCATGAAGTTCTAAGAACTTCTCCCACAGTTCTTTCGCGGAGTGGTAGGTGCCGATTCGATTTACTTCTTGAGTAGGTAAAACCGTTAGTAGATGGAACTCAGCCTTACCATTGGCGACGGACTCAGATTGCTCCTTCTTATTCCATAAACATTCTTCTTTTTCATCCCCGTTCGTATCTTTTGGAACTGCAAAACCATATTTAATAGATAATAATATATCAAAATCGGTACGAAAAAATACCTCCATTTTCTTTTTCCAGACGGTGAAATCCCCTTCGAATTTGGGTGGATGGATATGCGCTCCGGCCATCGTCCTGTTGCTTTATCGGGCGGTTAGTCCTTCAAAAGCGAACCTCGCTCTGATACCACTTGTTGGATCGGGTTGGACCGGCTAGAGGGGGGTGAATAGACGGTTTAAGCAAAGTCGCAGAATAGACACTCCTTTAAAAAAAAACTTGGTTGCAACTCGGTCGTTGCTTCCAAGGCAATTGGCGCTCAAACAAAACTCCTTTAGGCGGAGAAGCCTTTACACTTGTAGCACAGAGACTTAGAGAGAATGACAAAAGTAATTGATGATTTAACTCTAAAACTCTAAGTCTATTTATAGCCCAAGAGAATAGATCTAGATCGTTGATCGTAGATAAACTTTCTCTTGGTCGTTGATCCGTTGATGCGATCCTAACCGTTGATCAGAGATAGGCTTGATCGTAGCCGTTGAGTAAATAAAGATAAACTTTATCTTTAATAAAAGATAAAGAGAATTATCTTTAATAAAAAATAAGTATTTATCTTTTATATGATAAAAGATAAATCTTATTATTTTTTCTTCTTCTTTTTTTTTTGCAACCGTCACGTCCAAACGGTCCAAGTCCAAGTCTTCTTCTCTGGGCAAAGTCAACGGTCAAAGTCAAAGTCAAAGTCAAAGTCAACAGTTTTGACTTTTGTTGACTTTTTGTGGAATCTTCGATTGGGTGATTTCTGGCCAACCGGAGTTAGGCTCACCCGAACCCGACTCCGGCCTTTTGCCCCTCGAGCGTGCTTCCTCCCGGATTCTCGTCCCTCGGACTTCGCGCACGTCCTTCTCGCTCCACCGGCGTACTCTTCCGTAGCTTCCGCGTCCCTCGGATTGCACCGAGCCCGTCGGCTCACTTCCCCGCGCAACCCTTCTCGTCCGCTACGTCTTACGCTCGACTTCCTCCGTACCTAAGTTCCTGCACACTTAGCAGAGGGATTAGAACAACACAGGACCTAACTTAATCTAGTTGATCACATCAAAACTAACCGGGGCACCAACAGCATTGAAGTATATTTTACAATATATATTAAATTGAATAAATAAATATTATTATTTATTTATTTCTTTTGAATAAGGAAAGGGTGCATGATGAAGATATAAACTCTTCATATTTCATAGAAAGAGTGCATAATGAAATGGTGAACAATGAAAAGATACAACTCTTCATGTTTCATGAAAGGATACATACCATTGTATCTATAAATATTCTCCATTATAAGACAATGAATTTATCTTCGACTTAGTGTATTGTGTGAGTTCTAAAGAGTTCTTTAAATGTTCAAGAGTGTGAGAATTTCTTGTTATTGATAGACAAGAAATTCATAAAGGTTTCATTGTATCCTGGGGGAGTATCGTCATCAACCCATAGCAACTACGTGTGGGGGCGAATATCTCTCTACAAATAGTGATTGATTTCGTGCCTTGAAATCACATTATTCAAGTTCTTGTTCATCTTCCTCAACACTTCCACCTAACAGACATTGTCTCGGTTTCGTCGAGATTCGATTCTTATCTACTTCAGTAATTCTGCTCTGTCATAACCAACTCAACTATGTTCTGAGGGCAAAGTTGAAGCCAAATCAAATGAGGTATATTTTTGGATTACTTTAAGATATAGAAAGGTATTAATGCTTTGATCAAAAAGAGTAAAAGTATAATTTTCTTTGAAGGTACACAATTTTTTTTTCTTATAACATATTTTCATCTTCTTCTATTGTTTTATTAAAATTCTCACTCTTAACATTGTTTTCCAATTTTGATATATACTTTTCTTTTGTATTAATTTTTAATGACTCACAAATTGAAGATTCGCCTATTATGCCTCAATTATTACCACATTTGAACACCAATAGCTATCTACCAAACTCACCATTGGCTATTATATATGTTCATAGATCCACTCTTATAATAGAGCTCTAAACTACCCTTCTTCTATATTACACTCGCTCAGCTCTTTTGTCTTCTTTTCATGGATCCACTCTATCTATATCTTTTGTGTCGTAAGCAATGTAGTCTACCTTATCGATACATGTTCAAACATAGCTCATGTACTGTATATAATTTATTAAATAATTTTATCTCTAACCCTAACCTTCATTTATTATTACATTTGACTATTGCCCATTGCGTTATTTGGTATCTTTGCCGTACTCCAATCATGACTCTTTTATATTGGTGCAATCGATTTCGGAGGAATGTTGACCAGGTTAATTAAAATTTGAATTGACTCGAGTTAAATTTTGATATTTAATTAATATATTAAATGGTCAAGTAGATCAAGTTGATCGAATACTTAATACGAAGAGAAAAGTCCAAGTAGATTAAGGTTGATTGTACACTTAGTGATTGGAGATAAGGAAAATTCAAGTGAGTCACCGTTGACTGGACACTTGACATGTCAAAAAAAAATCTAAGTGGATCACAGTTGACCGGACACTTTGTGATCGAAAGTTTAATAGAGAGTTGGTAAAAGGAAAATTCAAGTGGATCACTGTTGCTCGGACACTTGATAATCGGAAGTCCAACAGGGAATTGGCAAGAGGAAAATCTAGGTAGGTTATGAAGGACCGAACATTTAGTATGAGAAGCAAAATCCAAGTCGATCAATGTTGATCAGACACTTGATATGAATGGATGAAGTCTAAGTAGATTGGGAAGGATCAGACACATGGTATATAGATGAAGTTATTGTAGGTTGAGGTCAATTGGATACTAGGTAATGACGAACTCCCAACAGGTCAATATTGATTGGATATTGGATAATGAAAAGTCTCAACGGATCAATGGTGACTAGATATTAAGTAAAAGAAGCCTTAATAAATTGAGGTCAATTGAATATTAGACGAGGTGAGAGTTTAGCCTTTAAAAGCCTAAAATAGAGGTAGCAATTGATTGTCATCGCAGTAGCAATCAATTGCTAATCCTAAACCCCAAATTCGAGATTTGTGGTGAGAACGAAGGTGAGCTACTTGACCTAGCTGGTTAAACTGGCTGGTTAAACTGACTGATTCAACTGCTACAATAGTCAATCGATTGGTGAGTTCTAGTAATCGATTGGTGGCACTGTAGCAATTAATAGATCACTCCCAAATCAACTAGCTGGTTAGACTGGAAGCAAGCAAGCAATCAATTGATGTAACTTATCAATCGATTGGTCAAGTATAAAGAGCCGTTTTGCAAGTTTAAACGATCGAATTCGACAACAATCATTGGTGATGGTTATCAATCAATTGCCATGTGAAAATCAACCCAAAAGCAACCCTAGAATTGAGGGTTTTGAAGCAAATTGAAGGAGTCAATTCTTGAAGATTCTGAAGTAAAGTGTTGGTGCATTTCCAGATATTATTCTAAGAAAAAAAAACATCCAAAGTAAGTTATGCATTGTAAAGTCATTTTTAATTTCATTTGTATTTGTATTTGTATTTGTTGTTCTTATTGTGTTTCTTGTAAAAGCTTACTGTAAGAAATTTTTCCGTCTTCGAAAAGTATCCTAAAAGGAAAAACTTATAATGGAGGGAGATCACTAGCTGTAGGTCTTAGATTAGTCACATAAAAGGTGAATAACAAGTAAATATCGAAGTTGTGCATATGACCGCAAGTTTGAGTTAAGATTTCTGCTGCGCATTCAAACGCTAAACTCCTAATTAAGACGAAAAGTAATCAGAGCTATTCATCCTTTTCTAATTCACACATATCCTAACATTTTATTATAAAGATTCTAAGTTATAGTTAAAAGGATTTAGTATTGACTAAGTGCTATGTTGTTCACATATGGTGAAATTATTTGACTATGATAATTACTAAAAGGTTTTGAGATTTCCATTTCACTTTTGAGACTAGTATGAGTAGAATTGA
The DNA here is from genome assembly GCF_044706935.1 of Curcuma longa. Lineage (NCBI taxonomy): Eukaryota > Viridiplantae > Streptophyta > Magnoliopsida > Zingiberales > Zingiberaceae > Curcuma > Curcuma longa. The sequence continues at coordinate 8,345,876 of NC_133875.1, forward strand.
TCAAATATTTTCTATAAATATTTCTATAAATGGATTGATGCCGTTTGTATCTGACCTGCTTCAGGTCAGCAGAACGCGCTTAAGTGGCGCTAACCCGAGCTAGTCCAGTCATCTTGTTGAATCACTATTATCTGAGTCACACTTGGTCAAGCTGCCAAGTTGAGTTGAGCCAAATAAAGTTGAGACCTAGTCTGAGTTGATCTGAGCTATTGAGCTGCCTAGTCCGGGGTGATTCGAGTCAGTCCGAGTTGAGCCAAAGTTGTCAAGCACAATTGAGTTGATCCAAGCTATCGAGCTGCCGATCTAGTCCGAATTGATTTGAGTCGGTCCGAGTCGAGCTAAAATTGTCAAGCTCAACTGAGTTTGTTTAGTAGGACTTAGCAAGCTACATAGACACACTATGATGTGCTCCTCACTTTCTTATGATCTTTATGGTATCTTATTTGTTCCCGAGGCAATGGTCCCGCGGTAGGACATTCAGGTTGTCACTCAGGCACCTGCGGTTCGATCCCCAGCTATGACGTATTAGCAGAAATTTTCCTCCAAATGGAGAGCGCAATCAAAAGATGTTGGGCGTCTGAGTTGGTCGCTGCGTGTACTTCCCGATTTATCATGATGGCCGATGAAAAACTTCCGTAGGACCGGACCGGTCACCCTAAAGATAGTCAATGAGGCTAACTGAGATTATTTTTTTTTTAAAGTATCTTATTCTCTCGCACCCATAAATATTAGATATATACTCTGTGAAAGGTGGTTGGCTCTCTCAAGTCTCTCTCTCTTTATTTTCTCTCTTTTCATTCTATTAGTTAAGGTATCATGATTGTTAAAGTATTGAAAGAGTCTCATCAACATAACTCCTAGTGAACTCTTTGACAAGTATTATTCCTCGTAGAATTTATCATGTCAGAAGAAGAGGGCCTCTTTAGCAATCTCTTTTGTCAATGATCTCTAATGAGACGGTAGATTTTTACTGCATCATGGATTATTCATTATTATCTAATATCTTAGCTTGTATAATTTATATCCTCTCCTAAATTTTGTAAATAGTTATTCTAATCAATGCATAAGGATTCAATTTAACCCATCATAGGTGGACCAATCTATATTCCTTCGATACCCAATAAAATTTTAAGGAGTTGACCATTACCCTAATGTTGAAATGCTTCCTACTCTCTCTGTCTCTCTCTCTTTGAAAACTAATTTACTAGTGAGATTTTCTAGGAAATATATTTTTTAACAGCATAAAATAATGTTAATGCACTACCAATAGAACTGCTAATTTCATTTGTTAGTGAAGCAAGACTTACACATCATATTTAAAAAGTATCGATAATAAATTTAATTAATTAATAATAAATATTCTAATTAAATGATATAAAATTATAATAAATATACATATCAAATAAAAAATAAAAAATAAAAAAATTTAATTAAAAATAATAAATAATATGATAATAAAATAAAATATAAAATTCAACGACATAAAAAAAATCCATATAACTGATCTCGTTTAATAGGATAAAACTTGATTGTTATTGCAACATTATCTAAATTCCTAACTTTAATATTTTGCCAAGCTTTTAAGATTATTTCAGCTACTTTAGGGGAAGTTGAAATTAATTCTTATTGGTTGAAGTAAGGTGCTTGAATTATACAAACTAGCTTCACTAAAATACCCTCATTCGTGGAGACAGTTTGACTCCTAACTCTTTAGAAGTTATTCACATCTTTGTTAACCACCCAAATCGCAGTCGCCAAAATATAATCAATCGTCCCCTGCCTCCATCATCGAGTGCTCGATCTGTTGGTTATTTTGATTTCATTGGCCATCGAGCAACCAAATGGTTCATGTATTTGGAAGTTTCAAAAACTATCACCACCCATGACTCTATGTCATCCATGACTTATCTCTTCCAAAATACTTGACGATGACAGAATTTTTGGAGAGTATTTTTTATGTTATAAATTTGATCCCTGGTACATGCTCCAAGGGCTTCTTCTATTTTAATTAATGTTTGTTTTAATTAATTGAGAGCGAAATTACACCATCTAACTTTTGTGGAGCAAAGGGCCAGAAGAAACATCAGATTTTCGTAGCCTTGTAATCCTCTACGAACTCGATGGCAGGAGGTAAAAGCTTGATCCTTTTCCGTTGCATTTGCTTTGTAATTAGATGTCTCATGTTGTTTTGGATTTAACATTTGGTATCATAGCCACAAAATGCATCTGCCTCCAATTTTCGTGGTCGAATCCTTTTATTTTTGGATTCTTTTTGTCAATTATTACAGAACGAATTAATTATCCTTGCTTACAAAACGAAGAAGACATAGGAATTAAAATCGTTTCTACAAACTTACCTGTTTTCTTCTTTGATCAATTCCTCGCCACAAATCCCTAAAACTTTGTGATTGTTGAACCAATCACTGCTGGCACGGGGTGCTGGTGACGCTCGTGGAGGAGCAAAGTCAGTTGTGGGAGCGTCACCGGTGACAAATCCGACGTTGTCTGGATCCGCCATCACGAGACGACGCCATGAGCATCCCAAGAAGTATGCGCAGCAGCACTCTGGCGAGGCGAGCGATTGGCTATGACGAGGCGAGTGGCAAGGTCGAGTTTGGGAAGCGCAGATTGGGGATAATGGGTTGAGGAAGAAAATTGTCGAAGAAAAAAAACAATTTGATTAAAAAAAAAAAGGCTACATGGCTGCCGAAAGCTCCTTTTTGTTTTGGGGTTTTATATGCAAATTAATTTTGAATGTGAATTTGATGATTTGCATTAAAATTAGGCTTATTAATTGGGCATAGGTCCAATTATAAAGGTATTAGTTCAATTTATTAAAGATTTGGTCAAAATATTAAATATTTATTTATCAAATGTCAATTATTAATAAAATTATTATTGATGTTAAAATTATTGGATGAAGTTTGTTAATATAATATTGAATATTTCAAATTTTGATCCTAATAATTTTAATTTCAAGGAGTAGCTGTAGTATCCTTAGAAAATTTAAAAATTATATTTAATTATAGGATCATATTAAAATATTAATTAATTATATAAGATGTAATAAATTTTTTCCTGTAGAAAAAATTTATTATATTTTATATGATTAATTTGGATAAAATATCAACTTTATGTTTTCTAATTTACCCACAGGGATTAGAATAATTTGATAATTTTATTATATTATTTTATGAATCTAATTGAATTAATGCTTCGACCCACAGACAAGTTTTATGTCAGTAGATTCATAATTTTTGACATATTTTACATTGGTAGATATGTCATGTTGTTTAATTAACTTCAAATTTCATAACATGAGTATGGTTATTTATTTTTGTAGTTTGTCAGCCTGTTAATTTCTCTGATATGATATGTGATGTTCCTGAGCTCCGAGGGGACAATTATAAAATTTGGAAGAAGAGAACTCTTCTTCATCTAGGATGCAAGGACATTAATTACGCCATAAAGAAGGATGAACCGCCTCCTGAAAATATTGCTCTTTATGAAAAATGGGAGTGATTTAATCGCCTCTCAATAATGTTCATAAAGACCAAAATCTTAGATGACATCAGGGGTTCCCTTGAGCATTATGACAATGTTCGTGACTTGTTGAAAACAATAGATGATCAATTTATGTCTTCAGACAAGGCTTTAGCTAGTACCCTAATCACCAGTTCTCATCCATGAAGCTAAGTGGGATACGTGGTATACGTGACCACAATTGAAGAGGCTTGAGGTTTATGAGGATGAGAGACATTGTGGCTCAATTGAAGAGTTAAACGAGCTTAGTTCGAGCTTGGCTCGTTAATATATAATAACTTTTTGAAATTCACATTCTTGAGGTTGAATTGCCCAACTCTTTCCTAGTGCATTACATTCTCAACACTCTACCACCGCAATATGCCCCATTTAAAATCTCTTATAACACACATAAAGAGAAATGATCAATTAATGAACTTATGACCATGTGTGTTCAAGAGGAGGGTAGACTTGCTGTGGAAGAGGGTGAGAAGGTGAATTTGACTACACCTGGAAAGAAGAAGACATTTCAAGCCAAGGACAAGGGCAAGATTCCTACTAAAGGGGACATTCAGAAAAGTTCCAAATGTTTCTTCTACAAGAAGAAAGGACATTTAAGGAAAAATTGCACCAAGTTCAAACAGTGGCTTGATAAGAAAGATACTCAACTCTCTTTTGTCTGTTATGAATCTAACATGATTGATGTTACTCATGACACATGGTGGATTGACTCTGGTTCTTCAATCCATGTTACCAACTCTTTGCAGGGCTTGCAAGACCTACGAAAATCAGTGGAAAGTGAGTGTTACATTTATTCTGGAAACAAAATGTCCTTACATGTGGAAGTCATTGGCATTTGCAAGCTTATTTTAGATAGTGATTTTATTTTAAGTTTGGAAAAGACATTTTATATTCCTGGTTTTGCTAGGAATTTAATTTCAGTTTCAAGACTTGTATCTGTTGGATATTCCTTTAATTTTTCAAATTCATCTTTTAATATTTCTAATGGATTTGAAATTATTGGATATGGTACATTGTCTGATGGTCTTTTTCGTCTTAATTTAGAAAATGATAATCACTATTCCTCTATGCATGTTGGTGTTAAACGATGTGTCATTAATGAGAGTTCCTTCTAATTTGTGGCATAGGAGATTGGGTCATATCTCCATTGATAGAATTAAGAGGTTGGTACATGATGGAGTACTTAGTGCTCTTGATTGGACCGACTTTAGTACTTGTATAGACTGCATTAAAGGTAAGCAGACTAACAAGTCAAAGAAAGATGCCATGAGGAGTTCTCAATTGTTAGAAATAATTCATACAGACATTTGTAGTCCTGATATAGAATCATACCGTGATAAGTACTTCATCTCCTTTATTGATGATTATTCTCGTTACATGTATCTCTACTTATTAAACAGCAAAAGTGAAGCACTTGATGCTTTTAAAAATTTTAAGGCTGAAGTAGAGAAACAGTGTGACAAACAAATTAAGATCGTAAGATCTGATAGAGGAGGAGAGTACTATGGTAGATACACTGAGAGTGGACAAGCTATCGGTCCATTTGCAAAGTTTCTTCAAGATTGTGGGATTGTTACTCAATACACCTTACCTGGTTCTCCAGATCAAAATGGTGTAGCTGAGAGAAGAAATCGAACTTTAATGGGCATGGTCAGGAGCATGCTTGCTAGCTCCAAACTTCCTAGGTCCTTATGGACTGAAGCTTTAAAGACGACGACGTACATATTAAATCGAGTTCCAACCAAAGTTGTCCAAAAGACATTTTTTGAATTGTTTAAAGGTTGGAAACCGAGTTTGTGACATCTACGCGTTTGGGGTTGCCCGACCGAGGTGAGGATTTATAATCCACATGAAAGGAAGTTGGACCCGAGGACCTTAAGTGCATATTTTGTTGGTTATGAGCCACATTGTAAGGAAATTAGTTATAATGTATGCTTATTTAACTTACTAACTTATATAAATATTGATTGAATTTTCAGGTTAGAGGATAAGGAGAGATTCAAGTCTCCATCCTTGTAAGTTAACTTTATCACAATTATGTAACTACAAATTATCCTCGGGATTATATTGAAAAGAAAATAAAAACACAAGCTCCTTACTCATTAGAAGGGATGACCAAAGAAAGATAATGAAAAATTCATTCAATAGAATTAGTGATGAAATTGTTCTCTATCTTTGGAAACATCTAGCCAAAAAAATTAGTGACAACTCATCTAGAATAGAGCTGTCCCTAGTGAAGGATGGATGAAAGGAAATAATTTTTTTTTGCAAGAAGATATTTGATAGGTTATCTTTAGGGAAACAATCCTTTAAAGGAAGCCTTCAAATTAATAATTGTCCTAGTTAGAATTATGTGGAAGAGTTGTTAGAAGTTTTACCTAATTTGGTTAGTTTCTTAATTTGTAATTTTATCTATTTCTAAGTTTGATTGAACTTTTTTTTACTAAGGGCTATTTCTTTCCTTGATTAATTTATTTTATTTTCTAATGTTGGTTGGGTTGAAATGTCTTTAAAAGGGTGCTGCTCTCCCCCATGTGAATCGATATTTTGCCAAATTATATTTTTGTATGCAGGTCTCAACTATATATGAATTTGTTTATTTCTCTAGTTGTCTCTCATGTCGCATCGATTTTGTCTCAATTCTCTATGTGTTTTAATTCAATTTTGGTGTTGCATCACCAACAAAGTATACCTATTCTATCAAGCGTGAGTGGATGTATTCCACCCCCACCCCCAACAATGTTAACTAAGGAAATTAGGTGTTGCCCTAAGACATACTTAGCTATTACACTTCAAGGAGATTTATCATACAAATCTTTAAAAACCTCTCAATTTAATTTTTTTTAGCATTTTACTAATTGATGTATTTCAGCATGTATATAAATGTTTTTGAATAAATATGCTTGTCGATTTGTTCTATTATATGTTTTATATTGATGAGTAGCTACTGATTGTTCATGTGAATGTGTTTGACAATGCATTTGTCACGTTGACCACTAATCAATATTGGTTATGCTGATGCAATAAATGAGTCCAATCCCATTTAGGTGAGGAGGATCATTTGAGTCAAGGTTCAAAATCTCAAGTCATGCTAAAGTTTCAATCTTTAATTGAAATTTGTATCGTGATGATGTTTCAATGTATGGTGTCAGTGATGGATTGGAGGTTGAAGGAAGAAGAAAATGAAACATATGAAGGAGACATTGTCTATTCCGAGTGATATAAGTTTCGATAATTTACTAAAACGATACATTTTGATTGTTTCACTCAACACAGTATGAAATTTCGAACTATGATTTGAGTTGTGACACTTTGTTAGATACCAAAGTAATTTAAAATATCGTATTTAAATTTTCATATTTTAAATTATATTGAGCCCATCAATTAGTCATGGCGAGTAGGGTCATATAGGTTCCAATCGGACTCGATTGGGGCTCATTTTGGCTAATTTAGGAGTAAAGTAATTTTTCATATAGGATAGTCCAATTTAACTATGTTAGGTTCGGTTTATGGAGATTCTGAGAGGTTATAGTGCAATTTACTTGTGTTGGGTTACATTTGTAGAGTTTTGGGTTGGGTTAGGTGTGTAGAATTTTCAGAAGGCTATATAAGCCTCCACTCTCGTACTTATCAATTCTCTAAATTTCTACCCTCTTCTTCTAACAATGATACCATCCCCTCTCACCTTCATGTACGTCCCCTACTCACCCTTAACAATAGTCGTCGAGCCACCTTCATTGATTCCCTCTTTCATCTTCAGTAGTTCTCTCTCCCTCAATCTCGCTTCCTCCTTCCCTCTTGATCTATCTTGACATACCATCGATGCCCAAAGCCAAGGTAGGTCACCACCATACCAACCTCCGGCAAGCCACCTTCGTTGATTCCCTCCTCCCTTATCTTTAGTGGTCTATCTCTCCCTCAATCTCTCTATCTTCCTCTCTCCCTCCCTCCCTCTGGATCTATTTTAGAGCATCACTTATGCCTAAAGTCAAGGCGGGCCACCATGCCACGAGCTTCCTAGGCCAGACGTCACACAACTTGGCTTTGTTGACCCTACCTCCTACGCTTGAAAACATGCACACCTCGGCACCACTAATGGTCCACTGCTTGTGTGTATTTAAGAACCTACTGCTACCAACCCTAGCTCCTCCATGTACCGTGCAATTTACAACTCTGTCGCCACACCACCTGCTCCCTTCATGCGGAGTGTTGCTACTACCACTATCCTCGCATAAAGCACCAACCATTGCATGTTGGGAACTAGCCGACACCACTATCCATTTCTCATGCCAACAACAATTTCTAGATTTAGGCCAACCATTAGTCATCTGAAATTAGAGACACACCAATCATAATCAAGTTGGGGGCTAAGAATTCGATGACTTTTGCCTACAAGTGTTGTTGAATGATCACCTATTTTAAACAAATCATTACTTGATATTTAGGTTAGATTGACCCAAGTGTTTCGTATGATCAAAATGCCTACTCTATCTTCTTTGATCTTCTTTGATTGAGAAGAGTTATGAGGTAAGAATTTGGTCTTATTATATTTTTAGTTGGGGGTTGTTTTACTAGTCATACTAATATATATTATATTAGAAAGGAAGATTAATAAATGTTCATAAGATATGAAAGTTGAGTTCCTTTGTTTAGATTGCATTGGGATAATTGGACAAAGAGTAGATTCAACTTGAATTTTATGTAAGAATCTTAAGTAATTCTTACATGTTACATTATGGTTGTGTTTAATTTATGATAAGTCTTTATAAGTTGTTCATGTATTTTGTATTTGTAGATACTCATTCAAGGAAAGCACATGGACCTTGTAAGGTGGGTAAATTTATCTTTGGACTCATTTAATTAATTTGTATACATGAATTAAATGTGTAAAAAAATTATTTATGCTACTACAACTATTTTGAAAAGAGGATTAAAACAACACTAAATTAACGAAATGGATTCTAAAAGAGCTAGACTATTGAGGGCACAGTTATTTAAGGCACGAGGCACCCAAAAGTGAAGTGTTGTGGGGCCGCACGGCTCAAGGTGAGACGCACCACTTACCGAAGTAAGGCACTCTGGATATAAATTTTTACAATTCAAATATATATAGGAAATTCCTACCAAAATATTTCACTAACAAAATTATAATCCATAAAATATTAAACAATAATGTAAATATAAATTCACTAGCAAATAAATACATTATACGCATAATTCAAATTAATTTCTAAATTAATTTATAATTTGAATTTGTGATGCAAAATAAAACAAAACCATTAGAAGAAAAATTCAGAACTAATTTACAATTTCAACTAGTGACAGAAAAAAAACAGAATCAATAATAAAAAATCTAAACTAATTTACAATTTAAATCTGTGAGGAAAAAAACATACTGCAGTCACGACGAAACAAAAGGAGAAAAACTACCAAAATTTGAAGCAAAAAGTGTAGCCAAATCTAGAAGATTGATGTTGATGTTGTAGGCGAGAGAAGAGTTCACGTTTGAGAGGTGAGGCTGATGTTGATTTTTTAGGGTTAATAAATATTGGCAGTTTCCTAAAGAATGACAATACTTATAATGAGTTAACTAAAGGTGTAAGCGGGATGGAATTACTTTAATATGAGCTTTGATTGTTGGTATTCCCTTTATCTCTTAATTTAAGATATGAAATTCTTGCTCATCTTTTCTACACATCTCTCTTAACTGCCCACTTTGCAAATTTGTGCTCATTTTCTAGAGTCTTTGGCTTCCAAGTGCAAGTATCATTATGGTAATCAAGCCATCAATCATGTTTCCTTTCATGATATATATTTTAATTAGATTTTGTGTCATAGTTTGCTCAAAGACTATTACAGATCATGCATGCACTGTGAGTGAAGCTTGCTTTTAGGCAGACCTAGCTCAGGTAGGGCGTGGCACACTTATCCTCAAGGAATGGAAAAAACACAGCAGAAGCATTTTGGAACAAAAGTTTAGTACTTTTGTTGAAGGATGAAGAGATAAAACTAAAGCATTTGGGAATAGGGTAAAATGCATGGATATGATACTGCAGCAAATGAAGAAAATAAATGATAAGTAAATAAAAAAAGAACTTCATAGTTCATAGAATCCTATATTGTGTATATCAACACAAAGATGTTATCAATCATGAAATGTTATACCAATTTGAGAGATTACCAAACATGACAAGTATGAATAAACATTATACATAGGAACATAAAGGAGGAGGGTGTAGGAAACTGATACCCCCAGCGTAGCTTTCTTCTCTTGTTGGGGATTAAACATGGAGCATTCTGATCCTGATGACATGGAGAGAAAATTTACTTTCGAATGGTTTTCCAACGAGAGCTATTAGAGAGAAGCAAAGTTCTTGATGTCATTTTTTTTAAAAAGGTAATTACAGTTAGAAAGATATGCTACATTTCTATTCTGATTCAAGAATTCCACTGCAATTATGCATGGGAAAAGACATAGGAAGCATAATGTCTTCCTGGTCATAACTAAAATTTGATCTCTGAATTATAAGGAAATGAGTATAATAAAATCAGTAAGCAGAGCCTCTTTGAAATCTTATTTGGCCATACCAAACATGCGTTTATCTTCGAGCTCCCCTCAGAATTACATGCTGCAGGACTCGTAGTATACTTGAAATCACTATCCTCCACGCATGTGCTCACGCTCCTTTGTGCGATTTCTGAAGGAAGGAAAGCATAAGTCAACAGTCAGACAATGCTAGAAGAAAAACAAAGAAGAAAAAGCACCTTCCGATCTTGGGTTCCCCTTTGCTTTTTCTTTGAGTTTCAAACGCTTCCTGTGCAGTTCCTGTCATACGATATTTTCCAATCTCGAGAGAAACACAGAGAGAGGGGGAGAGAGAGAGAGATCTAAATGGGATTAAGATTAGGGCCTCCGACCCAAACGATGAGAGGATCAGAATACCTTGAGCTTGTCGAGTTGTGCTTGGGTAACCTTAGAAGGCTTGAAGTTGGGTTGGAAGAGAAGTGTCGATGCTAAGGCGGTCTCCCTCCTCGCATCCTCCGCCTCGGCCAATGCATCCTCGCCGCCCGCCATGCCGCCGGACAAGATGGAAAAGCCGATAAAGCATCACACGACTTTTTATCCAGCGGAACAAAAAAACACTTTTCCCTTTTTGACCCTCAAAGTTTCGCTAGATTACGATTTGCCTCCTATTTTTTGAAAAATGATTGATAAAAAAATCTTTAGCTATCATATGGCACATGGAAATCTAAAAAAAAAAAAAAAGTAAATGGTATAAAAAATTCTCAAGCCCGAGAAATAACTTTTCACTATACCTACCAACAAACGCACGACAATAATCAATGAACGCTAGACTTTTTTTTAATAAGTAATTATCTAATTTTTTGAATAAATTAATTTTGAAGATCATAATTTTATAAAAATTTTCTATTGATAATTAAGATAAATTAAGAAGTATAAATTATATATTATTTTGTAATTAATATTTTAAAATTATCTTTCTATTTTAATTGCATAGGAAGTATATAATATGCTAGTTGCCTTCATGTATCATAACTTTAGCGTCTTTTAACTTCTCCTTTACCTTTGTATCACTGGAGTCTCTTTTTTTTTTCAATTTGGTATACTTACTCTTATAGTATTCTTTCTTCTTAAACTCAAAATATATGATACGATCTTTATTTTTAGAAATTAAAATTGATATACTTTCATGATTTAAGGTAGCACATGCTTCATCTTCATTGGCTCCGAATATTGAGGGTTCCTCTCGTCCAAATGTTAATGAGCTCTTCCCCTCAATATTTGAGACGGATGTTTCTTTGTCTTTCATCTCGAATGTTGAGCATCTCTCAATTTTTGAGTCATCATACTCTAATGTCAATGAATCTCCTTCTTTAGATTCATCTTCATTTTGTGTTGATGATAGATCTTTATAGAATTTGGCCAACTTGCTTTGTAGCTATTTAACATCTTGGTATTTACCTAACTTACACAAAATATTATTAAACATCAAATTAATTAAAAATCTTGGTTATATATTGATAATTGAATTTAGGACAGGCTGATTTAAGGTTATATCATGGTGTTTTGATCTTTTTTTAATCCTAAATTGGGTTTCTAATATATTTTATTAGTTTGGATTTATTTAAGATCTTTATCTTAATTTCTATTGATTTGAGATAATTATTGATTATTAATTTGTTATATTTGGTTTTATAGAAAATTAGGATAAAGATAATAAATTATAGAACTCAATTTCATGGGAGAAGTCTAATTATAAAGATTTGAAATCAAGTCAAAAGAATCAATTCAAAAAAATTCAAGAAAAAGCTTAATTTGAAAAAAAAAAAAATCGAATCTACGGTTTGGTTCAACCCTGATCTGGTTCAAGGGGTTTAAAAGCTTATTCCGGTTCAGTTTGCGAGGAACTCGGCCAGAGTTAGGTTTTCCCAAATCGCGATTCTTTTCTTCCTTCTTCCTCGCAATTTTCTCATTGTTGAGTTCCTCGGCTTCTTGATCGACGTCAGAGCAGCGACGACTTCCAGAGGTTGACGAACACCGACGCATCCGCAGGAACTCTCGCCAGAGTGGTCCATTCCGGCGAACAACTTCTTTACCCCCTCCGGCCGTGTGTCGACCGCTGAGAGTGGTTCAGCTCCGGCGAGTGGTGGCCAGCTGTATCTCACCAAATAGGGACTCTTCCGGAGTGGTCCAGCTCCGGTGAGCTCTCCTCCTTTCTCGCATCCATCGGAGCTCCGCATCAGCTGACCTCGCCGACGTGGTTTGCGAACATGAGGGATGCTCTGTTCATCTCCGACCGCCCTTCAGCCACTGGAGAACGCTAGGTAAGGATTTCCAGTTTCTTGTTCTGATCTTCTTTCCGTGGTTGCGACAGTGGATTAGGGCAGAAGACCGGCGTTCGACTCTCGTCTTCTCCGATTAGATCTCGCCGAAGTGATCCAGCTTCGGCGAAGGTTCTCCATCCCCGTTGGCGTGCACTCGACCGAAGGATTGACCTTGCGCGATTCCACCAGAGCAACATCGGTTCTCTGCTCGGGTTTACTCTTCTGATTCCTCGATTTGGGCAGCCGTAGCCGTAATCTTTGGAAGTTGCATTGAAGACTAATTTTCTATTGTTTTTGTTCTGATTGAATGATTGAATCAAAACCCCCATGTTCTTGCATTTTGCTTCTTGATTTGAGATTGTTTGGAACTAAACATAACTTGTTTATTTGAGCTTTGATAACTGAAGTTATTCTTGTTTTGCATCTGTGAGAATGAAATGGATTCTTGTTTGGATTGAAGCTATAAGACATGGAATTGAATTATGAAATTTAAGCTGTATTTCTTGATGTTGTGGTAACTGAACATGTTTGTTTATTTAGAATGTTGTTGAATTGAACATGTTTGTTTGGTTGATGTTGTGGTAATTGCACATGTTTGTTTGTTTAGAATGTTGTTGAATTGAACATCATTTGTGTTTTGTTTTGAATATTGTTGGTAATTGAACCGGTTCATATCCTAAGTGGTTTGAAAATGAATTGAAGTTGTGATGTTTGAGGTTGTTTGATAATTGAATATATTTGTTTCTTGTTTTGAAGCTAGGAGAAATGGAATTGAATTGTGGTTGATTGAACTGTGAGAATTGGAACAAACCTTTGTTTGTTTGAGCTATAATGTTTGCAATGGGAATTTGAGTTTGAATGTGAGCTTGGAGTTGAAGTGAAACCCTAATACTGTGAAGTTACTACTTTGGAATGAATTTTGTTAGTTGGTTAGTAATTGTAGTAATTGAATGTGAATTTGGTTTAAGTGAATTGGAAGGTTGGATAATTTTGATTTAGTTTTAAATGGTTAGTTGAATAAATTATGAATTTGTGAAAATGTTATACTTTAATGTAATTGTGTCAATTGTTTGGATTTAATTGTAATTGTGTTAATTGGAAATGAGAGTGTAAATTTGGTTGTTGTTTGCATGAATTTGTAATTAGAATGTACGATGTGTATTGATTTGTGAACTATGTATAATTGATGTTCATTAACTAATTTTGTATAGTTGAATACTTGTATGTTAAATTTCTTAGTGAATTGTAATCTTGAATTGTTAATAATATAATATTATGAATAATCAGAATGAGTTATTAAGTAAGGTTAATAATAAAAATCCATTGTCATAATGTCTAATATAAATCTTTATCATTAATTTCACGAGAGAGATGACAACCCGGACCTCTACCATACTATTTGAGTGAAAATTAGGGGTTGTGGTTACTTAATAAATGTTAATTTTTGAACCTCTACTATACTATTTGAGTAAAAATTAGGGGTTGTAGTTACTTAATAAATGTAAATTTTGAATGGTGTCTGTGAAAATAAAATATAAATAAAACATATTAATACATACACTCATCACTTATCATGTGCCTCAGATCTCTTGACTTGCTCCTTGGTCCAGTTGCTCTTCCAAAGAAGTTTTCTCTTTTTGTCTTTAGGAGTTTCAAATCCTTCTTTTAGAGCAAATCATTGCTCTATGGCCATCATAAGGAATTTTCATCATTGTCTTTCATGGAGCAAACCCTCCTAACTGAAAGGCAGTGGAACTTAAATGTTGTATCCAAGTCTGTCTTTGAACTTCATTTGACCCCTTTAAAATTTGAGACTTTATCTTCTACCTCTAGCTTGTGTGCTCCAATGGAGGTTAATCCGATGAAAATTAGCATCTCTCTGATACCACTTGTTAGGGCCTTGTGAGTTAGGTGAATTGTTTCCATCGCTTTGTTTTGATTTCGTACTTGTCGTTTGAATACGCAGTGGAAAATTGAAACAAACTCGACAACACGACACAAACACAACAATTTTACTTGGTTCACCACCTCTCGAGGTGGATACATCCAAGGTCTAGTCTTAATAACTATCCCACTATCCTTTTCTTTATCCTTCTCGAATACCTTCTAGAGATGGAGACATTATATTTTCACAACAATATAAGCAAATACAAAAGATAAAAGCAAATACAAAGAAAGTAAACTATTTTACATGAATCTTATTTTAAGTGCTTTATTATTGCTTTGGATTGCCTCTTGATGGTGGGAAATACAACATCACTTCGTCCCAAACTCTCAAGAACTGACATCTTCGATTTGCCTCAAAATCCTCTTTTATAGGGTTGCATCAGAATGATTTCTGCCTAGCAATCGATTGATTACCTTCATCAACTGATTGTTACATCGGATCTTACCATTTAAACTTGCAAAACATCTCTTTTTACTTAACCAATCGATTGGCATCCCCTAGTCGAACTGGCCAATCAATTCCATAGTATTCTGTTCGCTGATCACCTTCTGCCAATCGATTGCACTAATTGGTTGCTTGGCACCAATCGATTTCTATCACATAACAATTGATTGTTCAAACAGCAAACCCCCTTTAAATTCTGAATTCTAAAATTAGGGTTTACTAATTGATTTATGAGCTTCATCGATCGATTGATCATGCAACAAACCCCTTTTTCGGAGTTTAGAGTTTATTAATTGATTGCTACTTCTTGAAAATTGATTGCTAACCCTAATTTCAACCTTTTCAAGACTGAAATCGTATTTTGCTCAACATCCGGTTGACCTCACTCTACTAAGACTCCTTTTGCTCAACATTTGATCACCCTTGATTTGTCAAGACTTTCCGTTGTCCAATATCCGATCAACCTTGATCTATTGGGACTTCACCAATGCCAAATATCCGATCTTCCTTGACCTATTTGGACTTCTCATTTTATGCTTAATATCCGGTTATGACTTGTTAAGACTTCTCTCGTCGCTAAGTATCGGGTCAACTGTGACTCACTTAAACTTTATGTCTTGTGTCAAGTGTCTAGTCCTCCATGATCCACTTGGATTTTCTGTCTCGTGTCAAGTATCTGGTCCTCCATAACCCACTTAGACTTCCTCTTGCATGTTAAGTGTCTGATCAAATGTGACCCACTTGGACTTCTTGTCTCTTGTAAAGTGTATGGTTCTCAATGACCCACACTTAGACCTTTGATCTCATATCAAGTGTCCTGTCCACCATGATCCATTTAGACTTTTTCACCGTCAAGTATCTAGTCAACCTTGACCTGTTTGACTCTTCTTCACTGTCAAGTATTCAGTTAACCGTGACCTACTTGACTCTTCTTCACCGTCAAGTATTCAATCAACCTTGACCTACTTAACTCTTCTCGCCATCAAGTATCCAGTCAAACTTAACATACTTATCGTCTAACTAACATATTGATCAAATATTGAAATCTAACTCGAGTCAAAATGAACTTAGTCAACCTGATCAACCTTGACCATAGGTCTATTGCACCAACATAAACTACTATTTCTCTCTAAAAAAAGTTTAAGTTTTTTCCAAAAATCACAACAAGCTAAATAGGATATGGAACCAATATTGGAGAACACATTTACACTCAAGGGAGTCCCAAGAATACAATGGTCTTGGTTGAGATTGGATCTTATAAACCTAAATCCATCAGTGAGTTTTGTCCAAAACTCCTTCAACAATACATATGTATTCCTAGGACTCTTATGACTCTAACCATATTTAATTTTTGTATTTTAATCTTATGAAACTATTGGTAAGTTTTGACCAAAACTCATTGTTGAGTCTATTAGTAAGTTTTGACCAAAACTAAATAAAGTTAGATTTATCAAATTCAATCTAAATCAAGACTAATGCATTCCTACGAGGATCTATTGAGTGTAAAATGCCCTCCAAGATTTGTTTCATACTCTAGATGGGTTGTTGCAAGTTTCTAAAATTTATACAACTTTAAGTAAATTTTTCACAAAATCACTATTAGACTTGAACCTATTATATTCAATTAGTAACAATACCAATGTGTTCCTAGGACTCTCTTGACTCTGACCATGTTAAAAATTTTAGATTTTAGATATTATATGATCATCAGTGAGTGACTTATTAGTGAGTTTTGAACACACTTTACTAATACTTCATTAATGAGTTTTGTCCAAAACTTACTTATGAACTTAGGCTTATTAAGTTCAGTCCAAACAATAACTAATGCATTCCTAGGAGTCTTTTAGTGCAATCATGCCCTCCAACCTTGGTGTCACACTCTAGATTGGTTGCTATAAGTTTTTATAATTTATATAACTTTAAATAAAGTTGTCATAAGCTCATTGTTGGACTTAGCCCTATCAAACTTATTTAATAACAACACCACTAGGTTTCTGGAACTCCCTGACTTTGACCATGTTAAAAATTTTAGATTCTAAAAATTATATAACTATTAATGAGTTTTGGACAAAACTCACTAATAGACTTAGCTTATTAGGTTCAATCCAAATCAAGACCTATGCATTATTGGAACTCTCTTGAGTGTAATCATACTCTTCAACCTTTGTTCTACATTTTATTTAGGATGTTATGAGTTTTTGAATTCCATTCTTATGTAATTTTATTACAAAGTTATTAATGAACTCGACTTATCATATTTACTCAATAATAACACATATGTATTTCTGGGACTTTTGCGACTCTGACTAGATTCATAATTTCTGAATTTGGATACTATACAAACATCAATGAATTTTGGCCCAAACTTATCAATGGTTTTAGGTTTATTAGATTCAATCCAAACCAAGACCAATGTATTCTTAAATTTGGACTCTCTCTTGAGTATAACTATGCTCTCGAATTTTGATTCTACACCTTATTTAGACTGTTGTGAGTTTTTTAAGATAATTTTTTAGAAGGAGATAAATGATAATTTCAAAATCCTATAAAACATGACTGTTTTTTTTAGTTTTTAAATGTGCTTCAGTGAGTCAAAGAGTTAAACAAGCATGTGTACAAATTATAATCGTCAATTTGGGTTGGATCCGCTGGGTTGACCCACCCCGCTAAATAATTTAAGCAGGTTGGGTTGAAAATTTATCAACCCATCATCTGGCGGGCCTAAACGGGTCAACCCAAGTGGATCGTGGGTTCAGGCGGGCCAACCCATGGAGGGCTCGGGTTGGCCCACGGGCATAGAAAAAATTAATAAAAAAATTAAAATAACTAATAAATTACAACTTACAGGCTATAGCTTATAAGTCAAATCCTAAACCCAGATCCAACGGCTAAGATAAACATAACTGAAAAACCCTTAGGGTACGTTTGGTTGGGGGTCATCCATGATTACCTTGGTTATCCATCCAAAGTTATCAACGAAAACCTTGTTTGGTTTAGGTAATCAGCGATTCCCAAGTAATGCTTCATGTCCGACACGTCAGCAAAAGACGGCATCCAATCCGGAATCGGAAAACCAAAGAAAACTTAGGTTTTTCTTGATTCCGGGGTTAAGGTAATTTTCTTTACAAAATTACCCTTGCCTATGGTGAAATCCTCCGCAAGTGAAACCCGACTCCCATCCGCCGTGACCTCGCCCTCATCTACCTCTCCCTCGGCCTGCTCATCTCCGCCTCCAACCTCATGTACTCCTACGCCCTCCTCTACTTCCCTGGAAAGATTCCGATCTTTCTCTCTCGGCAGATTGAGAGGCGGCTCCAGGAGATTTCTTCTTCTTCTTCTGCCTTCGTTTTTCCGCTGCTTTGGGGTTTCTAGAGACGAGACAACTCGTATCCACTCCAAATCCTGTTAAAAGTAGAAGATCGCAGATCAAAAGCGGCATCACAGAAAGCCACTGCTCTTCTTGTGGGTTTTGGGCTCGCTATGCTGCCCACATCTCTTTGCTTTCTATATTCATCATTCCGTCGACATTTTTCGATACCTTTTTTTTACGCCCTTTCGAATATTTTTTTTTGAGGTACTTCATGATTTCTTTTTCTTTCATTCACAATTAAATGAAGTTTGCATTTGATTTCAGTTATGATGCCTTGTTTCATTAAAGTTCACTCTTTTCATTTTAATCTCTTTCTCTCTTTTTTCTTCTCGTCAGATAATCTTACACGAGTGTCATGTATGTATCTGATTTGTTTTTGTTTGAGAAAAAAAGTGACAAACTGTTCTTCCGCAATGAAGTGACAAACTGTTCTTACACGAGTGTCATGTATGGATAATCTAAATTGATTTTTGGTGGCTTTTGAGCTAGGAAGGATACTTGCTTATATTCATCTTCACCTTGTTTAGATAAAATTGCAGACTTGGATTTGATGTTTATACCATTGAATCTTGCTATTCTGTTTGATCAATTGAATCTTGCTCGATTTTCGACAGAGGAAACTCATAAATCAGTAAAACATGAAACCAATGCTATGGATGTATGGAACCACTCAAGTTCCTCTGCTGGAATTTTATCATGAATAGCCTTATCTATTTGCTATATAATGTGTGTAGTATGAAGAAAATGATTAAGGAATTGGGGAGTCTTTAGACTAAAAGTACAAAATTAAGAATGGGGTTAAAAAATTTGTTGTTGGTTTTCCATTTTTTTCTTTCAAAAACCGAAAAGAAACAAAAAAAACTAGGGGTAATATATAATATATATATATATTATAATTAATATTATAATTAATAATTTAATTTAATTTTAAAAATAATTAAATATTAAATTAATTTAGTTGTAAAATTTGATTATAATTGAACTAGGTGTAATATAGTAAATGTTAAAGTAAGTAATATGTTAAAACCTTCAAACAAACAAGGTTTTATCTTATTACCTAGGATTAAACCAAACAACATTAGTTTATGTTTTATTCCCTATAACCTTGGTTATGTGATTACTTGGTAATCACATAACCAAGGTAATCATGGATGACCCCCAACCAAACGCACCCTTACTCTTTGTTTCTCTTCGCCTATCCAACTAATACATTAAAGCCCTAGCTCCGACCATCCCTATCCCATTCAATCATCCCCTCCCATCCACCTTGCTAGTCCTCACTTGCCTCCACGCCCTTCGTGCCTTCTCGTGAATCACAAAAATTGAGAGAACGACAGTCCTGTCTCTGATCTCCAAGCACAAATCTCATTCCCCCCCCCCCCCCCCCCCCCCCCAATCCGACAATCCCTTAATCTCCAATAACAAATCCCACCAGTCTGGCAGCTCTTGATCTCCTATTTGAGGTGAAATTTTTTTACTTTCTTTACTAGTTTCCTTTTATTTCCCTTATTTTTTTCTACGTTTGTGGTTCTCATGGCCTTTTGCCCCTCGTTTTCTTCCCATGTCCTGCATGATCTGTGCGCTAAGCCTGGCAAGACATTAGACAAACTACTGTACTTGTTGTTTCTTTCTCTCCTCATGTACACATAAACTCTGGTTTCCTTCTGTTTCACTATTTGCTTGATTATCAAGTTTGGAATCCTTGCAATTAGCATCAATCTTTTCCCCAATGATGAGCAAAACTTGTTTGCTTGTAGAATTTGACCAATTGATTTGATGCTTAAAACTGTTGGTATTTTGAGTGTAATTATGTGAACTGTGAAGTCTGAATTTTTTTATAGGAATTTGTATTTGTATAAACTATGCAAATTAGATTTTTGCCTTTTAAATGTCAATTAAGATTTACTATACTCTCAATCTGAAAATATAGAATGTTTTAACATTTATTCTGCAATAATATTTCATCTAGTTCTCTCTTTTGGCACTCAACATATCTTTGAGAAGACATGGTTTTAGAAGAGCCAAGTTTTGATTTGTTTTTATTGAGATACAGAGGGGTAACACAAAAATAAGTTTTTATTGTTCCGCTATTGACATTTTTTGTGTTTGATTGATTTTATATTTTTTTTATTACAGATTGATTTTCAAATGGGTTCTACTTCTCAAAAGCAAACTATTAGTTTAGATGTTGATGAATTGGAAAGTACTAAACAGGATAAGGGGTCACCTAAAAAGTCTAGAGAAACTTCTGATATTTGAGTGTATTTTAAGAAAATCATAGGGATTGATAACATACATCAAGATGAATGTAATGGGTGTAAAAATAGTATAAATGTGGGGGTAAACATTATGGAACTTCTACGTTATGGCATCATTTTAAAATTTGTAACAAATTAAAGTTCTATGATGTAGGGCAAATGATTCTTGATCAGGATGGGAAGATGAGATTTAAGAAAATAGACCAAAAGATTTCACATGAGTTATTGGCTTGTGCAATCATAAGACATGATTTATCATTTTCATTTGTTGAATATGAAGATATTAGAGCATGGATGAAGTACATAAATCCTGATGTTGTTTGTATTTCTAGAAATAGTCTTATTTCTGATATTAACTGAATCTACTTGAGGGAGAAAGAGAACTCAAGTATGTTTTGGCTACTATACATAATAAAGTTTGTTTAACTTTAGATTTGTGGACGGTGTGCACTAGTGAGGGTTACATTTGCTTGACTGTTCATTTTGTTGATAATGATTGAAAATTGAATAGTTAAATACTTAATTTTTCTCATATGTCTCCTCCACACTCAGGAGTTGAATTAGCTACAAAATTGTTTGAATTTTTGAAGGAATGGGGGGTTGAGAAAAAAGTTTTCTCTTTGACATTGAATAATACATCTAGTAATGACAACATGCAAGTTCATTTGAAAGAGCAACTCTCTTTGTATGATAACTTATTGTGTGATGGTGAGTTTTTTCATATTTGTTGTTCTGCTCATATATTAAATTTCATTGTCCAAGAAGGTTTGAAAGTTACTGCTATAGCTTTGAATAAAATTAGAGAGTCGATCAAGTATGTTAAAGGTTCAAAGACTAGGATGAAGAAGTTTGGAGAATGTGTACAAGCAATTGGTAACATTGATATCAATATTGGCTTACGATTGGATATGCCTACTCGTTGAAACTCAACATATTTAATGCTGGATAATGTCATCAAATATAAAAAAGCTTTTGCTTCTCTTTAATTTAATGATAAGAATTATAAATATTGGCCTTCAAGTGAAGAGTGGAAAAGAGGAGAGAAATTTTGTGAGTTCCTTGAGCCATTTTATGACACTACCAATTTGATCTCTAGTTCTTCTTATCCTACATCAAATTTATATTTTATGTAAGTTTGGAAGATTGAAGTTCTGTTAAGGGAAAACTTATCGAATGAAAATGAAGTGATAAGTTATATGTGTAAAAGAATGATGGAGAAGCTTGATAAGTGTTGGACTCAGTATAGCATGGTGCTTGCATTTGGGGCTATTCTTGACCCATGAATAAAGCTTTTGATGTTGGAGTTTTTTTATTCGAAGGTTGAAAGTGATTTTCTTAAATGCCAAAAGAAGATGGAACTTGTGAAGACAAAATTATATAAGCATTTTGACCAGTATTCTAATACTAACAAAACAAGTTCTTCACAACCACATTCTTCTTCTACCATACATACACATCCTCAAAGTGGAGGAGTTAAAGGAAAGAACAAAAGAATCTTTGATTTAAATACTTTAATATTTTTTTCTTGTATTCTCTAATTGATTTATATTTCTTGTTATTACTATTCCAACTAATATAGGAAATGATAGCATATGAAAGTCAAATAATTACAAGTGCTGGAAAATCTCAATTGGATATCTATTTGGAGGAGCCAAAACTCGAATTTGTATATTATCAATATTTGGATGTTTTAGAGCATTGGAAGAATCAAAAGCATCGGTACCCAACCCTTGCACTAATGGCATGTGATGTTTTAGCTATTTCTATAACTACGGTTGCATAAAATCAACTTTTTCCATTGGTGCTCGTGCGCTTACTAAGTATAGAAGTTGCACCCTTCATGAAAAAGTGTCAGTTCTTATTTGCACTCATAATTGGTTACATAGTTATACTATTGGTAATTTTGTTTACTTTAGTTATGTTCTTGACTTAGTTGATAATTAGTTCATTATGATTTTATTTTTAATTATTTTATCTTTGTGTATTTTATATGTAGATAAAGGTAATGAAGACAATGCAAGCATCAGATAACATTGTTCAAATAGGGATCAAATACTCTAGAAGAGGATATTGATGAAGAGAAAGGAGATGGAGGAGAATTAAAAGAACTTGATATGAATGATGCCATGATTGATAAAATTTAAAAAATATTATATTATTTGTTTAGTTTCATAGACTTTATTGAACTATTTGATTATGTAAATGATGCATGATGTGTGTTGTGTGGATAGATCCTCTTTGTGGTGAAGTTTTAGGTTATTCCTTTTGATTAAATTTGCACTGTTGGTTAAATATGAGTCTTGGAGTCTTTGTGAAGTCTTAGTTAAATATATTTGATTATATATATTTATATTCTCCTTCATATGCATGAACTTGTGAACTCTACGGGTCTACAATGGTAAGTCACAAAATTAAATTGCAAAAAATAGAGATTCTGACTAAATAATTATTTTATTATGTATATATGTTTTTAAGCCCATGGGTTGATCCGTTTAACCCACAACTTGTCTTGAATTGGATTCAGTTGGAAATTTTATAATCCCTTGAGATGGTGAGTCGGCTCGCCCTGCTTCGTCGGTGTTGAATTTTTTATAGATTGACCCGTTCCGCCATGGATCGGCCTATTTGACAGCTCTAATATAAATGGAGGAATATTTTAGGTCTTCACGCCTAGGGTGATTTTAAGATTTAAAGAGTGTGTTTGCCCGTAGAGGTCATGTAGAATTGGTTTATATCGAACCATTCGTTAGAAGATCTATGGCAATGACGAAAGCTGGACCAAGATAGTCGACTTTTTCCTCAGTAATTTTCAGTTTGGTGAGTGTACTCGTTAAGTCGTGTGGGCGTGTTTTATTGTAAATGTGATTTTTTTTTTTTTATTATCCACATGTTGCATTGCCAAGTGGTACATAACTCGCAGCATTGACAATTCCTACCTTCAAGTTACAACAATATTGGAACAATCCAATTAACAAAAAATTGAAGATATCATCAAGAATAATTTTTTTGAAAAGCATTTCGGCTACTGAAACTCTCGGACATTTTGGGGACAATAAGAAAATCAAACTATATGCAGTATTAATTGCAATACGCATTAACAGCCACTACAATACTCCTGGTTCACAGACAAAAGTTTAAAAACAGAATAGCCACCTTCATAGATCAAAACAACGCATCGCTTTGTAGATACATGGATGCCTCTTCGACCCCCTGAATGAAATAATGATGCAGCCAGCCGAAAAAAATGGCAGCAAATGAATACACAATAACTAAAAATAACTGAGATGAAGGTGGGAGTCACAACACTTTAACTCCACTTGGGCGTTTGCCTTCCATAGCATCCTTTTTGTTGCGGCAATCCGTGCAGAGGAAGGGTCCTTCCCATGGCTTTGAGCTGGTGGAGAAGATGGAGCCAGCGTGAGCTGATGCACCTTCACTTGGAGCAAGTTCTGCCTGGCATATAGCACATGTGAACATATTGGATGTTTTTTCTGCAGATGGGTCATTCCCTAGCCTGAAAAGCACGATTAAAGTGTGGAATCAAGACTTGCATGGAGATGAATTTTGAAAAGAAAATCATGCTGCAACAGTACGATTGTGTATAAACTATAGACCAAGAAGTCCAACAGTAGTATTAGGTTGCAGTATTGTCACAATCAAATAATATGTTCAGGACGACAGCAAAATGGTCGAAAGAACTAATACACTGACAAAGGATGCTTCAGAAACCAAGTTGGTGTCTCCATACAGTAATACGAGGTCTGATTTAGTACCTTATACAATTTGAAAGAAACTTGCAAAAAGAAAAATGGAGTGATTTTCAAAAAGTGAGTTTTCAACCAAGAGAGACACAAATATTTTCCTCCAAATTTAAGTTATTATATGTGAATCAATATAGCATGGTGCATAATCAATAGTCAGCCAGTTACTAGACACTATAAATTTAATATAAAAAAGTTCTTAAATCTTAAACACGCTAAACATAAGGACATGATAGGGGTAGATATATTTTAGAAACAATTAACCTCCTTTGTTTATACATAGCTTTATTATAAGAGAATTATTAACTGGATAATAGAATAAGCTCACATTGGACATGAAGCTTATTAAACTACTCTATATGGTTCATTGAACACTTACCTTTCAGAAAGCATTGCTGATCCTTCTTCAAATATTTCTTCAACTATACTAACAGCAGATAATTTCTTAGGTAGCTTATTAGCAGAATCTTTTGACTTTTTTCTGAAGATGAAAGACTTGAATTTGTTCATCTTTTTTGGTGGAGATTGAGGTGGCTCTGAATGATCAGGTTGAGTAATGTCGACGACAATGCAAGTTGTATCATCCTTCAAACCCCTTGTCCTAAGTGCTTCCTGCTTGGTTATCACCCAAAATAAACAGGTAGAAAATTAGTTAATTAAGATTATATAGAAATCATTGATTATAAAAAGATCGATCATAATTAATTTGAGAGAATGATGGAATAAATCTGAGATACAAATGGCAAAATTTTACAACTAGTTACTTTTACAACTTGTCTGGCAGCAAGCTCTGCAGGTAAACCTCGGCATGAGTTTGCAGCCATTTCAGAAGTGAGAGCATCCCATATACCATCTGAAGCAATTATAAGTCTTCCTCCGGCATTTGTCAGCTGACATAAAACTAAAGATCTTTAGG
Organism: Curcuma longa; assembly: GCF_044706935.1. Taxonomy (NCBI): domain Eukaryota; kingdom Viridiplantae; phylum Streptophyta; class Magnoliopsida; order Zingiberales; family Zingiberaceae; genus Curcuma; species Curcuma longa. Next base: position 8,370,963 of record NC_133875.1, read on the forward strand.
TCAAGTTAAATAATGAAATGACTAAGGATCTAAATCCAGAAGAACCAAAAAGAAGCAGCAATAGCACGCATCCACTAGGTCGCATGCTCGGTGAATTCAGGCATGATAACTTAGTTGAATGTTTAAACCCATGGAACCATCTTTCACGCATTGATGTCTTCAGTCTATTTGAACTTTATGAATGGAAAAAGAAGCTAGAAGCAAGATAATACCTTGACTTGCTTGACATAAGGAATGGGGACAATAAATTCCCCGACATCCATATCTCCTATTGATCTGGATAAGCATAACCCTCCTGGCCAACAACGAAGGGGGCCAATCTAGAGTGTCCATGGCCACCAAAGCAAAATGAAATGTTAATTTTGTCATTCAATGTGATTCTTTTCATGAAAATCAAATAAACCCCACCTCAGCACCACCAACAATGTTGAGTCTCCCTACTTCACCTCCGCTGGCAGTAACCCGTTCCCGCCTGTCAAGGAACATCATTTTCTATGAAATATAGGAAACACTATCTAATTGCTGCTTATGAAAAAATAAACAGCATCAATACACACTCTTCAACATTTTCTTCAAGCCTATGATCAACAGTAAGTGCAGAAATCACCCCTCCTTGTGCATCTAAGATGCATCGAGAGTCTCCTACTGAAGCAACAGTAATTGTCCATCCATGAATTATTACAAATGTCACTGTGGTTCCAGATGTTTGTCCTGAAAAACAAAAAAGAACAAATAGAAATAAGAAATTCGTATGTATGTGAAGAACCTAAAAAAGCAAATCTCTAGAAAAGGGAAATGAAGCAGGCCTTTTCTCTGGAATTCTTTATCAGTCTTAACAAAACCAGCTACCAAAGCACGAGGTAGAGCTTGAAGCCATTCTTCCCGACCAAGCCCATGAGGAATTGCACACATAACGTGATTCAACAAGTTATCTCTTGTATATATTGCTGCAGCATTACCATTATGCCCATCGAGGACCTGAAATAAAATGATTATAGATCAGTTTATTGAAATATATAGTTTGACTAATCTGCATGAGGCATCTGACTTATACAAAATATAAAAAGTTTTATTTCCAAATAATTGGCAAAAAAAATATACTCATTGACCTTGTCTGATTTCCTGTTTCATAATGCAGAGAATAACTTAGTAAAAACCCTGTTCCGATAAGTGTGGCCAAATGAACAATCCTTCAACACATGCATATGTATATCACACATATATACAATAAATTTAAAACAAACAAAAACAGCAATGCCCTCAAGAATAAGAGAAACTGAAAAATCCTAGGTTAAAGATATCAACAACCTCCTTTCTCTTTGAATCAAATCACCTTTTAACTTTTGATATCATTCACCTTCTAAATAAAACAATAGTGCAACTTTCATGAGATCAATGTTGAGATTTTACAACTGAAGCATATGATTATCTGATGAGAAAGTTAATAAACTGGCTCTAGCATAATGGACAAAGTCATCAGCATCATGCGATGAATTACGTTGCCTTAAGGGTAGAAAAAAAACTCTTATCTCTCAACATCTCCTTTAGTGTGATTTGTTTCTCAATTGGTTCTTCCTTCAACACTAGAATATTTTTAGAGGAATTTGGCTCATGCTTTGAGAATGAATCTATTTGAAGTTGAAATTTTAGCTTTTAGGCTACAATGGTTCTGAGCAAAATGATACCATAAGAAACTCCAATGAACATAGCTTTGATTCAAACATGTGTTTGATTGTATGTATATTGGTTGTTGCTCACACGATATATGTGTATATATAATATTGTCATAGATTTTCATGTAGCATTGATATATATTTAAATATATATTTTTCTATTTGTTAATGGAACATCTGTGGCATCATCATGAAGTCAGATTGAACTAGTTGAAAACTTACAATCAAAAGATTAAATGGCCAAATAGTTAAAGCTTCAAACTTTTGAAAAAAAAAAACTGATAAAGAAAGATGTCTCATGACTCAATAAAATGAAGATAAAGATCTTTGCCTCCATGCTTAAACTATCTTTTCAATCTTCACTGAACTTCTCATTCCACCAAAGGAAAAACACTAGAGAAAATGAGAGACTCATAAATAACACAAGTCATATATAATGTGTTTGTGAATAAGATCTTAATCAAATTTGTATACATAACATCTCCAAATGATAAAATGAGAGATTCATAAATAACACAAGTCATATATAATGTGTTTGTGAATAAGATCTTAATCAAATTTGTATACATAACATCTCCAAATGATTTTTCTGGTGACTGTGATAAAAGAACAGAGTTAATGCACATTTTAGACATTTGAGTTCTTTTTCTAAATCCATAAGAGTACTCAGTACTCATATAAACTCATAATACAGACCAATCAACAATATTTGCATCAAGTTTGTTCTTTGGGTTACTTATTAGGTGTTCTTTGAGAGAAAATGAGGAGACGTATATACATCATCATGTTAAACTTATCTGAGAATAATAGTGATAACTATCTCATGATGGCTTCTTTTTTTCTTTCTAAATAACCATTTTAGGATGTTCCTGTGGAAAAAAAAATCTCTGAGCATTATCACGTGTGGCTGATCATAGTAGGCGAAATCAACTGATAGCGATATACATCACCAGAGTCGGATTACTATTGACAATGACCAATCTTTTTTTTTTTTTTTGAGAAATCGGTAACATAAAGATTAAGGAGAAGTTTAGGAAAATATAGATTTAAAGACATTAGTTAGATCACATTATATAATTTATGAAATTCATTAAAATTTGGTCAAATTGATATGGTCAAATTAAGATGTAAGTGGATTAAATAGAACTAAAATTTGATCAAATTGAGATGACTCTAAAAACTTGACCCATTTAACTTCCCCTTTAATCCAATTTGATTCCCAGAAAACACACACGGGAAGGAAAGAGAGTCTTCATTGAGCTTGATTCCTAGAAAACTCACATGGGAAGGAGAGAGAGTCTTCGTTGCTCTCTTAAATTTCTTAATCTTGCCGTATTTTGAGATTTAGCACAAGATCAAGGATCATTTATTCAGCCATACTATCACTAGTTAGACTCCACGATCACCTGTATTTCTCTCACTCACTAACATTTAAGCAAGGTCATTGTGGATCGAGCGAGGTCTTAATCTTGTTTGATTAAGACAACACACCTATATCGTTTAATTTATTAGCTTAAAATGGCTTAGAGCCGTCTTGATCATGATAAATATTCTGAAGGCATTAAGTAGTAGCTTTATCAAAAAAAACATATTCACAAGGATTGTGCCTAATGTTCCTGTTTTGGAAGAAACTAAGAGCATGCCTAAACTGCAGCGATACTGCGAGTTGTGCCACTACAAAACTAGGGTAGTTTCCCTTCCCTAGTAGACCATGAACAGAAAAAATTGTCCCAAACCGAATCGAAAGAGGAAAACTACTGGATTCATTCGTTAATTGAGCGATCCAACAGGGCAGCTCAAGAGAAAGTGGGATCCGGAGCCTACCGCGAAGACGGAGAAAGAGGAGGAGGGGTCGCCGGCGACGCGCTCGCAATCGGTCCGAATAAGGAAGTAGTCCTCCCCTTTCTTCGACTGCGCGGCGCATCCGTAACGCACGCGCGGTCGTTCGGCCTTCTCCATCCTCGCCTCCTCCCCGATCAGCTGCGCCAGCGGTACCATGCTGCCGCTCCCGGCGCGGCGAGGCCGCCCTTCCCTGCAACCCTCCCCCACTGCCTCGTCCGCCATCTCCGCCGGGTAGAGAAGCATCAAAGGGCGCAGATCTGGTGGGCGCGGAAGAAGGGAAGAGGAAGGGAAGAAGAAGAAGTAGAGGAAATCATCAAACACCGAGGCCAACGCCAACGCGGAAATGCCGACTCTCCCTCCTTTAAACAAATCGGGGGAAATAATATAATAATAATAATAATAATAATAATAATAATAATAATAATAATATCTAATGGTTGCCGATGGAAGCTAAATCTAATCCACCATTGATAACAGTTGGCGCTACAGCAGCTGCCGAGATTGAGTGAAGAAGGTTAACAATAATAAAAATAATAATAATAATTAAATATTCAAAATGCCATTATGTATAATGAAAAAGTGAGATTGATTAAAGCAAAACTAAAGCAACAAAATAAAAAATTGTCCATTAAAATGCCATCATGGTGCAGTTAATGATTGCGAAGCAATTTTTGTAAGGATGGTCTGCTCATTAGCAAAGTAATATCGGAAACTAGTTTTGAAAAATAATTAGTTGAAAAGAGGTATGGAGGACTATTTTATGAATAAATTATTATAAATTGAATTTTTAAGTGAATAGAGAGTTAATGTACCATATGAAATTAAATGGTATGAAATTTCTTTTATAAAAAAATAAAATTCGCCATCCTAATGATCTCACAACTATCTACGAAGAGGTAAATTGAGAAACAAATAAATATATAAATATTAAATATTAACGAAAATATATATGGGTCGCATGAAATTTTAATAAATCAGAAAATATAAATAAATTTTAATTTTTAAATTTCTCAAATATCATATATCACAAATGAGATTCTAAAGAGTCCATCTCATTTTTTTTTACAATTGCACCGTAACATAAAGTGAAAGTGGAATATACATATAGTCAATCGTGTGGGACTATTGGGACGATGAATTTTACGAAGGAGTGGAATATACATGTATGCAAATAAAAAGTGGATGAAGTGAAGCTGGGCTAATTTATTAGATGGAATTAAGGGAAGTAATGGCTCAATTTTTGGGCTACCTACCAGCCCTTAATTAAGGCTCCAAAAGTTAAAAGCATAATGGGCTTCCAATTAGGAAGCCCAAATGGCACCAGTCAAGAGCTCTGCAACTCAATAGGTAAATTTTGACACCTTGTTTACTAAGAAAAGAATAGACGGTAGGTACGAGAGTGACATTTTTTTTTCATTTATTTGATGTAAAATTAAAGAAACAAATCCATAAGTAGATTATTTTTATAAAAAAAATTCATCCACCTCAAATCGGATGGAACTGACTTTCCTTTTCATCAACTCTAACAATCCTAATTCTTCTTTGTGTGCTCAAACAAACTAGTGATTAGTAAGAGATGCAAAGCAAGTTTGTTGGCTCGCGACAGTCTCACAAAGAACATACCTTGCCATGAGGTTTTTGCGAGTTCGTGCGGCCTTGCAAAGAGCTTATAGTTAGGTTTATACTCTACAATGCCACCGCTACCTTATAAGTCTGTCGTCTACATGATCGTCGTGAGCGAAGGCAACCTTATGAAGAGCTTGTAGCTAAGCATTACTTGGATCTTTTCCTTTTCTAGTGAGAATTTTTATCCACTATTATTTTTTTTTTCCTTCTTTAATCTACACTTAAGGATAAACATGACATTAGTCCAAAAAAAAAAAAAAGAGTTGTACTAGACCTGCCCATGAAATGGGTCCTAGATCTTAATCAACTTGACTATAACTATTGATATTCTTATATATTAATTAATTATTTAATAATTAATCAATAGTTTTCTTTCACTTTATTACTATGCTTAATAGTTGGAAGAAGAGTAAGAGAGTAATAATTTCTTTCAACTCTCTGTATTATGTATCAATTCGTTTATATATACTAGTGTGATTTAAAAATTAGAGAGAATGAGTAAAAGTAATTCCGATCGTTGGGAGAGAGGGGGTTTTATTTTTTTTAACGATTAAGATTATTTGATCATTTTTTGATCAATGACTATGATTTAGTGTTAGTTATTTTTTAAATTATATAAATAAGGAGCTCATTTCATCCTTGCCACACCATCTTCTCTACTCTCAAATATTTCAAAATCTCGATCATTTCTACTCCAATTCAACAATTATAATGGAAAGAGAAAGGTTCATCATCTCGATCTTGAAGAGATATAAGAAAATAGTTAAATCCGAATGAGGATTATGATATTCAATTTATCAATGATAAGTCTAAGCAAGTTCCAACACTCGAGACATAAAGAAATATTGATGGCGATACTTCTAAGCTTTGGGTTACTCATTTAAAATGGTAAGAGATACATAGACAACTTAAATAAGCACAATCCTTTCTTTGTATATATATATATATATATATATTATAAATTTATAATTTTTAAATAATAATAATCTAGAATCGTAACGAACCGTGAACTGATGGTTCAAACGGTGAACCGTAAAGGTGCGTTTGGTTCAAGTTATCATGCATAACGTTGGTTATACAATTACCAAGTAATCATATAACAAAGGTTATGAGAAATAAAATAAAATATAATATTATTTGATTTAACCTTAGATAATGCAACAAAATTTATTTAGTTGAAAATTTTAGTGTATAACCTAATTTAATATTTACTATATTACTCTTGGTCCAATCCTAGATACTTTTGTAACTAAATCAATTTAATATTTGATTAATTGTTTTAAATTAAATTAATAATAATAATAGGTTGATAATATATATAATAAATGAATATAATTAATTTATAATTTTTGAAAGGGGTATCACGGGAGGACTAGTGAAATTATGTGGGTTATTCATGTTTGCTAGGGAAAAATCACTAAATAATAATTGATGTCCAAATATTTGTCCATGTACATCAATCAACAATGAGCTTGTAGGTTTTGACAAGGAATTAGACTGCTGAAATGGGAGGAAATTAAATAGAAAGCAAAATTTAGTTGTGTTTGTCTTCCCAAAATGCATGATTGAATTTAGCAAACAAGAACAGTACTAATAATAAATAATAATAACTATCTATCTATCTATCTTCTCCTCGCTTCTCAAATAAGAAATGGAAAGGTGGGACTACTGTAACTTAAAAATAGATTTTGGATTCCATGATCTTGACATAAGCTGGCTGATAACAGATGCACAGATCATAATTAGCATATATGGTACTATATAAATTAGGTGTTTGATTGCGAATGATCGAGTCATGAATAAAGACGGAGCTAAAGTTTGAAGATGATGGATAATGGAGATAATTACTAGTATCAAAATCGAACCATTAGGCTTCAACTCTGATACACTAACTTCAAACTCTCAAACCATCCAAGAAATAAAACTGATGAAGCAAAGAAGAGAATAATCTCACTTAGAGAAAATTCTTACATAAAGAAACAAAATTAGAAATTATATTCATTCAGATGATTAAAATATAGAACTCTAGACTTCTTTTATATACTCGATCCACATAATAATAAGTATAGAAATAAATATTTTAAACAAAGAAAATAAGTTAATCTGGCCCCATGTATGTTCCTTTCTCTTGAACACCTAGCCAAGGCTGCCTAGCTTCCTCTTCGACGAGTCTGTCGCTTGAGTAAAATGCCTAAACCAACATGGGGCCTCTTAACGAATAAAAAATATAAATGAATTCATGTTTGGTTTCTTATGGCCCTCCTCTAGGCAATCAACTGATTCCTTGCCCTTCATTTCAAATTTCTCTTGCTTAATTGCTTCCTATCCTTTGCGTACGCCCTTAATTCCTTGGAGAGTAGATGCATGCATTCTGATCGATCGAGGATGTTAATTCACAAATTTCTTGTTGATTAATTCTGAATTGGAGGTTGCCGAGATTAGCAGGATTAAGAGTTACAAAATATTTTGTAGATGTATGATCGAAGCAATATATATATATATATATATATATATATAAATATATATATATAATTCTTGATTCGTGTCCAAGAAAGCCAGGCAGCCAGCCATATGTAAAAGCTATCCCTTTGCTCAAATTCTTAACAAATAAGATTAGAATCTAAAAGTTCTTGATAAGTGACCAACAACTTAGTTTGATTCTAGCTAGCTATCTGCCATCCACCATTGGAGCCATGTCACCTCACATCATTTACGATTCCGAATCCGATGAGCCACCAAAGGCCACTGCCACCGCCGCCACTGCCACCTCCATCGCCTCTTCCCCCGTCACCAACACGGTCGTCGCTGCTGCTGCTAAAAGGAAGGGCGACGACAGGCCCAAGACCAAGAGGTCCCTTCATGATCACCTAGGTGGAGGAAAAGGTAAGCCATTCCATTTCTTTTCCTGCAGGATCTATCTCAAGTAGTAGTGTACGTCGTTCCTGATGTGATGCCTGTTCTTGCAGTTGCTGATGTGCTGCTATGGAGGAACAAATACTTATCGGCCGGGATCTTAACTGGTGCGACGGTCGTATGGTTTATGTTTGAGGTGGCTGAGTACCATTTCCTTACACTTATGTGCTACACCACCATCTCGACGATGCTTGTAATCTTCATTTGGTCTAACTTTGCAACTCTAACTGATAGGTAACAACATTCTACATATTTTCTTTTCTCTTGTTCACCCCAAAATCATAATTTATATATAATTCCTATCCGATACATACTGCAGAAGTCCTCCAAAAATCCCTGAGATCATTCTATCTGAGCATGCCTTCAAAGAGCTAACATCGTCCTTGCATTCCAAGATAAGTGGATTCGCGTCTACCCTTCAAGATATCGCGCGCGGAAAAGATCTCAAAACGTTTCTCTTGGTATAGTATATATATATATGAATTATATTGTCGACTGATTGTTACATTGTATGTGCTGAAACTGTCTCCTCCTTCTTCAGGCAATTGCCTTACTTTGGCTGGTTTCTGAAATAGGAAGCTTTTGCAGTTCTCTGAGCCTCTTATATCTTAGTAAGCAGCATTCGATCGATGACAAACAAACAAACTTCGAGTTCGGCATATATGCATTTGTTACGTATTTAATTTGTGTGTGTGTGTTTTAATTTCAGGTCTTCTTTGTGCCCATACAGTGCCAGCATTGTATGAGCGATACGAGGATGAAGTTAAAACTTTAGCAAGGAAAGGGAGCCGCGATTTGCAGGTGTTTTACGAGAAGATAGACTCCAAGTTTCTTAACAAGATTCCAAGAGGACCAGTGAAGGAGAAGAAGTTCAAATAATTTAATTGTAACGTTTGAGATTTGTTATTGATTTAATCTTTGTTAATAAACTCTGCTATGACTGATATATTCTCTTTACTATTTATTGGCAACTCAAAATAAAAATTCTAATGGTGTATTTGATAAATCGACAAATATAGTAAAAATAATAATACTAGCTATTCTAGGTGGTTTATGATACAAAATAGAAATAAATAAATAATAAAATAAAATTTAAAGAGGGGATAAATAGGGAATTTGGTTCAAGAAATGAAATGGAGATAGAATAGTTATTTATATATTTAATTTATAGGAATATGATATAAAATAGATATAATGAAAGTTCTTTTTATTTACTTGTTAGATTGTGAAGAGAGGCTAGAGGGGAATGGGGAGTAGATCTTGATTGCATTCATTTGTTATGTTGCTTCTCTCTGCAATTTTAGTTCATGCAGTAGAAAATTTACAAAATAATAAATAAATCACCACAAAAATACCATAGAATAGAGACGGAATTAGAGACGGAATTTAATTCCGTCTCTAAGATTAGCGACGGATAAATTGAATCCGTCTGTAATTGAATCCGTCTCTAATTAGCGATTTAGCGACGGACCTTTAATTCCGTCTCTAGTTAGAGACGGAAGTTTTTTTTTCCGTCGCTATATAGCGACGGAATAAATACTCCGTCGCTAACTAGCGACGGAATAAATACTTCCGTCGCTAGTTAGCGATTTTTAGGGTTCCGCCGAATCTTTTTTTCCTTCTCCTGCGCGATTCTCCTCTCGGCTGTCTCGGCGATCTTCTCCTCTCGGCTGCGTTCTCCTCTCTCCGGCGAACTCTCCTCTCGGCTTCTTGCTCCCTTTCCCGGCTGCTTGCTCCCTTTCCCGGCTGCTCCCTCTCCTCGCCTGCTTCTCCTCTCTCCGGCCGGCTGTGAACAGCAAAGCTCCTCTGCTCTCTCCCCGGCTGCTTCTCTCCCTTTCCCGGCTGCTCCCTCTCCTCGGCTGCGTTCTCCTCCCGGCTCTCCGGCGAAGTTCTCCTCTCGACTGCTTGCTCCCTTTCCCGGTTGCTCCCTCTCCTCGCGTGCTTCTCCTCTCACCGGCCGGCTGTGAACAGCCAAGCTCCTCTCTCCCGGCTGCTTGCTCCCTTTCCCGGCTGCTCCCTCTCCTCACGTGCTTCTCCTCTCACCGGCCGGCTGTGAACAGCCAAGCTCCTCTCTCCCGGCTGCTTGCTCCCTTTCCCGGCTGCTCCCTCTCCTCGGCTGCTTCTCCTCTCTCCGGCCGCCTGTGAACAGCAAAGCTCCATTTCTTTCGGAAGGTAACAAGTAGTGTATAATTCTGGTTAAATGTAATTCTGGTTAAATGTTAAAATTTTCCTATAGTATAATATCAATATGATTTTTTTAGTATATACCATGGAGTAAGAACTAAGGGTGCACTTATCTTATGCGTGTACTTTATAATATTCAGATTATGAGTGTAATTTGTTTCTTTGTATCCATATGATGCCTCTCATATCAACACGGTATAAATTACAATGTGGTGACAAGTAGTAGAAAAAAAAACTCAATGTGATAACAAGTAGTAAAAAAACTCAATATAGTGGCAAGTACTAGACAAAAAACCAACTCCCTAGATGAGCTTTAGGGTTCTAAATAACTTAAAAATGGCACATAGCAATGGAAGTCTTAATTTGCTTATTAACTAACAATAAGGAAATTAACCAAATTTAGAGGCATTATATTTTACCAAATTTAATATGTTCGATTTCCTCTTATAGTCTCTAGATAATCTAAACTAGTTATAATTTGTGAGCATTAAGTCATTACAAAAATAATTTATCGATTATTTTAACAAATATTGTCATTTGTATTATCCTAAATTTAACAAATATTTGCAGAAATGCGGGACTTTTACTACGATGAATTCATAGTAAGTCATTTTAATTAATGCACTGTTGTTGCTCATTGTAATTATTGATCTTCATTTTCAAAAATGTTCTGAACTCAAAGCTGAAGTTTGAGGATCAGTTTATTTAACTTATATTAGTGTTTGTGCCACTAATTGAATTTAATCCCCTGGCAGAAAAAATATACTTGGGAGGAAGGGCACGAGCAAGAATTCAAGGAAACATGGAATGATGTATGTGCCACAAGATACAAAGACCTCCTGTATAAATGCAGGAGAAAGGGAACCAGACCTTCTTTCATCCCAGAGGATATCTGGAATGCATGGCGTGCCATCTGGGCTGCAGAAAAATGGCAATCAAATGCAGAGACAGCTCGAGCCAATAGAAATACCGAGCTGGCTGGCCCTAGCACCGGATCCTCAAAGCATACAGCTGGATCCCGATCTATTGTAGAGCACACATTGGACTTAGTAAGTTTATAATAAAGATTCATTTGTATTAGTAATTATTTGATTTTGATTTTATTTGTATTTTTTTTACGCAGGAGCAAGAGTTACAGCGGCCTCCTACTTGTTGGGAGATATTTTCGAAAACTCATAAGTCCAAGGATGGCACATATGTCGATAAACGCTCGCAGGCATTTGAGGTATAAGATTTGTAATTTTAACTTTATATACCATTACATTATAATAATTATTTTTTTAATCCTAATTGTTATGTTATCTTATTTATAACAGGCTGAATTGAATGCAAGATTTGAGCAGGCGTCTCAGCCTGCTGTTGAGGGAGGTGAGAGACAGACTCTCACAACCGACCAAATAAATCAAATTTACTATGATGTGGTCGGAGGGAGGAAAAAGAGTTCCACCCTCTACGGTTTAGGGTCCCAGGCAAAAGTGGTGTATGATCGTGAGATGGCTCCCAGAGCCAGAGGTCGTCCCAGTGGATCCTCTTCTGAGGTGACATCGCTAAGAGAAGAAAATCAAGATTTAAAGAATCGTCTATCCGCATTAGAGGCGCACCAGAGGGCACACGATCAACAACTAGCGGAGATGAGGGCATTGATACAGAACATGAGTGTACCGCCACTCCCACCTGGTTGTACTCAATCGTTCGCAGACTTCCTAAACGATGAGACTCAGGACCCTAATGCCCCTGATCAGTAGCTGCCTGCGAGGTAAGTAGAATTTTTTACGTAAATTTATATCATTGTATTTTTGTATCTTGTAGTATGATATTTTTGTATATCTTTTATCATTCTTTCTAGGTTGGAAAAATTCTTCATGTTCTTAGCCAGCTGGAGGGTGTTGATCTTGATATATTTTTAGCGTATTCGATATGGTTGTAGACACTTATAACAGGTTTTGGGTTGTATTCGGGGATTCCGGATTCGATATGGTTGTAGACACTTATCTGTGCATGTGATGTGATTGTACGGCTGTGTAGGCATTTTACCTTCAGTATTGTGTGTTATTATGATGAGTATTGACAGAATAGGAACAGGTATTGGAAGAAGTATTGGAAGACTGTCAATCTTGCAAAGCTGGAGTCCTCGCAAATATCAAGAGGTATTTCTATCAGAAACCTTCATATATTCTATAAAGTTTCTGCTGGTTCTGAACTTTAACGAAATCTATAAGTATTGAAAGAATATGTGTTATTTATTTCAGGGATGCATGGGACATGGCTGCTGAAATTTGCTTGTCTAAACTTCCAGGTACCCTTCTTGCAGTCTAGATTTACATTCTTTAGGTTTTGTGTGGTTGTTAGTAGAATGCTGGCATACTTTATATAATTTCCATTTTTATGTCATTTCTATTTTTATGACAAATACTGGTGTTCATTTGGACCAAAATTCTTGCCCTTGATAAGGTATATGGTTATAAGTTGTGATAGGTTTTTTTTTGTGTGATTGAAATCATGTTGTAGAGTGGAGCAAAGGCATCCACAAGCCTGCCAATCTTGAGGTATTTCTATCAAGAGGTATTGGAAAGTTCAAAGTTCTTTCTGAGATTAACTTTGGTATGAAAATTTGTGAATATTTTCCTATTGTCTTTCGATATTATCTATCTCTGCTAGTTGGTTGGTTTCATTGACTTGTAACAGAACATAATTTCCTATGTGGTTTTTCTTTATTTGTATATTGGTTCCTATCCAGAATGGCTAAAGCTTCTGTGGATGCTCGAACAAAAGGTGGCTTTAGTTTTGATTTGTGTCAAAGAAATGAAATGCTGCTGAAAAAAGGCATTCAACTACCAAAGTTTATAAAAACTGGAACTACCATTGTTGGCTTGGTTTTTCAGGTGCATATGTTTGACTTGTTATGGTTGCTTGTTGCATATTTAATTTTGTCTTTTAAATTTATTTTGCAGATGTAATAAGTAATATAGTTCATTATTCAACTCAAGTTTTTTGTTTCTCAAGTTTTTGACATATATTGCTCTTAAATTCATTACATTGCACCAAATATTTATTGCTGTGGAGCAGGAACTGCTGCTGATACAGAGGCAGTAACAGGTTTCAGCTGTTGCATAAGTATGCTGAGAAGATAAAGGCATGGGGTTGGATTTTTATTAGTCAAAGTCAGCTGTTATTATTGCCGTCGGGAGTTATTCAAGAAGTAGGACCTTATTTATGTTATTATTTCCTTCTCCTTCTGTATAAAGAACAAAGAAAGCATGTTGTTCTGTTCGTTAAATATTAGCAATCTGAAGTAAGACCATTTGTATTACGATATTTGTATTTTGATATTTGTATTACGATATTTGTATTTTGATATGTGATGCAGTGTTTATTGTTCTTATTATAAACAGTATTTTGTTATGCAGTCTATATTTTAAAATTTGAATTACGATGTGTAAACAGGGAAATTCAGAAAATCAGATTAAAAAATTTTAAAAAAAATATATTATTAGCGACGGAATTATAAATTCCGTCGCTAATAGCCATTTAATTTTTTTTGGGTTTTCAAAGCTTAGCGACGGAATTTAGATTTCCGTCTCTAATTAGCGACGGAAATCTAAATTCCGTCGCCAATAAACGTATATTTTTTAATTTTTTTTATAAATCTAGCGACGGAAATATAACTTCCGTCGCTACTTAGCGACGGAAATATAACTTCCGTCGCTAATAAAAAACCTATTTTTATTATTTTTTATATTCGAAATAGAGACGGAATATTTAATTCCGTCGCAAATTAGAGACGAAAAATTAAATGTCCGTCTCTAAAATTTTGCGACGGAAAAAAAATTCGTCGCAAAATAATTAGAGACGGATTAATTAATTGCGTCGCTAATTAGAGACGGAATTAAATATTCCGTCGCTAAAGTGACGTCAGCGACCCAAAAAATTGCGACGAGCTATTTCCGTCGCTAATCCGTCGCTATTTTCGGTTAGCGACCGATTAGAGACGGAAATAGTCCGTCGCTATTTGATAGTATTTTTGTAGTGAATCGATTGATCAATTGACTAGATCATCAGTAAAAATATTCTATTTGATTTTGTTTAATCCTTAATCAATCGATCACATAGATCATGATTGATTAAAGTATCAATCGACTAGCTAATCAATTGACACCAAATAATACATAAACATAAGCATTCTATTTGTTTTTGTTTGATGTTGAGTTAACTAATCATAGGCATTAGTTGACTAATCAGTATATTACTCGATAACCTAATAAATGAGCACCCAAACAGTACTCGAATACAAATATTATATTCATTTCAGTTTAATATTGAGTCAGCTAATTACAAGGATTAGTCAACTGTCTAGTCGACTGATACCCAAACAATACTTTAACAAAAGCATTTTATTAATTCTATTTGACGTCTAGAGCCTCTCTGGGTGCTTGGAGGCTGAGGTATCCCGACTACTAGGACTCTGCCATCCCATCCGTCTCGCTGGCCCATTCAGCTGACTTCCAGGCGCTTGGATCCCTTTTAGATGCCTAGATCGTCCGATCGCCTAGATCCAGATAAGGGCACCCAAAACACAAAGTTTCAGCCTCTCCTTTCCTGCATCACAAGTTAGTACAGAAACAAAGTATAATAGGAAGGTAATAGTTTTGGAAAACTGTTTGATCTTGACTTTAGATTTCTAGTGAAATTCTAGGTCAGACTAACGCCTACTGTTCTCCTTTTCGAGAACACGTCCTTACCCACTTTACTCGGGAGAAGTTACCTTTTGCCAACCTAGTCTTCTAGACCCGTTGGATTTTTGCTCAGCCTTGATCCTTAGTCCCCAGGACTTTCACTGCTATACGTCCGTCCCAGTCCTTTAAATCTGCCAAGACTTCCTGGAAAGGAGAGGCTGAAACTTTATGTTCTGGGCGCCCTCATCTGGATCCAGGCGATCAGACGATCCAAGCATCTGGAAAGGATCTAGGCGCCCGGAAGTCAGCCGAATGGGCCAGCGAGGCAGATGGGGTGGTAAAGTCCTAGTAGTCGAAATACTGTTGGGTTGTAAAGGTGTAAACATAGTCCCATATCTAAAACACATGGAAAAGATCATGAGTTTAAAAGGATGGAAGATATCTCCATTGGCATGAGACCTTTTGGGAAGAGCCCAAGAACAAAACCATGAGGGCTTAGGCCCAAAGTGGACAATATCATGCCATTATGGAGATCTGGACATCCTTGGGGACCCTACAATTGGTATCAGAGCGAGGCCGCTCTTCACCGGACTAACCGCCGGATGAGCCATGATCCGGATCTAACCATGTGGGTTGAACCTTAAAACAAAGGAAGTGGGGGCTCCCGTATTTGAATCAAGAGGACCAGATACCAGGCAAGAAGTCCTAGTAGGTCGGGTAGACCGAGGGGCAGGAAGTCCTAGTTGCGGCTAGGCAGGAAGTCCTAGTAGGTCATGTGGACCGAGGGGCAGAAAGTCCTAGTGGATCGAGGATTCAGATATGTGGTCCTTTGTTTGAGGGGGGGATTGTTGGGTTGCAAAGGTGCAAACATAGTCTCATATCTAAAACACATGAAAAAGATCATGGGTTTAAAAGGATAGAAGATATCTCAATTGGCATGAAGCCTTTTGGGAAGAGCCCAAGAACAAAACCATGAGGGCTTAGGCCCAAAGTGGACAATATCATGCCATTGTGGAGATGTGGACATCCTTGGGGACCCTACAGATACCTCAGCCTTTAAGCGCCCAGAGAGGCTCTAAGCATCAAATAGAATTAATAGAATGGCTCTAAGCATCAAATAGAATTAATAGAATGCTTTTGTTAAAGTATTGTTTGAGTATCAGTCGACTAGGCAGTTGACTAATCCTTGTGATTAGTTGACTCAATATTAAACTAAAATGAATAGAATATTTTTATTCCAGTACTATTTTAGTGCTCATTTATTAGGTTATCGAGTAATATATGGATCAGTCGACTAATGCCTATGATCAGTTAACTCAACAACAAACAAAAATAAATAGAATGCTTATGTTTATGTATTATTTGGGTGTCAAAATCGCTAGTCGATTGATACTTTAATCAATCAACTGATCTATGTGATCGATATAGGAAAACAAAGTATAATAGGAAGGTAATAATTTTGGCAAACTATTTGATCTTGACTTTAGGTTTCTAGTAAAATTCTAGGTCTGACTGACACTTACTATTCCCCTTTTCAAGAACAGGTCCTCACTCACTTCACTTGGGAGAAGTTACCTTTTGCCAACCTAGTCTTCTAGACCCGTTGAATTTTTGCTCAGCCTTGATCCTTGGCCCCCAGGACTTTCACTGCTATACGTCCGACCCTTTAAATCTGCCTAGACTTTCCACCTGGTGCTCTGATTTGCCAAGACTTCCTGCCCAGTCTTCCTGATTAGGACTTCCTTGCCCAGTCTTCCAAATCAGATCTTCCTTGCCTAACCGCAACTAGGGCTTCCTTTGGCTAGCCTCAACTAGGGCTTCTTTGCCTAGCCTCAACTAAGACTTCTCCGTGCTACCTACACACTTAATTCAGCTTGTTAGTCCACTTCATAGACTTAACTTGAATCATTTGTCATTATAAAAAATCCAAGTTTGATTATCTGGTGCTTTCTGTACTAACAATCTTTCCCTTTTTGATTATGACAACCTAGTTTCCAAGTTAAGTATAAATGCTTTAAAACATAAGTTAATAGTTACTTCAACACATAAAAAGATTCTAAGTTTACAATGTGTGACTCGCCCTTAACTCAAGATTCTCCTGTGAAATTAAGGTATACTTAGAGAAAATTTTGAAAGCATAATTTTTCTCTCTCCCCTAGAACTTGACATGGTTCTTTTGCTTTGTAAATTTATTTAAGAATTATCCAGTTATATCTTAATATTTGAAAATATTTTCCAAAGATACTTTAAAAATTTATCCATTTTGAAAAATAGTTTTTTCAAAAATATTTTGAAAAGCCTTAGAACATTTTGAAATGTTGTATTTGAAAAAATTTGTACTTGAACTTAATGTACTTGAACTTAAACTTTCACTCCCCCTTTAACATAATTAAAAAAACTAAATACTTAAGAGATTTTTGAAAGAAATTTGACAAGCAATATGTTTGAGTCCAAGCATGTTATATATAATATCTTAAAATACTCAGATAAAAAATATTATTCTTTAGACACATGTTTAATTTACTAGTATTGACTGACTATCAGAAGATAACAGTTTGACCAAGTTAGTTTAGTTTAAGTGTATCATTCTAGCTAGCTCTTCACTAAGCAGAAACACTTAACTTGATCCATATTTGTTATTTTTAGCCCAGATTTTATTTTGATGCATGGACATAAGCATCAAAAACTCAAACTTTATAAGGCACGGTCATGTCTCATCTAAGGGGTCGTGCCTACAAGGCACGACCATGCCTCACCATCAGAGCTGCATCAACCCTAGACCGTGCCCACTAGGCACGACCATACCTTCAACCAGAGAGTTAGCTGCCCAGGGCCGTGCCTACAAGGCACGACCGTGCCTCCATCCCACAATAGAGCCAGGGTCTGACCGTGCCTGATTTCCAGAAAAGAACCAGCTTCTGGCCGTGCTTAACAGGCACGACCGTGCCTGCTTTTTAGAGCCTCAACGGGGCCTGGCCGTGTCGTGCTTGATTTTTAGAGGATCAACAGTACATGGTCATGCCCTCAAGGCACGACTATGTGACGTAGTGTGGAGGTCGTGTGCCCTAGGCCGTATGACTAGACACGACCGTGTGGCGAGGACTTAATTTTGGGGGCCTATAAATACCCCTCTTATTTGTCCTAAAAAGGAGGAAAGTTCTTGGAGGTGATAGAGAGCCACCGTAGCCGCCATCCGGAGTAAGAATCAACGATTCATCCATCCATTCGGGCCTACTCCGTTGCATCCATACACCGTCGACGAAAAGATTGCAAGGTGAAGAAGACGACAATCATTGATAAGTTTTATTTCCTCTTTCTATCTCAGATTTAAGATCTAAAATGTATTTTGTTCAATCTTCTTCGTGTTGTATCCCCTCCATCATGGAGTAGTAGAACCTCAGATTCTAAGATGTAGGAGGAATCAAGGTATATTATGAATGATTGTAACTATGAATTTGTGTTTACCATGTTCTATGATATATTTGTGCATTTGCTTTATGGATTTGTGCCTTGTGTTTGCTTGTTGATATGAATATGAATGGTATGAATCTATAAGGATGAGGGTGAGTTGTGGTTTGAGGAAATCTTAGGATCGTATGACCGGGGTACCTTGTGACAAAAAGTGAACCTTAACCTAGACTTTTCAAGGAAATTCTTAGGCTACAATGAATCTTTATGAGAGATAGTTAATGGTTATTGATTGCTAGAGAGAGGTCCTTAAGTGGGTACTCGACGACAGGGAGTAGGATCCTAGTAGTATGCTGGAGTGTCCGGTGACAGTGGGAGAGTTATAACCAAGCTATATGGGGTCATTTTAAACTAGTAATCGTAACGTTAGAGAATTATTAATTTTATTCTGAGGAAATCTGACGAGGTCTAATTGGATATTTTGGTTAGAATCTCTGTAATTGTGCAAATATTGAGGAATGGTATGGAGTCCATAGTCAATCAAACACAATCTCAACCCTTGAAATTCGAAATCCTAGGTCGTATTGTCAATCATTATCACTAGTTGATTTTTCTTAGTGCAGGTCTTGCAGCTCAACTTCACTCTCTCACTTTCCCCATCTCAACCTAAATTACGTGAACTCTACACTCTTCTTATGTTAGTTTAGTGATTATTCCATGATCCCTGTGGTTCGATATCTTTTATTACTTGACGACGGTCGTATACTTGCGGACCTATCAACTATCAAAACACTTTTTCATATGTCATCATTCACCCCTTCACCTACAGTGTTTGCCTTTAATGGTCGTTGTCCTCGCTACCTCAATTCTCTTCATCCTACAGTCCTTTTGTCATGCAAGTTTTTTTTCAATATCTATGGATCTTAAACCATCGAGTTACCAACGTGATCATACCAATCAATGATCTAAAGCTACTATAGAACCACCTAGTGCTCCTTGTCTTGTGATCCCTAGATATCCCATATTTTCTTTCTTCAATCTTAATGGACCTCCAAAATACTAAGCATGTCATCTAGGCCTCACCAAGCCATTAACCATACAAGCTCTCTAAGCTCCATGTGTGCTCCTCCAACTCCCTACACACTGAAACACATGTATCAAAATACACAAGACAATCCCTAACTTAAATCTTTTGTCTAAACATTAAAACCTAACGTCACACCTAACTACTTGGGCATGATTGTATTAACACTATTTACATTCATAAATCTAGAAACACAACTAACTATAAGTGTATATCTAACTTTTTCAAGTGTATGTTCAACCTACAATCATTAGAACGCCATGATCCTCTTATAAGATGATAATTATAGTAATCTAAGTTTAAAGTTCAAATGCACCCATTTCAAAAGACCTTTATAGACACTAACAAACTAAATGAGATCTTATGATGAATCATATTTGGTGGATTTCTCACCCATAATTCCACTTATATGGTTGTCTATAAATCATAATATCTATAAGTATGAGATCATCTATTGCAATTATATAATAAAAACATAACACATGCTAGTTGTACTGTAAAGTCAATGTCCTATCTCAAAATTTTGATAGTTGCATATAAGGTTATGGTTGATAAGAGTTTGGCAAGTTGTTATGGGATTGGATGAACGTCGGAGGTGAGGCCTTTAGACGGATGGACGAATACTTGGAGGTGAAGCCTCTAGGCTAACATATGAAGAGCCAAAGGTAAAGCCTCTAGGTACGTAGATGTGTGTGGACTTGGAGGCAAGACTTGTAGATAAGTGGGTGAAGACTCGAAGGTGGGCCTTTATGCAAGCAAATGAAGATGGAGGTGAGGCCCTTAGGCAAGAAGTGTGTTACATGTAGATTTGGATTGTAATAATAGGGTTCACATTTTGGGAACATCATTAGGTGATGATGTTTTGACTTATAGGATCCTTAATCAATCAAGGAACATGCGGCTCATATATTAATTGGCCTATTATTACTATATAACAAGAGAGTATATAATTAAGAGCTTTCGTTACAACCTTTCACTTATACATGAGATAAAGAGATTGCGATTTTTTTCTTCCATTTATTAACATCTAGTTATATTTTCTAGTAATTTTCATTAATACAATGTGTTATTTCTAAGTCACTATCCCTTAATAGTTATATATATTTATGATGAAGATTTTTGTCATATATAGTTCCACAACGTAACAATTTAAATTTCCATCATAAATTTGGCATCTATATGGCTCTAGCCATCGCAATAGCTCTACATGTTTGTAGTGGAAGAAGAACCCATTTGCACCAACAATGACGACTAGGTTAGCAAATCCAACATTGAAGCGCTGCAGCTCGTGTTGCACATGGATCTTGTGTCATTTGGGATAGATAGCATGAAAAATTATAGCATGAATGTAGCATGACACACTCAATGCAAGTGGGTCCCATTGATATGCAGTGGAACCCACATCCATGTATTGAGTGTGTCATGCTACATTCATGCTACAATTTTCATGCTACCTATCATTACTCAATTGAGAATTGGCCAATAAGCTGATCAGACATTAAGTAATTGTATCATAACAAGATGTTGATAGAAATTAGACGCCATACATGATAGGTTATAAAACTTCAAGAACTTTATTTCTATTAACTTTGATACTACACTTGTATCATAAACATGAAAAATAAATAAAACTAGCTAATTAAGAGATAATACAATTTGTAATCTCTTCGAATTCCAATCATATATCCTAAACCCCAGGCTTTCCCAGCGTTCATGCAAAGTCCGATCCTAACAGCTAGCCAAGTGAATAATATTAATTATCTAGGTTTACAAACGCAGCCCTTGGGGGGGATGTTGGGGTTGCTGGTGCAACAGGACGGCTGCGACGGTGGCGTCGGCCCCTGCGGCAGCAGCTGCAGCACCAGGCCTGCTCCGCAGCCCTGCCTGCAGCCCGCTGCTTCCTGCAGCCATCGGCCTTGCTGCCCTCAGTCCCTGCGGTTGCAAGCTCGAAAGAATCAACAGAAGCAACACGACCTGTCCTCTCCCCATCGCCATGTGTATTGATCGCCTAATTATTTTAAGAAAGTCTGTCAAAGGTTGTATATCTACAGATTCAATGGTGTTTCGGGAACTGATTCTTGAATGATGTTGGTGGTGGGGAGAAAGAGAGCTAGGTTCGTGTATATATATAGCGTGCAGAGAGAGAGAGAGAGAGAGAGAGAGAGAGAGGAAGAACTAGACGTATATGAATGGAATGGACGTGTTATCGCGTGCATGGTTTTTACGTATTTCTGCGTGGGTCACGTCGTTAGACCAGACTTGGTCGACTGCAAGATTAATATGTGACCCGCTAGATTGGGTTGGGAATTAATTAAGGCTCGTCAAAGTCTTTCTACCTTTGAATGTTAAATAAATGTTGGCTTGGTCAACGTCCTTGTGTTTTGGGAGTTGCTAAAGTCTTTTTGTTTTTCGTCTTTTAATTTTGTTGGAGATTGAGTAGGGTAATGAGAGCTAGGAGACGGAATGAGTGATTGGAAATTTATGGAGGAGAAGACATTCTTTTGAGTTGATACGCTAAATCTACTGGACCTAGGGGAGGCTCACAAAAGGTCTCCGCGGCCCAACCAACTGGGAGGTTGTAAAAAAATATTATAAAATAGTTATACGTAAAAATAAATAGTTTTAATTTTTTTTTTTAACTTTAGACAACCTAAGTATTCAATCACATAGAAAGTCCAATTTTTTTTTAAATTCCCTTTTAAATTACAAACTGTAAAAAAATAAGTTAAAAATAAAACTCTTTAAGAACACATAAATATCCTGATAATATATTTTTAATGATATTAAAATTTTAATAAAATAATCAATCCTATAAAATGATATCATCTTGGACCCTCCTAACATTTTGTAATCATGAATAGAGCTTACATGGGTCAATTCATTGGACCCAGAAAAAAATTAACTTCCTGTACTTCCAATTACAGAAGCCAAATTAAAAGGGTGTTTGGTTTGATTTTTTTTTTTATATTTATATTTTTTATTTTTTGATTATTTTTAGAAAATAGAAATACGTTGGTATGATATATTATTTTCTATTTTTTAGAAATACGTTTGATTTGTTAATATGAAAAATTATAAATAAAATAGTTTTTTTAATAAAAAGACCATCTTATTTCTGAAAAAGGAAAACCTTGTATGAAGAGCAACAAGGAATTCAAGAATAAATATTACTGCTCCCTAAATTTACACCCAGCAAACATCTCCAAAATAAAAGCATAATTGGCACGCAAGACATATGTCCATAGAAATTCAAAACATAATAACTCTTCCTTCTCCCTTGGTTGCCTTGGGGCCTTCTTCTCCCTATCCTCTCTCTCTCTCTCTGTCTGTGGAGGAGAGGAGGGAGGAGGCATTCATGTTCGGTTTTGGTGCTCAGTTTTTTTTTCTTTCATCTGTCGGCACTTCCTTATGCCTCAATGAACAATAAATTTAAGTTACACACATGAGAAAATTATATTATAACAAAACCTTTTCTTTATTTTATTTTTACCAATCCCATCAATTATTTACTATGTACACGGGGGAAACAAATAGGTAAAACTATGTCACTGTAAAGCCATATAGGCCACGCCAAGCCATCAACCATACAAGCCCTCTAAGCTTCATATGTGCTTCTACAACTTCCTACACACTCAAACACCTATATCAAATACACAAGACAATTCCTAGCTTAAACCTTTTGTCGAAACATCAAAACCTAAAGTCACACCTAACTACATGGGCATGATTGTATTAACACTATTTACATTCATAAATCTAGAAACACAACCAACTATATATAAGTGTATATCTAACTCTTTCAAGTGTACACTACAACAAATTTGACTTTTCGCAGCGCGCAATTAAGCTATCCGTAGCGCACATCGCGTGCTGCATAACTCTAAGCTGTTGAAAGTTATAATACATCTGCAGCACGCGGCCCGCGCGCTGCGGAAAGGTGCATCCGTAGCACGCGACCCGCGCGCTGTGGAAAGGTGCAATTTTTCGCAGCACGCGCCCCGCGCGCTGCGGAAAGGTGCATCTGCAGCACGCCCCCCGCGCGCTGCGGATAATTATATTTTTAAAATACAATAGACCTATATACATAAATATATAATACAAATACAAATAATTATAACCTGCTCAAAGTTCTAACATTTAAAATCCAACATATAAATATTAGATAACATCACATTCACAATTATAAAATCATAGTTTAAATATATCAAAGATAATCATCTACATCTAGTTAGACAAAACAATCCAAGTTCATGTTCATCTTTACTACAAACAGTATATTGATTCATCCAAATCAGTCAGACAAAATTATAAACATCGATGCACAAGCTACTATGCTTCCTATTGCATCCTCAAGAAAATGCATTTCTTCGTTTGGTCGAATTAGCTCCATCTTCTCCACAAGAACTCTATCAATCCAAACTTTCCAATAAGATCCACCAAGAGGAACGTGATGTACTTTCCAATAAAATCCACCTTCTCCTCAATGCTGCCAAAATGCCAGCTCGAAATACCATCGAAGCCAATATCGACCCTTCTGAACGAAATCCAACAGTTCCATATGTGAATCGCACCCCTAAGAGTCACAAACAAGATCAATGTGGAGTAAAGAGAATAAACAAACATTGTAAAAATATTAGTTACTGATAGATGAAATACAAACCATGAGGAAGTGGATACCGAGAGACATAATCAAGTAGAATAGGGTGTTACTTCTCATGTGTCATTCCTATGTAGCAAATCTGCACAATGGGCTCAAAGAGGCTATTATTTATTTGGGAATACAGAAAATCATCATAGACTCAACCCAAAACCGCCAAGTGAAATCACCCTTTAGCCCTACTACCACTAGTGGAACCAGCATTTTCCCCTAAGTAGGACGCCAAATAAATATGAAAGAAAAAAATCTTAACAATTCAAAAATCAACACAACCTAAAATAGTTCAATAATTATTACTTCTTTCAAAAAAAAACACTTTAAATTTATCAAGGAAAATATAACAATGATCCTCTGTGAGTATTTATATTCTAAAAATGTGTCATTATTGTTTTGTTCCACCAAATTACCTCTCCATGTTCAACTTGCTATATTTCAAAATAAGCATAGCAATCTCTGCTCATTATACAATTCTAACTCATTTTCATTCATCCTCATTCAAAAAGTCCTAATCAAGAGGTAAAGAGTACAAATCCAACCCAATACTAAACCCATGTACAAATCCAACCCAATGATAAACCCAAGTACAAGTAATCTCTAGAACTACAAGGTGAGAAAAAAACTAGTGCTTTAATAAAAGGGCATTCAGACCATTTGTATGCATAATATATTCTTTGGGAATAAGATTAACAATATTAATCTCTTATCACCATTGTAAACTTTCATCTCAAGATAAAACCATCAAAGCATATTTGTCATCTTAAAAAACATGAAGAGATTAATCAGAGTTGCACCTAGTACCTAATTTGATCTCATTGGAGAAAATACAAAGCCACCGAGATTTCAAAATTTCACACAATTAAAGCAAGCAAGAAATTGTAAATTGCACCCGATCTTGAAGATCAACTTGGGAATGAGACAAGAGGGGGTTGCATGAGGAAAAGGGAGTGGGTTAGAAAATTCCCAATAAAAATCGATTAAACATAAAATTAACCTAATCAAAATTGGTAAACATAAAATAAAGAAAAACGCAAGAAGGACATCTATAAAAGAAAGCTCAATTATCTACAGTTTAAAACTATCTCTGGTAGAATTTCCGCTAGCACAAATGGTTCTAATTAAAATAATTGGCCCTTTACTATTACGAAGGTTTTGATTGTAATCTAGTTTATTGAAATAGGGTGTGATTCAGTCTGGAAATGTATGGCAGGAATTCTTGAGCTGGCATTCATTTTCCTTTTATCTTCTCATTAACAAAAGTAAAGGCACAGATCAAAGATTGTGAAACATAAGTAGCAATGTATAATTTTATCTAATTTCTTCTTCATGGCAGGAATTCTTGAGCATGTTTTTTACAAAATAAAAGGAGAACTTGAAGTTAACTAATGCATGCTCCATGTTCATCCTTGGTATTCTTGTAATTGTAGGTGTTATTATTTTGCTCACTTACGTCTGAAGACAAAGTACTAATTCTTGAGCTTGTTGATTGAAATCCTGCTTACCTCTGCTTGCCGCTGCAGGGGAGGAAATTGTAGTTCAACCCCTATAATCATTAGAATGCAATGATCCTCTTAAAAGATGATAATTGTAGTAATCTAAGTTTAAAGACCAAATGCACCCATTTCAAAAGACCTTTATAGCAAACTAAATGAGATCTTATGATGAATCATATTTAGTGGATTTCACACCCATAATTCCACCTATATAGTTCTCTGTAGATCATAATATCTAAAAGTATGAGATGATCTATTGCAATCATATAATAGAAACATAACACATACTAGTTGTACCATAAAGTCAATGTCCTATCTCAAAATTTTGATAGTTTCCTATAAGGTTAAGGTTGATAAGAGCTTGGCAAGTTGTTATGGGATTGGATGAACGTCGGAAGTGAGGCCTCTAGACAGATGGATGAATACTTGGACTTGGAGGCAAGACTTGTAGATGAGTGGGTGAAGACTTGAAGGTGGGCCTTTATGCAAGCAAATGAAGATGGAGGTGAGGCCTTTAAGCAAGAAGAAAAGTGTGTTACATGCAGATTTGGATTGTAATCTTAGGGTTCACATTTTGGGAACATCATTAGGTGATGATGTTTTGGCTTATAGGATCCTTAATCAATCAAGGAACATATGTCTCATATTAATTGGTCTATGACTATAACAAGAGAGTATATAATTAACAGCTTTAGTTACAACCTTTCACTTATACATGAGATAAAGAGATTGCAAACAAAAAAACAATTTCATTTATTAACATCTAAATATATTTTCTAGTAATTTTCATTACAATGTGATTATCTCTAAGTCACTATCCCTAATAGTTATATATATTTATGATGAAGATTTTGGTCATGGTACCACAACAATTTAAATCTCCATAATAAATTTGGCATCTATGATGGCTCTAGCCATCACAATAGATGTACATGCTTGTAGTGGAAGAAGAACCCATTTGCACCAACAATGACGACTAGGTTAGCAAATGCAACATTGAAGTGTAGCAGCTCGAGTTGCACATGTATCTTGTGAGGCACACACTACAACATCCATGATCTCGATGTGTCATTTAGCATGCATGAGGAGGAAAGTCATTAATTGGAGACTTGCTTTTGCACGCCCTAGACAGCCAAGGAGACTAATTTTTTATTTTTATATATTTATATACTATAAGAAAATAGAGTTTCAAGATGAAAAAATCTATCTCTAAAATTCATTTTTTTTTGTCTCTAAAGAAAGTTTGAGATAGAATATTTTATTTTAAAAATCCGTGAGTGAAAGTCTCATAATTAATTTTGAGGTAGAAATATTCCGTCTCTAATTCCAGAAACGGATTAGAAAGTACTTTATAAATTTGTTCATAATTTGACCAAATAAAATTAATTTCAAATACAAATTTTATCTCTAATTTTATTTTAAATCCATCATTAATCCATCTCAAATAACATATCAAATATAATTTTAATCTGTTTATAAATCCATTTATAATTCTATTTATAATTCCGTATATAAATCCATTTCTAATTTATCATTAGTTTATATTATAATCTATTTTCTCATCTACATATTACTCTATAGGAAGCAATAACACCATTCAAATAAATTAAAATATTAAAAGTAACTAATTTCTCAATTTCAAAAAAACCATACAATTAACATTAGTATAAATAAATATTCATATTTACATCATTTATCACAATGTTCACAAGGATTAAATCCTCCTATATCCTAAGATTGTCATCATCCATCCTCGCCTCTTTGATGACCTTTGTTGGAACCAATATCCTTCCCTCTATCATTGGCATTCTACATCAATATTAAAAATATTTAATTAATATATTTAATAAAGAGATAATGCATGTTATAGAGATCTTGTTATCAAAGAAATAAATATAAAGAAATGAATTTCATGGGAAAAGATATTTAAAAGATGAAAATAATTTTTTTTAAACAAGATAGAGATGTTCACCTTCAACAACATTGTACACTATACAAGTTCTATATGATGTGTACTCAGAAAAATTTATAGGCAGAATGAATCATATATCAGCTAGAAGGTAACTAAATTTGTGGATATAATAACTGAGATTGATTGGAACATTTGAACAAGATTTTATCAACAAACAGACAAATCACATGTTAGAAATACTCTCTATATAATACAAGTTCATGGATATAATAACTGAGATATGCACTAAAGGAAACTATTAGTACCTCATCAAGTACATAGATAGGTGCAGGTTCGAAAAGAAGCAATGTCTCCTCACATATGATCGTGGGCTGACCGTGTGGGGCTGTTAAGGTGGCAAATTCCACCTTTTGCAGAAGAAAAGAAGCAATGCCAAAATAAGAGAAAGTGCAAGCTAAGAAGAGTGTGTTGTCCTCCACTTAATTCTGATAAAGACTATTTTCAAATAGTACCAAATGTGCCATGCACGAATCTCTAGCCCATCCAAGAAATTGCAACCTTTAAGAGGTTTAAGCTTAGCCATATCCTTCTAGGTAAAAGTATCCTTCAGAAGTACCTCATTCTCCATCTTCTTTCTCTCTACTATAGAATCACTAAGTTTCTGTTGTAACTGTTGTTGATCTGCAGTTGTCCAAGTTAATGTGTGTATTGCATTCTCACAACTTCGCGCTACTTTCATTCAACTCTGCTTGATCATAGTCATCTTGATGCAGCATGCCTGCAAAGACCACAGTTGATAACCACAAATATCTACACAGTGAACACATGGG
Organism: Curcuma longa; assembly: GCF_044706935.1. Lineage (NCBI taxonomy): Eukaryota > Viridiplantae > Streptophyta > Magnoliopsida > Zingiberales > Zingiberaceae > Curcuma > Curcuma longa. The sequence goes on from NC_133875.1 coordinate 8,399,255, forward strand.
TCATGTCAATTACGAATTACTTTGCTATTTCGTTCATCCAGATCTTAGTAAGAGTGTTAATTTGAGTTTTTGAAGAAATAAATTGGTTCTCCAGCATAACAAGCTCTTGAACAATTGTTTCTTTCTCCATGATAATATTCTCCTTTTCACTTCAGTGAACCTAGTAGATTACAACAGTTGGATATTGGGTCTTAATGGGCCAATATGGTTTTGTAGAAAAATCGAAATGTCATCAATTGATGAAAGTCGTAATTGACTTCAAAATCGAAATCTACATTTTGCGTAGATAGATTTAGACTATTAATTTTCTCAAAACCGATTAAGGGTGAATGAGAAATTAATTGTTTAAAGTTGGTCCGAATAACATTAATTATTAATTAATGTTATATATAAAAAAATGCATGGGAAATAGTCCCACATCAAAAATTTTCGATGTATTTTCTTTCCTTATTAATGATGCTGTGTTAATGGAATTAACACAAAAAGACTAGGTGCTCTCTTCTCAAGGGCAAGTAGGTGCTCACACTTGTGAGCCCGTCGCCCGTCACCCGCCACGCTGCAGTGCCTACGTGGCACTCGGGTGACGTGTCAGGCTCGTATCTGACGTGGTAATGCCTATGTGGCATCCACATGGGCAAGAAGAGATGACTGGATTGTTGATTGGGCGAACGGATGACAACCGTTGATCAAAGAGGTGTGATGGATCGCTTGTGATGCGATCTGGAGCATTGGATCGCGAAGAGTCACGATCTGACCGCTTGGGATGAGACTTGATCCGAAGCGTCAGATCGAATGGATCATTAGATCCAGATCTGATGGCTGATGACAAGAGGAGAGATTTGAGGGTCACAACCCTTCAGATCTGATGGATGAGATTAAAGTGGACTATGTGAAGGGTTACAACCCTTTAGATTGGATGATCCAGATCACTCCAGCCCAAAGAATACATCCTCTCACCCAAAGGGCATTCAACCTCTTCATTTGGTATAAATAGATCCCTCCAGATTGAAAATTTCATCGATCAATTCATTGATTCCTCTCTTCCTTGTGCATTCATCTCATCTAGTGCATTAGGAGTCCAAAAAGCCTATGACAAGGTTCGTTGGTCTCGGAATTTGGAGTGTTACTATTTTGAGACGTTCATCATTGTATCTTGGGAACGAATTGCTGCTATCCGTTAGCACCGTAGCTGAGCAATATCGTTTACGAAGATAGTGTTGAACACTAGCCTCGACGATCCGTATTAGTTTGTGTACTCTCAGAGCTACTGGTAACAATAATCGTAAACGATATTGCGCAAGCTGATATGGCTACCAACGACGTTCCGACGGCCGTTCCGACCGCCATTCCGACAACAATTCCGCACGGAGAGAAGCCGAAAAAAATTCAACGGAGCCGACTTGAAGAGATGGCAACAGAAGATGCTGTTCTATCTAACGACGCTAAACCTTGTACGGTTTTTACGCGAAGACCCGCCAGCCGCTACGGAAGGTAGCAAGGCTGCTTGCGATGCGTGGTCTCACGGAGATTTCCTGTGCCGTAACTATATTCTCAACGCCTTGGACAACACGTTGTATAACGTGTATTATTCATTGGAGACAACGAAATCTCTGTGGGAATCACTTGAGAAGAAATACAAGATCGAAAATGCCGGATTGAAGAAATTCATCGTCGGTCAGTTTCTGGATTTCAAGATGGTGGACTCAAAGAGCGTCTCATCTCAAGTCCAAGATATGCAATTAATACTGCATGATCTGGATGACGTTGGCATGAAGCTGACTGAGTCATTCGCAGTAGCCGCGATAATCAAGAAACTCCCTCCGTCATGGAAGGATTTTAAGAATTATCTAAAGCACAAGCAAAAAGAGATGGGGCTTGAAGACCTGATCCTGAGGCTACGAATAGAGGAGGGATAATCAAAAGTTATCTGACTCCAGAGGAACCAAGCGGACTGTCGACGAGATGTCCAACCTGGTCGAGCCGAACGCCAAGAAGCCGAAGCAGTTCAAGAAGAAGGCTCAAGCCAAGAAGTTCAATGGTTCGTGCTATAACTATGGAAAGTCAGGACACATGTCCAAGGACTGCAGACGCCCGAAGAAGCCAACCAAGGGGCCAAAGGATGCTGCAAACCACAGTCGCAACCTCTCTTGAGGACCTGGATCTCACTGCGGTCGTGTTTGAATCCAATACAGTGGAGGATAATGACAATCCTAGATTGGTATGTGTCACGAGTAGGGTTGCAAATTAGAATTTATAAATTTTTATCGAAAACCCACAATAAATTCAAACAAAATGTAGTATAGGGGTCTCGAGTCGTATTTTTCCAAGGGCTAGTAGAAAATCGTTTAATTCAAGCTTACGTGTAGTTTTTTTTGGGTTTTTTTTAAATATAAATGGGGTTTTGGGGGTTTTGGAATGAAATGAAAATTAAAATTGGCAAGTAATTGGAAAATGCAATTCGCTAATCTAAAAATGAAACCCTAAAGAAAGTTAAACCCTAATTCAAGCTAAACCCTAATGCAAGCTCGGATTCAACAGTTTACTGGCTATCAAATTGGTTTTCATAGTTCCATGGTGCAAGCAAGAAATTAAACAACTACAATAAGTGGAGACTAGTTAACTAACCTTAAAACGTAATCAAGATGCTTAAACTAACTTCTGATACATTGGAGAAGGTTTGGCACGGACAGTGTTGGTGCAAGAGTGAATGGACTTAAAATGTTAAATCTTTTTGATGTATGAAAAAGGGGGAGAAGGGACCTTAAGTTAATAATATAGATTTCTCCCAGAAATTCAAACCCTGACCTATATTAACTTAAGAAATTGTCAAACATCAAAAAGGGGGAGATTGTTGGTGCAAGATGCACTAAGATATTGCCTAGTGTTTCGATGTTTGACAATACACCTAAGTCTGGTCAGTTTGACCAAGGGTTGATCCAAACAGGACTTGATGTTTGGATGTGTG